>NW_027555847.1:545141504-545581504 GCF_003287225.1 Phascolarctos cinereus | reverse complement strand
CATTCTGTTTGCAAATGGTTATACACTCAATGCAGTCTCTGAGACTGAAATTGAAACAAAGTATGGATCGATTCTCTGCTGCTTGTGCTAATTTTGGCCTAACAGTTAATACCAACAGAACAGGTTCTCCACCAGCCAGCACCACATCATCCATATGTGGAACTATCAGTTACAAATGAGAACATTTTGAGTGCTGTGGGTAAGTTCATTTACCTTGGAAATATACTTTCTAGGGATGTACACATAGATGACACAGTTGATGCATTCATTGCCAGAGCTAGCTCAGTGTGTGGGAGGCTCTGAAGGAAAGTGTCAGACAGAAGAGGTATTAGGTTACCCACCAAACTGAAGGTCAACAACATCATTGTACTGGTCTCATTGTTATATGCCTATGAAACCTGGACAGTCTACCAGAGTTAGGCCAGGAAACTGAATCACTTCCATTTGAATTGTCTTAGGAAGATTCTGAAGATCATCTGGCAAGATGAGTTACCAGACACAAAGGTCCTTTCCAGAAGTGAACTGCCAAGCATTCAAACTCTACTGCAAAGAGGGCAACTCTGATAGGCTGACTACATTGTTCGAATGCCAAACGTACATTTGCCTGAAAGACTATTTTATGGAGAATCTACACAAGGTAAGTGTCACTTGGAGGTCAGAAGGAGAACACTCTCAAGGTCTTTGAAGAATTTTGGAATTGATTGTGAGACATGGGAGACACAGGACTGCCCAGCATGGCATGCCTGAATCAAAGAAAGAGTTGTACTCTGTGAGCAAAACAGCATTGCAGTAGCTTGAAAGAAACATGAGATGTGCAAATTTAGAGATATCTCCATTCCAAATGTTCACATGGACTATTTGTGCCTGACTTGTGGTAGAGCATTCTGAGCTCATATTAGTCTGATCAACCACAGTTGGACACAGTGTACATCAACCCCAACATGGTTCATTTTGGCCCTCTTTGAGAACAAAGGACAACCACCACAAGAAGTCTAATAGCTTGCTGTTACAAACTATTAAGTATATAATTCTGAAGAGAAGAGAAGAGAAGAGAAGAGAAGAGAAGAGAAGAGAAGAGAAGAGAAGAGAAGAGAAGAGAAGAGAAGAGAAGAGAAGAGAAGAGAAGAGAGAAGAGAAGAGAAGAGAAGAGAAGAGAAGAAGAGAAGAGAAGAGAAGAGAAAAAGAGAAAATTGCCAGGGACTCTGTTTACAAGAGTATGATGTGCTGGTATGATTGGAGTCAAAAGTCCTGAGTTTGAATACTGGCTTTGCCACTAGCTGAATTGAACTCTGGTAAGTCACTTTTCCTTCTAAGCTCTCAGTTTACTTGTTTGTAAATGGGAGTGGGAGAGTAGGGTTAGATCTGATGATTTCTAAGGTCCCTAAGAAGAACGTAACTTTCAAAAATAGAATTTCCCTTTCTATCTCTTGCTGCTGGACTTTGTTGGCAATATATAGAAACGCTCATGATTTATGTGGGATTATTTTGTATCCTGTAACTTTGCTAAAGTTGTTAATTATTTCAAGTAGATTTTGAGTTGATTCTTTAAATATATTATCACATCATCTGCAAAGAGTGATAGTTTTGTTTCCTCATTGCCTATTCTAATTCCTTCAATTTCTTTTTCTTTTTTTATTGCTCTAGCTAAGAATGTAACTTTCTTGAGGCCAAGGACCAAATACATTTTTTTTAACCTCTATTTTCCCAGCACCTGGTTACAATGCCTTAAATATCAGTACTTAGTAAGTTTTTGCTGGATTCATAATTGAATTTCTAGCTCTCATATTCTGTGATTCTAAAACTTTTAAAAGTATGTTGCTCTTAGATGCCAACAGAATGTCTGTCTAGAATTTCTCTGGTTTACTTTTGATTGGATAATCCCCGAACTCTCTATAACCTAAGCCCATGAGCCATACTGCTGCTTTCTAAGGGAAGAGCTGAATTTCCCTTCAAGTCCATGGCAAAATGGTTGGCTTTTGCTGACCTTTAGTACTCTTTATCAATCATTCATTTTGGTCCTATAATGGAATTCCTATTGCCAACGTATTTCCAGACAGAGATAAAAAAGCCCCAGGTAAGAAGCCCTAAATAAAAATCTCCTTTAGTTTGTGACAGAAGGTCAGGCTCTAAGATTATTGTTTTTTATATTAAATTTACTTTTGAGATAGTGGAATGACAAATAAAAAAAAGTATAGCTTTCTTCCAAGCAAATTAAAGGGTTCTCCAGCATTTTTCCATTATGTCTCAAATGTAAAATAATCTAAATCCATAGATTGCCTATATTTCTAGCTTGAGAGTTCCTTCAGGGCAGGACCCATATTAATCTTCGTATCCTAGAGAACCCAGCACAGTGCCTTATCTCCTATAAATGTTCACTGAACTTGCTTTAGGGTATATGTACACACACACACACACATATGTATATGTGTGTGTAATAATTCACATAAAACAGGTAAGCTTTCCTTTATAGAGTAGATAGACAAAATCTAAGTGGGATTGTATGTGAATATACCTGGAAAGCCTGCTATTTAAAGAAACCACAGTGCATTCTGTTTTAAAGCAAAAGAACCTTTAGTAAAGCATTTGCCAATTTATCTGCTTGTACGGTTCAATTTTGTATACTGAAGTATGGGATTTAGCAGCAAGACATTTGGCCTGGGGGGTCAGGAGAGTCACATTCTTGCTCTGCCACTTAATAGCTGTATAACTTTAAGCAGGTCATTTAGGCATCTAAACGGCACAGTGGAAGAGAGCACTAGACTTGAAGTCAGGAAGACCTGGGTTCAAATCCAGCCTCAGACATTTATTAGCTGTGTGACCTTGCATAAGTCACTTAACTTCTCTGCCTCAGTTTCCTCATCTGTAAAATGGAAATAATAAAGCACCTACCTCCAAGAGGTTGTTATAAGGAAACATGAAATAATGAAATCTGGCAAGTGCCATACAAATGATAATTATTATTATTATCTGTAAAATGAAAGTATTTGTCCTACCTACCTCACAAAGTTACTGTAAAGTTATTTCAGAAGAAATCTGAAAACAGAAGTTGTTCCATACTTTTGGTTCTATGGCGGCCCTGTGATTTCATCAGTATAGGTGACTGACAGACCAATCCCCTTCCATACACTGTCATTATATAGGATAAAGATGAAGACTTGACTTATGGCTTAATTGTTATAAGGAAATCCTAGGTGAGGAAAATCCCTTTACCAATGCAAGTTGCATGCTCTTTGACAATTATAGTCTCAGAGAGTCACATAGAATGCTGAGAGGTTAGTGATTGGCTCAGGATTATACAATCAGTATGTATCAAAGATGAAACTTGAGTCTAAATCTTCCTGGCTCTAGGCTGACTCTTCATTATTTCATGCTGGTTTAATTCTTGTGTATCTCTTCATAACTCTTCCATAGAGGAGTCACATAATGGCCTTCCTAACATTCTTTTAGTATCTCAGGGGTACTTATGTATCACTAGGGCTATCTAACTATTGTCTTTCATTCTCAATACACGATTGACCCATCTTCTCTTGTGGTCATATACAATCTTTCATCTTTATGTTGACTCTAACTTGCAATTCATCATTGGTAATATGCCAATTAATGCCCATCATATATCTCTCCATTGCCCTTTGGATGTTTCATGGTTTTAATTCTTCTAGAGAGTGATATTCCATTATTTTAAGGCATTTAGCTTCTCCAAGAAAAGATTGGTGTTAAAGAGATGGACTTTAGCAGCTATGAGAAGATTGGAATTGTTGAAAACATTGCAGTTTCCTCAAAACATCTAGCCTATTCCCTTCCTTCTACTCAATTTCATGCTCTGCTCATAATCCACCTTCAGTGCTCAGTCAAGATACACATATTAACAGACTGACTAAAGAACTTCATTTCCAGTTCTCTGCCACAATCTGAGCAACACAAGTTTCTTACTCATTTTATTTCCTTTACTTTCCCAGATTGAATGATTAAATGTATCTCTTTCACATTGGCATGTATTTCACTGAGGAGGCTTGGGAGTCTGTTAGATGTCAAAGCAAGTAGAACAATGTCTTCTGTAGCTCTGAACACGTGGAGAACTTTACCTATCAATAATGAATCCTCCCTTTGTTGGTACACCAGACAGGAAATTTTCCATGCCATGCCATCAGTGAACACTGTTTATGAATATACATCTCCCTGTTTTACGTCTCATTTGCTGCTAATATTCATTAAGCTAAGTTATCTTCAAAAACACTTCTATCATAGTCTTAAGTGATTCTTAACTATGCATGGAATATACCTTGTCTTAGGAAAACCTTAAAGGCCACATTTTCTTCTATTGAGTCAAATGCTTTAAAAGACAATAAATAATAAACAGCAGAATATTATTTATTCAGTATACTTCTGACTTTGGTGATTGAAAAGATGTGGTCTGCTGTTTACTAGCTGAAGAAATATATGGAAAACCTGTAGAAAGTCGACAAATATATTCCTTTCTCATGTTTTTGTCATGTATACCCTCAGAGTATGCATTGATCCTTCTCATAAATATTTTACAGAGTTGGCAAAGTAGGTACAGAGGTCAATTATCATCTGATCATGTCACTTCCATTAAATAAACTCCAATGGCTCCCTATCACCTCCAGGATCAATATCAAATCCTCTGTTTGGCCTCTACCTGGCTTCTACCTACCTTTCCAGTCTTCTTACACCTTACTCTTCCCATGTACTCTGCAATCTAGGACCACTGGCCTTTTTCCTGTTCCTTGCTCTAGACACTCCATCTTCAGACCGGGCATTTTCAGTGACTATTTTCGATATTTGGTATACTTTCTGCCTTCTGGTTTCCCTAGTTTTCTTCAAGTCTAGGCTAAAATCTCATATTTTTAGCCAATTGGGGTTAAGTGACTTGCCCAGGTTCACACTGCTAGTAAGTGTCAAGTGTTTGGTCTGAGGACAGATTTGAACTCAGGTCCTCCAGACTTCAGGACCAGTGCTCTATCCACTGCACCACCTAGCTGCCCCTAAAATCCCATCTTTTACAAGAAACTTTTCCTAGTCACCCTTAATTTAAGGGGGCTAGTGCCCTCCCTCTATGAATATTTCCAATTTATACTGTGTATATTCTTCTTGTACATAGTTGTTTGCATGTTATCTTCTCCATTATACTATGAGTTCCTTGACAGAAGGAGCCTTGAGAGCAAGGTCTCTTGCCTTTTGTATTTGCAGCATTTAGCACAGTGCCTGGCACATAATAGGTGCTTAATAAATGCTTATTGATTGACTGACATCTTACTGGTTGCTTTCCTTTAGTACAGACATCATTTGTGATCGCCTTGGACTTTAGTAACCTTCCCCTCATTTTGATATCTTGAGAATCTATCCTTGAATTCCATTTAGAAAAGTTTCATCTCCACTAATGTCTCCCTATGATACCTCATCATATGAGCACGTGATTCTTAAAGACTACATCAGGGGAATGTACGTTTTTGTAGCTTCAACCAGGCCAAAAAGGATTTGAGTATGGACCTGATGATAGACTATTTCTATTATTGTAGGCCAGCTCAGTGAAGTTTGGAGAGGATTATTACCATGAAGTCAGAAAGTAGGTGATGATTTTGAGCAAGTGTGTGTGTGTGTGTGTGTGTGTGTGTGTGTGTGTGTCCTATGATGCATGAGATGGACACAGAAAGTTGTATTGTATTATTGTTTTTGTTGTCAGCACGGTATCTGGGATGTAGTAGACATAATAAATGTGGATTGAATATTTTAATCATCTTCATGTTTTTGGAGCAAGCATCTCTATTAAAGACAAAACTACATTTTGAAAGAATAATTTTATTGATAACATATAAAATAACATTTAACTGAAAAATAGCAAAAAAAAAAATCCCACCCTTAAGCCCAAAGAAAAAACAAAATCATGAAACTATCATTATTACAAAATAAAGACCGCCACAAACAAGAGTAAAAAGTGCCCCCCCCAAGTTGCAATGTCAGCAAAACAAAATAATTTAATTCCCCTTGAATTTCTTTTAAACGTCGCTCTGCAGTAACTCTGGAATAGCCAAAGCAATTAGGGAAATATTTCACCATCACCAAGAGAAAAAAAATCAAATGCTGCTAGATTTCAATTTTATGAAAAATTGGAATCTAGCCATGTTATAAAGGCTGGAAAATATGGTTTAAAAAAAGAAATGCAATAGACCATAAGTTCAAGAGTAATACCAGGTCTTGTAGGAAGATAAATGCTGTTCAAAGAGAGACCAAAAGAAAAAGTATCTTATGAATTGGTATTCCTTACTCTTTCTGTATATAACCTATGCATATTTGAAAAAAAAAAGGTTTTT
This sequence comes from Phascolarctos cinereus, assembly GCF_003287225.1. NCBI lineage: Eukaryota > Metazoa > Chordata > Mammalia > Diprotodontia > Phascolarctidae > Phascolarctos > Phascolarctos cinereus. The sequence goes on along the minus strand of NW_027555847.1, from coordinate 545,575,175 downwards.
TCTATGTTATTTATAATCATTATAGCTCTACATATGTCTGTCAGTTCTATTTTCTCCAAGGGGATTTGTAGTCTACCCAAAATTATTATCTTATGTGCTGTCAGAGGTCTCTGAGAGCTCTCATTTAAGATTTTGTTATTCAGTCATTTTTCAGTAGTTTCTGATTCTTCATGACCCCATTTGGATACCATTTGGGGTTTTCTTGGCAAAGATACTGGAGCAGTTTTCCATTTCCTTCTCCAGCTCATTTTACAAGATAAAGAAACTGAGGGAAACTAGGTAAAATGATTTGCCCAGGGTCACACAGCGTATAAGTGTGTGAGGTCAGATTTGAACTCAGGAAGGTGAGTCTTCTAACTCCAGGCCTGGTACTCTATCTACCATGCCACCTAGTGGCTCATTTAAGATAGAACATTCATGTATCCTTAGCCATGGATATGAGGAATGTAGGTTATATGTGGTCAATTTTATTGTACCCCTCAAACCAATCAAAGAATACTGTGAATACTTTTTAAAAGCAATTATTCCCTCCTGTTAAACCTTATTATTGCCTCCTATTAAACCTGCCATAAGAAATAATAGGTTTCTACTTTTTATCATATCTTCAAATGAAGGCTGTTTGATAATTTGTCAGGAATATTGTGATTGTTATTGTTATGAGGTTATCTAATTTGGGGGAAGTGGTTTCTTTATAACTAGAGCCTTAAAGCAATTTGATTTGGTTATCTATTGTGTTCACAGGGCACTTTCTCAATTTCTGAAACTAAAGGAATTTCTGATTTCATAAAACACAGACCAGAAGTTTTCCTGTAGGGATAATATAAGAATTTTATTTTTAGAAAATATAGCAAGGTTTTATACACACATTTATGGAGATCTTAGGAATGGACCTAGCAGGAACATAACATTACCTTTTCTCATTTTAATTCATAAGTAATGGATAGATTATTACTACTAAAATGAAACCCTGAAGAAAGTAGAGAATACATACGATATTTTTTAATTGATTTCAAAAGCTAAGATTACTATGCTATGACAAAAAGTTTTACACATTGCATGCCATAGAAGTAAAAATTTGAAAAAAAATTTTTAGATGAGAAGCATTCCCATTTAAGTAAAGATTTCTTTACACTTCTAGTAATTCTATTGTTTATCTCTGTGATTTTTTTTGAAACTAACTGAAATTTTGAATAAGTGTTAGAAAGTAAGAGGAGAGTGCATGAAAAGGAGAATAAATGGAAGAGGATACAAAAAAGTTTTAAAGGAAGAAGAAAAAAGATAAGAGAACAGAAAAGGGTAATTTCAGTCTTAAGAAAAACAGGTATTGGGGGGCACCTAGGTGGTGCAGTGGATAGAGCACCGGCCCTGGATTCAAGAGGACCTGAGTTCAAATCCGGCCTCAGACACATAACACTTACTAGCTGTGTGACCCTGGGCAAGTCACTTAACCCCATTGCCTAGCCAAAAAAAAACCCCCAAAAAACAAAAAACAGGTATTCCTTGAGATGTTTATTCTCTATCATATCTGGTATATACTTAACACATTTACTCTACTGTAAAATGATCCATGAAAGAAATACTGTTTGTGAGATCACTCTGTTAGTGTGAGAATTTAATTATGATGGTATTTACTAAAGGTCTACAATGCACTACAAACTTCACAAAATAAACAGGACACTTTTGAAGCCATTTTAAGAGCACAATTCACAAATGATGTGTAACATCTAGGGCTCTCCTTTACTTGTGGGCCAGAAGAAATACTACCAAAGTCTAGAGTCACTGTGTGGATCAAGACCCCTTCAAAACTATAGCTAATAAGATCAACCATCATGTTTTCTTTTTACCAGCCAACCAGAGGACATGCTAATTAGCAAAAGATTTATTCCTTCCACATTGTAGTTTTCCCCATTGTGGTTTTGCTATATTATGGATCAGTATAAGAAATTAAATGGGGTTTTTTGGGGAATTTTACAGAACCCACAGGTGACAAGCAAAGGCTAGCTAACGACACAGAAAAAGTTTCAAACTCAGAAATGTATAAAATATATGTATAGTATTACACAATATTAACATATTTTATCTTTTAATATCATAAAAACACACAATTTCTTCTTCTCTGGTATAAAGGGAGGGCCAAAAAATTTTACACAGATTTTAGATATTATTGAGGTGGGGTGGGGCACCATGCTTCTAACCTCCATGATGTGGAAGGGATAAGTGTATAATCAAACACTGTAGCATAGAAAAAGAACAGAAAACATTGTAGCATAGCAAGAAATGATTCCCTTCATGCACACAGAGATTACCATGCCATCAGTGGGGAAGTGCCCATATAACCAGGGAACACACGTGGCTGGCACTTTGTAGGGAATATATGGCCAAGGGGCATAAGAGAAGGATCACACACAAGAAATCTTAGTAGTCGGGGAATGTATGTGGAGGGCACATATGTCAGGAATCCATGTAGCCAGAGCTCATGCATGGCCAGGGCAACTTATACTTCGAATGGTACAGAGTTGCCAGCGTCCTCTTGTTACGTCATTTCCTTGTTCTCTGCTAAATGCTGCATCTCTGTTCTCCACAGGGCATCTCCTGGTCTTCTGTTCACAAGGCTGTGCTCTGCTACTATTGGCTGAGTTTCAGTTATCTAGTCACTTCTGCAATAACTACTATTCTCTAATAATTACTCAAAAGGGAATAGAGAAAATACAGTCCCTGGAGTGGAGAGCTTTAGTGTTTTGAGGACTTAGCTAAGGATCATAGCATTATAGATTTATTGTAGGAATGGGCCTCAGAGATCATTTAGCCCAACTCCTTGTTTTACAGTTGAGTAGACAAGATTAAGAGGTATGAACTGACTTTTCTAAGTTCACATAGGTAGATGGTATCAAGGCTAGGACTTGAAGCCAGGTCCTCTGTGTTCAAAACCAGTACTCTTCTGGAAGCCTTCATATTCATTCAGGCAGCCAAAGAACCAGCATAACTCTCTAGAATAAAATTTAAGGTATTTACTAAGGACCCATAGTGCATTACAAACTTCACAGAATAAAATTAACTCTACATAAAATTATAAAGGCTATATAAAAATTAAGTCTAACCTTTTGACCATTCTTCCTCTGGTGCCAACACCATTACACTCCTATTAAATCCATGATAATGAGACTATAACTCCAAAATCTATTTTGGGGAATTTTTCCCAACCCCCCCATAGGAACTGTGTAGAGCCAGTAGAAATTCGGAATCCCTCTATCCAAAGACGCTCTTTGGCTTGCAAATGAAGCTAGAGGTAAGGATTAAAAACTAAGCAACCATCAACCTCCTGCCTTAATTATGTATTTCTGCCAACAACAAAAATGCTAATCCTTTATCTTGCTACATTTAGCCCTATCACAACCTTGCTAGTTTCCCTACTTCATGTTCTCCCTGCTTCCTACATATATATTGTATATGTACACATATACGTAAAATATATACCTAAATTACATTGTTTCTATTATATCCCTTCTTCCAAACACTATTTTCTAATATTTGTCTGCATGTTTATGTGGGGAAATAGTAGAAAAATTCCTAGGTTGATAGGTCTAACATTTCTAGAGTTTGAATACTCTAAGTCACAATTGTACATTTCCATTTAGATTTTTTCAATTACTTCAAACTCAACATGTTTAAAAAAAACTCCTCTTCTATTCCAGTCACCCAGTTATAAGCTTTAGGAACCATCTTTGACTCACCCCTCTCCTTTGTACCCCTTTCCAATTTATCAATAAACTCTGTCAGTTTTGCCTTTGAGATGTATTTGGCATATACCGCTTGCCCCATTTCCATTGCTATAGTACCCTCATCACTTCATGTCCAGATTACTGTAGTAAACTCACAGAATCTGAGTTAGCAGAGACCACCTCAGTAGTCATCTACTGAGACCTCCCAAAGAGTCCCTATGCCAAAATACTTGCTAAATGATGATCTAGCTTCTGCTTGAATACCTTCATTAAGAAGGAACCCATTACCTACCTAGTCATCTTATCTCATTTTTTGATGCTCTATTTGTTAGGAAGTATTTCCTTTAAAAAAAACAACAACTAAATTTGCTTTTTTGAAACTTTTACCCATTTGGTTCTGATTCTACTCTCTGGAACTAAACAGAACAACTTCTATATGAGTCAACTAATCAACAAGAATGTACTAACTGTTTTGCTGGGTGCTGTGCTCAGCATTTGGAGTACAAATTTAAGTGTGGAGCTCCACCTCTCACTTCAATTGAATTGATCAATAAATGGACTTTATGAAGTTTATAATGTGTAAATGATATGTTTTACACCCTGTGATCTCTTTACAAGGTGTGGACCTGTTTGACAGGATGAGGAAAGAAAGCCAAATGACTGGTTGAGAGGATCACTCACATCTATTGGACTTATATATAAAAATAGCAGTCAGTACAATAGTGACCTCAGTCAACCAATAAACCAGTCTAGTGATGAATCAGTTCTAGTTCAGGGGATTCCAGGTAAGTGCCTAAGAGGAAATCAATTACTCTTGCTGGAGGCTAATTATACAGCTTCTCTCTCTCTCTTTCTCTCTCTCTCTCTCTCTCTCTCTCTCTCTCTCTCTCTCTCTCACACACACACCACACACACACACACACACACACACACACACAGACACACACGTATATAATCAGAGCCTGGATCAGAGAGGCTCGACCACTGGAAACACATTTATCTGGGAGTGCTAATCATCAAAGGAAAGGTAGCTTCATAGATCATGACCCTTTGTGGAGGAGAGTAGTGCTGGCTATGTTCTCTACTAAGGGACTGACTTTCTGCCAGTTCTAAGTAGTCCTATCTCCTTGAAGATTTAAAAGAAAGCAATGAAGAGGTGGGTTGCTTTTCTTGAATACCCAGTTCTAACTCAGCAATCCTGAAGTCTGAAGCCAGTTAGAAGATTTTGGGTCATCACACTATACAAACCCTTGACTCATCCATGTGACTGCTTAGATGAAAACCAAGTAGGGGAAGATATGTGCATTCATCACTTTTGATATACAAAGAAAGGCAAAAATAGCCACTACCCTCAAGGAACTTGTATTCAAATGGGGGAGACAATATGTAAATAAATATGTATTTGTAAGATGTACACAGTGTAGATAGATGGTTTAGGATCAGTTTAGAGGAGAGGGCTCTAGCAACAGGGGAGAATGAGAATAGCCTCCTACAGAAGGTAACATGACAGTTGAGTTCTGTCTTGATGGAACCTGAGTATTCTAAGAGGCAGAATTAAGGAGGGGGAACATTTCAGGCATAAGAGGCAGTGGACAGACACTGCAAAGACACAGATATTGGAGATGGAGTATCATGTGCAAGGAAGAGCAAGGGTCTTGGGGGCCACTCATATCCTAGACGAAGCCTCAGCAATGGAGCCTGAGAAGGAGTGAACAGATAGGTAGGAGAGAACAAGAAGAGATCAGTATCATGAAAACCTGTAGAGGAAGGAGTTTTAAGGAGAAGCAGGTGATCTACAGTGTCAAAGATCATAGAAAGATCAAGAAGAATGAGGACTAAGAAATGATCATCATATTCAGCAATTAAGAGATTTGAAGACAGCAGTTTCAGTTAAATGATCAGCTTAGAAGTGTCTAAGTTCCATGCCAAGAGTATGTTAGATTCCCAATTAGTACTTTTTTTGTCTGCTGGAAAAGGTGAGAGGCAACATGATATAGTTAGCAGGGGTGGGGAACCTGTGGCCTTCTAGGTCCTTGGGTGCGGCCTTTTGACTGAGTCCAAGTTTTACAGAACAAATCCTTCAATCGCTTCATGTCCAAATTACGGTAGTGAACTCTGTTCATCTAAACTGTGAAGTTTGGATAGAGAACTGACCTTGGAGGCCAGTGAAGATAATATGTAAATAAATGCCAGGAAAACCTGGGTTCAAATCATTCTTCTATGTGACTGGCTGCGTGACCTGGGGCAAGTCACTTAAATAGCCTAGGCAACTCCTTCAACATGCCAGCCTTCATTGTTAGTGGGCTTTGCTAATTTCATTGAAATTACAGGTCTGGTTCCTCTCTTGATTACTGAAATGATGGAAATTTCAGACTGAGCAGACAATGTGTGTGTGTGTGTGTGTGTGTGTGTGTGTGTGTGTGTGTGTGTGATGTCCTGTCAGATATCTCCAGAAATGGAGAGGTCTGAGGGCATGCCAGCCTTCTCATTCTCTCTGAAACTACATTGCACATATCACCTCCTACTTTTATGGAAAGACAGAGCCAACTCTGCTTGAGTGGATCTCTTTAACAGTGAATTTTAATTTCATTTTCTAAATTGAAAAGATGACATCTCTCATAATTCTCTACGTTCCCATGGTTTAAATATTTCTGAAAATTTCTTCTTATCAGTGCAGAGCTGAGATTTAGTTAGCACAGGGCACTCTCCTTATGATTGCAGATTGCACCCCATCTATACCTAACTAGATCATAGGTTATAGAGCTAGAACAACAGAGGCCCTTACAGGCCTTATGGTCAAAGCACCATACTTTACAGATAAGCAAACTGAGGATCAGGGAGTTTAAGTCATTTTCCTAAGCCAGTGACTACATAGGTAGTGAGCAACAGATGTAGAATTTGAACCCAGGTCTTCTACTCTTAAGTTCAAGACTCCATCTTTGGTGCTGCCTCTATCATTATGACTCAGTTCCAGGACTAAACTCATACCTGGTCTGTTCAACCTATGTTCTTCTACTTAGCTTACTCTCAGTCAGTCAGTAAACATTTATTAAGCACCTGCTGTGTGCCAAGCACTATGCTAAACTCTGGGGATTAAAAAAGAGCTCCTGCCCTCATGAAGCTCACAGTCTAATAGAGGAGAAAACAAGCCCAAAAAAATGTATAAAATAGTTATATATATATGTTGAATAGGAAATAATTAAGAAAGGCAAAGCACTAGAATCAAGGGAACAGCTTCTTGCAAAAGATGGGATTTTAGTTGGAATTTAAAGAAAGCCAGGAAATTCAGTAGGCAGATATGAGGAGGGAGAGACTTATAGCCATGGGAACAGCCAGAGAAAACTTCCAGAACTGAAAGATGGAGTATCTCATTCATGGAACAATCAGCAGGCCAGCAACCCCGTATCAAAGAGAATGTGCCGGGGAGTAAGTTGTAAAACGACTGGAATAGTAGGTGGGGGCTAGGTAAGGAAGGGCTTTGAACACCAAACAGAGTATTTATTTTGTTTTTGATCCTGGAGGGGACAGGGAGCCACTGGAGTTGATTGAATAAAGAGGTGGTGACAAGGTTGGACCTATGCTTTAGGAAGATCATATTGGTGGCTGAATGGAGAATGGATTTGACTGGGGAGAGACTTAAGGAGGTTATTGAATAGTCCAAGTGTGAGGTGATAAGGACCTACACTGGAGTGGTAATTATGTCAGAGGACAGAAGGGGGTATATTTGAGAGATGTTACAAAAGTGAAATCAGCAGGTCTTGGCAACAGATTGGATATGGGTTGGGAAGGAGGGAGAAAGATAGTGAGGAGTCAAGGATGAGACCTAGGTTGTGAGCCTGATGTACAGGGAGAATGATGTTTTTCTCTACCATAATATGGAAAACAGGAGGAGGAAGAGTTTGGGGAGAAAGATAATGAGTTCTATTTTGGGCATGTTAAATTTAAGATGTCTACTGACACCTAGTTTGAGAAGTCTGAAAGACGGTTGGAGATTTGAGATTGGAGGTCAGCAGAAAGATTGGGGCAGGATAAGTAGATTTAAGAATCATTAGCAAAGAGATAATCCATGGAAGCTGATGAGATCACCAAGTGAAGTAGTATGGAAAAAGAAGAGAATCAGGCCCAGTTAGAGGGCATGATTCGGAGGAGGACCCAGCAAAGGATACTGAAGAGTGGTTAGATGAATAACAAAGAACCAGGAAAGAGTAGTGTCCTAAAAATCTAGAAAGAGAGTATTAAGTAGAAAAGAGTGAGCAACAGTATTAAAGGTGACAGAGAGGTGAGGGATAATGAGGACTGAGAAAAGGCCACTAGATATGGAAATTAAGAGATCACTGGTAACTTTAGAGAGAGCAGTTTCAGTGGAATGATGAAGCCAGAAATCAGATTGTGAGGAGTTAAGAAAAGAATGAGGGGCGAGAAAGTGTAGAGACCTCTTGTAGGCAACCTTTTCAAGGAGTTTAGCTACAAATGGCAGAAGAGATATAGGATGGTAGTTAACAAGAATGGAAGAATCAAATAAAGGTCTTTTGAAGATAGAGGAAACATGGGCACATTTTGAAGCAGCAGAAAATGAGCCAGTAGACAGGGAGAAATGGAAAATAAGTAAAAGAGTGGGAATAACAGAGGGGACAATTGGAGGAGACCAAATGGAATGGGATCTCAGGCATGTAGAGGGAGAGCCTTGGTAAAGAGTAAGGCTACCTCATCATGTTAGGTAAGAGTGAAGGGAAATAATGGCAGAAGCCAAATAAATGATATGAGATGAGGAAGAAGGGAGAAGAGGGAGCTCATGGGGCATGACCTCAAATTTTTTTTTCTGTAAAAGATAATGCAAAGTTCTTAGATGAGAGGGGGAAGGGAAGAGGAAGCCTTGGGAGATTAGGGGAAGGATGAAAAGGTTTGGAAGAGCCCCTGCAGAGGGTAGGACAGTGAATTGATAAGTGAGCTGAAAGATCAGACTCTATTGTTACTAATTGTTTCAAAAATATATAATGTCCTTGATAAATATTTGGGGTTTTTTGATGGCCTGCAATCTGATATAGGCTATATATGTACAATTATATTACACATATTTCCACATTCGTCATGTTGTGAAAGAAGGATCAGAACAGGAAAAAAAAAACATGAGAAAAAAAAAAAAGAGAAAATAACATAACTTCAATCTGCATTCAGACTCCATAGTTCTTTCTGTGGATGTGGATAGCATTTTCCATCATGAGTGTTTTGGAATTGACTTAGATTATTGCATTGATGAGAAGAGCTAAGTCTATCAAAGTTAGTGATTGCACAATGTGGCTGTTACTGTGTACAATATTATGCTGGTTCTGCTCACTTCATTCAGCATCAGTTCATTTAAGTCTTTCTAGGTTTTTCTGAATTCTGTCTGCTCATCATTTCTTATAGCACAATAATATTCCATTACATTCATATACCACAACTTGTTCAGCCATTCCCCAGTTGATGGGCATCCCCTTAATTTTAATTTTTGGCCACCACAAAAAGAGTGGTTATAAATATTTTTGTACATGTGGGTCCTTTCCCCTTTTTATGATCTCTTTGAGATACAGACCTAGTAGTGGTATTACTGGGTCAAAGGGTATGCACAGTTTTATATCCCTATGGGCGTAGTTCCAAATTGCCCTCCAGAATGGTTGGATTGATTCACAACTCCACCAACAATGCATCAGTGTTCTAATTTTCCACATCTTCTTCAACATTTATCATTTCCCTGTTTTGTCATATTAACCAAGCTGATAGGTCTGATGTGGTACCTCAGAGCTATTTTAATTTGCATTTCTCTAATCAATAGTGACTTAGAGCATTTTTTCATATGATTATCGATAGCTTTAATTTCTTCACCTGAAAACTGCCTATTCACATCCATCAATCATTTTGATAAATATTTGCTGCAGATGATTGTATATATGTAATATAGCTATTATTTTTATTATATGTTATATATTGTGAGGATAAGCACACTTCAACTGTCTTTCAGTACAGTATGCACATATGTGTGTATGTTATATCTGTGATATACACAGATATAAAATATGTGTTCATATGGTTAAAATTTTCTTCTTTGTAGCCTTTTCTGAAGCTCATATGGGAAATTCGAGCTAAGCGTATACATGGTCTACTGTGACATCTGTCGTGTATGTGTTGTTCTCATGTCAAACTGTTTCAATAGATTTTAAATAGCATTGGCATAGCATCTGTGATAAAGAACATTTAAAAAGATCATATAAATCTTGCCATGTAGTGATTTACGTCTGCCATTTTGATGAGGCCTGTAAGATTTTTTTCCCCATCTCTTAAAAAAATAGAAACAACTCTTTGTTGTGGAAAGATCAACCCTGAGAGAATGGTAGCTTTGTAATTTGCTTCTTTATTAGACAGTAGTTGTGTTACTACAACTTTGCTGAAAGGCACTGAAGTGAATACAGGGAGTATAATCTTCTTTCCCTAGTTCCAGTTCCAAGAATTGTAGTGGGCAGAATAGAGGCTGCTTTCCTGTTCCCACTGAAGGAAGATGTACTGGATCTTAGAGCCTTAAATAAAAAAGGTCATCCTCAAAACAGAATCTGCTTCACAGAAGACTAAATAGGTTCCTTTTCAGTTAGTTTTCTGTTCAAGGTAATGAGATAAGAGTTTCCCTGAGCCAAGACCAGAACACCTAAACAGCCCACTAAATTGTTATATCTCAACTATTTTGCACAAGGTGAGGTAGGCAGAGGGGAGAAGGACTCAGTTGGAATCCAAGAGCAATAATTCTATAGAAATTCCCAATATTTTCAAACCTCACATTGCTTCTTTTCCTAAAGTAAAGATTCTCTTGGATGATTTCTTTCTTTCTTTCTTTCTTTTTTTTAACAGCAATTCAACAGACATTTATTAAAGATCTACTAAGTGCAAATTCCTATGGTGGGTGTTGGGGATACAGAGATGTAAAAAGATGTAGTCCCGGGGCAGTTAGGTGGTGCAATGGATAGAGCACTGGCCCTGGAGTCAGGAGGACCTGAGTACAAATCCAGCCTCAGACAATTGACACTTACTAGTTGTGTGACCCTGGGCAAGTCACTTAATTCCATTGCCTAGCCTCCCCCCAAAAAAAAATGCAGTCCCTGCCCTCATGGAGCTCACGATAATAATAAGAATTTTAATGAATCTTTTGCTTATGCAACTAAGTTTTAAAAATCATTTTTATTTGGTTAAATATTTCCCAATCACATACAAATTTTTTTCAACAATCATTTAAAATGGAGTTCCAAATTCTTTCCTTCTCTCCTACTCCTCTCCACTCCTTGAGATGGCATGCAGTTTGGTAGAGACTGTACATGTGAAGTTATGCAAAGCATGTTTCTATATTAGTTATGTTGCAAAAGAAAATGAAAAACAAAATAAAACAAAAAAATAAAGTTTTGAAAAAAATGTGCTTCAGTCTGCATTCAGAGTTTGTCAGTTCTCTCTCTGGAGATGGACAACATTTTTCATTGTGTATCTTTTGGAATTGTCTTGGATCATTGTCTTGATTAGAGTAGCCAAGTTTTTCACAGTTGATCAATATTACAATATTGCTGTTACAGTGTACAGTATTCTCCTGGTTCTACTCAACTTACCCTGCATCAGTTGATACAAATCTTGGCATGTTTTTCCTGAAACCATCCCTCTCATCATCTCCTATAGCACAATAGTATTCTATCACAACCATGTACCACAACTTGTTCAGCTGTTCCACAATTGATGGGCATCCCCTCAGGTTCCAATTTTTTGCCACCACAAAAAGAGCTGCTATACATATTTTTGTACAAATAGGTCCTTTCTCCTTTTCTTTAATCTCTTTAGATTACAGACTTAGTAGTGGTATTTCTGGGGCAAGGAGTATTATGTTCCTAAGTTTTAAAAAATTCTTTCCTTTACAACCATATGAGAAAGGCAGTATAAGTTTTATTGTCCCTGTTTCATGGTTGGGGAAACTGAGGCTCTGAAAAGTAAAGTGGCATGCTAAAACTAGTAAATGTTAGGCATAAGCATTTCAGTTCAGGTCTCCTGACTCTTAATTCAGGACATTTTTTTAAAAAGGTACATCACAGGGGCAGCTAGTTGGCACAGTGGATAGAGTGCTGGGCCTGAAGTTCAGGAAAACCTGAATTCAAATCTAGTCTTAGACACTTACTAGCTGAGTGACTCTGGGCAACTCACTTAAGTCTGTTAGCTTCAGTTTCTTCATCTGTAAAATAGCTGAAAAAAAAAAAAGGCAAACCACTCCTGTATCTCTGCCAAGAAAATCCCAAATGGGGTCACAAAGAGTTGAACATGACTGAAAACAACTGAACAACACCACCATCACAGCCTAATAGAGTGCCAGCATGATATAGTGAGTAAAACACTGGACTTGGAATCAGAAGTCTTGAGTTCAAATCCTACCTCTGAGACCTTGTGGCAGAATGGTCATGGACACCTTATTTTATGCCTCTAAGTCTCAGTTCCCTCACCTGGAAAATAGAAATAATAACATTTTCAGTACATACCTTTCAAGGTCATTGTGAGAAAAGCATATTACAATCATTAATATATAGAAATACAAACCATCAATAGGGGGAATATGTGATGTTCACAAAGATAATATGAGGCGAAGTAGACTAAGAGGGCTAAAAGATGCCATCAAAATAAAATGCTATAGGAAAATCTGATGATGGAAAGGCCTTTTAGATACGTAGGGTGGGAACCTTTTTTAAAGGGTTCATAGGTCTAATATGGTCATTTAGGCTATCCCACTGTCTCTGGGTAGGACTGTGCTTTAGTGATGTCAAACAAACTGGCAAAAAATAGAATCAAAATGCTACCCCTTGTGAGTTCCTGCTCTCAGTCACATATATTAGAAGAGTGCATCTTGAGAAAAGGATTAACTTGAACCTTCATGGGAGTGATGAAATAAGTACAGAAGTCTGTGTGGACGATACATGTTGTCAGCAGAGATTTAAAGGTGGGTGGGGAAGATGAACAGAAGATGAGAAGAAGCAAGCTCTTCCTGGAATAGGAGGTAGGCCAAATGGGTTAGGGAGAAGAAAACAAATATGATAGTGAAAAGGACAGAGAGAGAGAGAGAGAGAGAGAGAGAGAGAGAGAGAGAGAGAGAGAAGAAACAATTTCCTTCCAGTTATGAGATATCTGGTGGGTGAGAATGTCAGCCAGTTTTTGCCTTTTATCTCATTCTTAAATCTTCATTGCTTTAATAGAGCATAATCTGCCGCTTCATGGTGCAGTGGGGAATGCTCTAAACTTGGAGGAAGAAGCCTTGGGTTGTAGTCTTGGCTTAATTAAGTTAAATCCTATGGATTCAATCTCCACCACTCTTCTCACAACTGTCCCCCTTTTCCCATTCTCATGGCCATCTTCATTTAGGCTCTTTTAGCCCTTATTGTAATCTACTGTAATAACCTATTTTTATCTTGTCCTCAATGCCTCCTTCCTCTCAATCTCCATACTTCTTCCTAATTGTTCCCAAGGAACAGATCTGTCCATGTCACTCTCCTGACTTATTATTTCCTGTAGGATAAAATATAAAACCCTCTGGCTTTTAAAGCACTTCACAATATTACTCTTATGTATTTCTAGACTGATTTCACAAAACACTCCCTCCCCAAAGTAGCCTAGTTCCTGACACCATGCCTTTGTATAGGTTACTCCTATGGCTAGAGCGCTCTTCTTTCTCCTTAGTACCTCCTAAACTCAACTGACTTCCTTTGAAGCTCAGCTGAAATGCTGCTTCCTATTCAAGGTCTTTCCTGATTCTCCCAATTATTTGTGTTCTTTCTCTTGGCTTGGATACCACCTTGTGTTTACTTGTCATATCTAACATGTGCATGAGATGGCTATCCATGTTGTAGTTATCCCACACCTTTCACACAGGGTGTGTGGTTATCTACTCACTTTTCTGGTCTGGCTAGGTTTTTCTTGCTCTCACACTGGCAGGCCTAGGTTTCCAGAAAAGAACCACAACTATTTAGTTCCATTCAAATTCTCTTGGATCCTAGGTGTTGTGGGGGGAACGTGTTCCTCTTCCCCTTAACCATCAAGCCCTAACTAATGCATTTTCATTTACACAAAGCCAGTTACTCACAAAAACAATGACACTTTTAGATCTTAATTACGACTATCCACCTAACAACAAGGCAAAAGAAATAATAAAAACATCAAAGGCATTCATATGTTAAAACAAATACAGGAATAATTAACATAGTTCACAATAAACTTGGGTCACGCTCTCCAATCAATGCTCTTAGTATATTTGAGAGAAAGTGAGCACACACTCACAGAAACCTGCCGTAGAGGTACATAAATAAGAAAAATCCATATGTCCATGTTATTTAACAACGATGGAACTATAAGCTTGGTTGTCCTCTTTCTGTCTCAGCTATTGTCCATAAAAGTTTCTTGATGAACATATCTTCAGTGCTGAACTGATTCTTCCACTTCTAAGTTGATCCATGCTGTGCATAACTCATACTTTACTAGGAACAGTATCTCAGCTGAACTAATTCATCTACTGGAAGACTTCTCTGATTCCCTGCTTCCAAGTTGTTCCACTATTCAACTAGACTTATTCTCTAATTGCAACTGTAGTGTCTATCACTTCCAGTTTCAAATTTAGCTGATACAAGTCTGAAATGTATCCTTTCACCTCTCTCACCTTTTATCTTTCTAGATTCAGACTTTGAGTCCGCTCTGCGAATGACCCCACCTTAGCTTAAGGTTAGCAACCAAACTCTCATCTTTAGTCTATAATCAGAGAAGCTACATTTGTCCCATAATTGCAGAACAGTTCTGGTATCCAGTTCTCTAGTATAGCACTGCTTGTCATATTCAAAATTCAACAAAGCGACTGTTTGTTTCAGAATTCTGGATAAAATAGATGTAACTCAGCAAAAAACTTCTCCCCATGAAAGAGCAGTACCTTAAAAGGACAGTACCTTACACACACACACACACACACACACACACACAGAGTCCTTATTTATTAATATGAATACGTTTCATTTCACTCCAGTAGAATGTAAGCCCCTTGAGGGAAAGGATTGTTTTGTTTTTGTCTTTCTTTCTACCCAATAGCCTAACATACAACAGGAGTTTGATAAATATTTGTTAATTGAGCTGATTTTACTCATTTGTTGTATGAGTTTGGGCAAGGCATTTCATCTCTCTGAGATTCATTTTTCCTTACTTGTAAAATGAGAGTGACAGTACTTATATTGTACCTATCTCACAGGGTTACCATCACAATCCAGCAAGAATATGTATGTGCAAAGCCACTCTAAAGCATTATGTAAATGTAAGTTATTTTTCATTTTGGTACTTCACTGAATCCATTAATTCATGACCTTAGAATCATCATATTGGGAACCTCATGAAGAAAGGTAATACAATCTCCACTAACACTGCTGACCAACTACCACCAATAGGTTAGGCAGGCCAACTGAAGCCCATTGCTTACTGTAATCTAGAATCGATTGACCCCTCCACATTGCTGCCAATACAATAGTTGTGGAGACCAAAGGGTGGTATTATTGGGAGGTGGCTTGTTTCCTGCCAACAAGAGGGAGGTGAAAGTGTCTGCTCAGCATCCACAGAAAGGGGGTAGTCCCTTAGAGGCTTCTGATAGGAAAAGATTTTGTCTTCCCTCCCCTAGTGGAACTCCCAGTGAGGGAAAAGGTCCTTGTTGGTAGGTAAGAGAACACTTAAGTACATAGTAGATGATGCAGGGTAATTCTCCCTGACTTGTAAAGAGAATTGTTGACTATGCAGGAAATATAATCATTTTTGCAGTAGTCCTGATGTTCCTAGCGCTGCTCTTTCATATGGTCCCCTGTTTACATGGAGATACCCACCGTGAAATGCAAAGATTTGGCACCATCCATTATCACATGGAAATGATCATTTAGACCAGGAACTAGGCCCTTCTAAAGGTGGAGGGAAGGCTAAGTCTGGAATTTCTCATCTTTATTCTTCCATATTTTGTCTCTCCTTCATAAGGCTGTTATATTGTTTGTTTTTGCTATGTTTCTATTTAGTTTTTCTTTTCTTCTATTAGTGCTACCTATATCAGGCTTCTTGATTGCCAGAGGTCAGGGTTGACCAGTAACAGCTCTAAAGTTATTTAAATGGTGGAAAGTCCTTTAGAAGACATTAAAGACCTTACCACCAATGGGTGGAATGTGGTAAGAAGAAGCTCCCACCTCCATAAAAGTTAGTTTTTCCTTAAAAGGCATTGAAACTAATGCTCAAGACTTGATTGGCTAAAGGGGTTAAAGGTTCAATTTGTTGACATTATTTCCTGGTCACCTTAGTACAAAACAGCTATGAGGAGCTGAAGATATGAGCTGATCACCATAAGCTCTTTCTCTGCTGCCTAGAAACATGATCATATTTTCCCCATCTTAAAGAAGAAAAAAAACACCCTCATTTGATCTTGCCATTTTTGCTATCATCTTATCTCTCCTCTTCATAATTAACTTCCTGAGAAGGCCACATACATTTGTGCTTCTTCTCCCTCTCTTGTAAACTCACCGCAACCTAGCTTCATACTTTGTTATTCAAATGAAAATACTTCTCCCCAAGTTACCAATTATTTCTTCTGTAAAATTTCAATTTCATTTTGTTTTCCCCATCATTGTTCTAATCCTCCCACTTCCTCTTCCTGTCCCCCCCACCACTATCGACAAAGCAAGAAAAACGAACTCCCTAATGTAAACATGTATAGTCAAACAAAACAAATTCAAAACAAATCCATATTAAAAAGATATAAAAGTGTACTCTGAGTCCATCACATCTCTAACAAGAGGTAGGGGGCGTGTTTCATATTGAATTCTTTGGAATTAGGGTTGGTTATTTTTTGATCAGAGTTCATAAATCTTTCAGAATTGCTTGCTTTTACAATATTCCAAAAATCTCTTAATCACCAAATCTAACAGGCTTTTCTCAATCACGATCCTTCTTGATTTGTCTCCAAAGTCTGACACTGTCGATTACCTCTTTTTTTCCCCCTGAATAGTCATTCCTCACTAAAGGAGCCATTATCAAATCTCGTCATTTCTACTTTCACAACATATCATCTATACAACCCTTCTCTCCACTCATACAGTTAATCACCCTACTTCAGGCTTAATCCCAGCCCCCCACCCCAACCTCACTTATACTATTGCAATAGCCTTCTAATTGATCTCCCTGCTGAAGTGATTTTTCATAAGACATAGATCTGACCATCCATTAATCTTCACTAGATCTCTATTATCTATCTTGAGGATAATTATGAACTCCTTTGTTTAACATTTAAAGCTCTCCTTACATGAGTGCTCTCTTTAACCATTAACCATAGGTGTCCCTCCAGGCCCCTCTTTTCTTCTCCATTCATACCATCCCAATTGCTGACCTCATCAATTTCTATGCATTTAATTATCATCTCCATGCAGTTGATTCCCAGATCTAAATATCCAGTTCTAGTCTATCTCTTGAGGTTCAGTCCCACATTAACGAACTATTTGGACATCTCTGACTAGACGTTCCATAGGTGTCTCAAACTCAGCGTGTCCATAGCAGAACTCATTATCTTCCCCCTCCCCTCCCCCACCTCTCCTCTTCTAAAATTCCTTATTACTTTCAAAGGCACCCTCATCTTCTTGGGTACTTTGACTTGCAACCTTGGTTTCATCCTTGACTCCTCACTCTCACTCACCCCACATATTCAAGTCCTTGCTAATTCTCATTTCCACCCTCCTAATATCTCTTCTATACAATCCCTGCTCTCTCTGTCCATACAGTCACCACCCTAGTTCAGGCACTCATCCCCTCACCCAGACTATTGCAGTGGCTTTCTAATCGGTCTCTCTGCTAAAGTGATTTTCATAAAACGTATATCTGATCACATCATTTCCCCTACTCAATAATCTTCAGTGGCTCCCTACTATCTCAAGGATAAAACATAAACTCCTCTGCTTGGCATATAAAGTAACCTGTGTACTTCCTCCCTTTTCAGTTTTCTTATACATTGCTTCCCCCCACATATTTCATTCCAGCCTATTTGCTGTTCCTCACACACAGTGATCCATCTCCTGCCCATTTGTGCTGGCTATTCCCTGTATCTGGAATGTTTTCCTTCCCCATCTTTATCTCACATCCTTGGCTTCCTCCAAGACTCAGCTCAAATGCCACTTTCAGCAAGAAATGGCTTTGAGTATTCCATCTGCTTGTGTCTTCCTTCTGAGGTTACCTTCCAACTACTCTGAATGAATATATACATATATAAATAATATATGTAAACATGTGTATATATAAATACATGTCTATATACAGCTACATGTGTATATACAGGCATGCATGTATGTATGTATTTAGTTATTTCCATGTTGCTCTCCACATTAAAATGCAAGCTCCTTGAGGGCAGGGATGAAGAATTGCGATGATGTGGAAAGATTGGAAAGACTGTGAAACATTTGCAGACACATAGTAACTGGCTTTGGATGGTTAACAGCATGGCTGGAGGGAGTCTTTTTCCATTGGCTGCAAAGTCAGAACTGTCCATCCGAGAGTTTTGGCAACTCTTTTTATTGAATTTGAGTCTGGGGGATGGTGACTACTTCACTCTGTAAGTGAGAGATTGTATTGCAAAGAGAAAGGCCTCAAGGCCACCTTCTTCCTCTGAGGTTATATGGACCCTGAGAAAACAGCCCTGGTTAGTCTTTTCATTCACTCTTTTGTAGTCTAGGTGAAGGGAGTTTTAACCTAGAGAGAGTGCCACAGGAAACAGGATAGCAGAAGGCAGGTCCAGTGTTGCAGCCAAGCAGGCATGGATGCGCTGCAAGGCAATTAGTAGTCATTGAGAGTATCCTTTGAGACCTCTTCAGGCTATCTTTGGATGTGAACTTGATGGGACCATTGTGATGTAGCAGCTGAGCTAAGTATGAGTCTATGCCCTCAAATACTGAGAAAGAGGGAGAGCTACCTCACAGACATTGGGGAAAACATTTGTGTGCTTGTTCTTGCAGTATCTTTGAAGTAAACATCCCTTTCTCAAAGCCACTCAGAGTTAAGTTGCTATATAGAACTGGGGAACTAATCACTGGCCCCTAACAATGGGGGTGGGTGTACGGAGAAACAACACATCAGGGAGGCCTTTTAGCTAATGCAGAAAAGAGACACTCTACAATCCACTCCAGGTACCCAAGAACTGTGAGGGAAGTTGTAGTCACTCTAGTTCTGGAACAGAGGGCCAACATGCACATGTTACAAAAATAATTTGATACAGTATTTGCATAGCTCCTTATTTTTCCCAAGGTACATAATCTTTTCTTTTCCTCCAAGAGATTGGTCTTTTTAACATTCATTGATTGGGGGAGGGGAGCTAGCTGAGATGAGTGGGCTGTATTTTCATTATTCATTCATTAAATATACATGTTTTGACATCTTGAACAGAAATGACTTAATCTAGTAACTATGTTTATGCAATGCCCCTTCACAGAAGTTGCTACTAAGCCCAACCTCAAGGCAAGAACCTGACATAAGAAAATTTGGTTTTCAATAGATTGAGTCCTTTAATTTTGAATTCTTTTTGAGGAAAATCACTGAATTAATCAACTATTGCATCTCCTGTATAAATTCTGAGCCATTTACTTCACTTTGATTTCTCTGAAATTAGCCTGTGAAATCAAAAGACAGAATAGACACACACATACACAATTATGTAGTACAAACAACCTTTTTTTATTGGAAGCCCTACTTAAATCACTGCCTTGGTTAGTAAAAGACAGCCACCTACAAGTATGAAATCGCTTTCTTTTTCTGTGGATCTTTAAAAGCTAATGATATTGACAGGTAAAAAGAAGCTGAAGTGTAATAGTAGCCTTCCCTTCCCAGAGGAGATAGTGAAGAGAAAATATTAAGTTTGGAAAATAGACACATCAGACAAGTCATTCAGCAGAGGTGTTAATTCATGAAGGACAGAAGGAATTGCTGCCTCTTCTTTTTTCTCCTGTTCTATACTTAAAAAGCTGATATTTATAGACAATGACTGGGAGGACAGTGAAGGATAGAGGGATTCAGTTGGTGGGGAGTACTAAGAAGATGTTGAGGAAATGATCCAATTATTTTCCAAGTCTTATTTAGAAGGAGAGATGGAAGGATGGGAGGTCAAGATGAGAGAAAGGGAGAGAGAGAGAGACAGAGACAGAGACACAGAGATGGAGAGACAGCGAGAAGAGAAGAGAGAGATAGAATCAGATGGAGAGACAAAGAGATTTCAGAGTTCAGCATCAAAGAGGTTGTACAGTTAAGGGTAAAGGTGAGATCTAAGAGAGGACTGTCACTGTGATGATAACTATAGGTCTTGGGAGTTGAGGAGGTTGATTCAGGGGGAAGTCAGTGTGTTAAAAGGTGCCTCAACATGTGTATTGGGGCAGAAGAGAAGACTCTGAGCCAGGCACTGAACTCCTAGAGAAAAGACAGAAAGTGACCTGATATTGGGTATATGGCTAGTCATCATGACTGAAACCAGGTGATACAAATACAGTGAATCTACAAAGCACAGAGATTGCTGAGTAATAATTGTGAATATTCAGCCTGGAAGGTGGCAGTGAGGAGTGAGGAGTATGTTTACACAGCCCCCTGCTTCAGTGCATTGGGAGACCCAAGAGAAGGAAAACCCAGTTGTCTCGGGTGCCGTTTTCTTTCCGAGAGAGAACCATGTTTCTGTGAGCTCAAAATGAAAAGAGTGAAAGGAAGGAATCTAGAATAGGGGAAGATTTAATTCGCAATAGAACAGAGTTTTATGTGGTACAATGGAAGGGGAAGACAAAGGAAAAGAAAAGTAGAGATCTGGAAGTGGCAGGGGTGAGCTGGAAGGAGATGAGACATCTTTCATCTCATGAGGATAAGGGTACTGTCAAATCAAAGAGAATCAAAGAGAAAATGGGTTGGAAAAATTAGGATTTTGCTATTCATGGGGCAGAGAATGCATAAGTTTATTTGACAAAGTTCCATAATAATGGAGGATAGCATCACCTTATTACTCTCCAAACACCAGGACATAGTGGATGGAGGAAGAAGGAGTCTAGGTTGAAAAATCCATGGTGAGCAAGTGCCCAGTGACCCAAATAAACCCATATTTTAGCACTTACCATGGCACCTGGCATATTAAGTACTAGTGAGTACTTAATAAATTCTTGTTGACTGGTTGACTGACTGGGGGTTGGGTGAGAAGATGCCAGGTGTCTACACTGACAGCTTTTTTCAGATGGTTCGATAAAGTTAGGAAGAGCAGGTCCTTGCACATGCGGCAGCTCCAGGGCAAGGAATCCTTTAAATCCAATCTCTGAAAGGGACCAGATTTGGAGCCTCACCCTCCTTTGTGCACTGATGGTGCAAGGAAAACAGGAGTCTAGGTAATGATGAGCCCTGAGTGTTCAGTGGATGAAAACCTTTGGGCCTCATTATTTTCTTACATTTCTGTAATAAAAGACAGCAGAGTTAGGTCCTAAAACCTGGAGACCTCCAAAGCTACCCTGACAGGTCAACTGATGGAAGCAAGTAGTCCAGCACTGATGGTGGCAAGGTTCACCACTTACTAGCTGGGTGACCCTGGGCAAGTCACTTAACCCTGTGTGCCTCAGTTCCCTTATCTGTAAAATGAGCTGGAGAAGGAAATGGCAAACCACTCCAGCAGCTTTGTCAAGAAAATCCCAAATATGGTCACAAAAAGTCAGACATAACTGAAAAATGACTGAACAACAACAAAAGCTGAAGGTTCAGAGTTCTTATTTCTACTAAGTACCTGCAAGTTTGCAGGACTATTGCTGATTTGTATTGGTAAAGGGAATTTCTTTACTGGGAGCCGCCTTACGGCAAGGAAGTCTCAGGTCTGTACCCTTCCCTTGACCCACCCTGGACCTCAAGGGTCAGGATTCACTTTTGCAAAGTCCACATTGGTTGGTAGCATATTTCAGGGGTCAAGTTTTGTATTTGTTCATTTTTCTGCCATTTCTCATTGAGGTATACCATTACTTACTGTCTGCTGCTTGAGAAGTAACCTCAGACTAGACAGATCATTGGGCAAATCTGCTACTGTGTCTCTTGGTCCCTGCTGAGTTTCTGCTGACATTAAAGCTGCCTGAATGGTTTTGAAGAAGAGTGGGAAGCAGAATGGGGAAAGTGCCAATGCAGGCTGGAGAGAATGTGTTTTACTGTCACAGATGAAAGCTTGAGTGAAGAACAAAGCTGTGTACTCCTCACTATTCAACTTCCAACAGATAGAGACTGATCAGAATGGATTAGCCCCCATCTCCCTTCAAAATAATAGCAGTCAAATTTTCTCAGTTTTTTTCCATAGTATGAATGCTGATGCTGAATATAGCCCAACACTCAGAAATAGGCTTAAACTGATGTCAACATATCAGCAGGATGTAGTGTGGTACAATACAAAGGATATTGTCTCTAGAGGCAGAGGACCTGGGTTCAAATCTTGCTTCTTATTAACTTGGTGCTAAGTGAACCTTGGCCAAGTCAATTAGTTTCCCAGACCTTCAGTTTTCTCATTTGTAAAGTGAGAAGTTTGGGCTAGATGATTTCTAGGATTCCTTGCAGTCTTAATCTTATGATACTGTGAGGTGGGCTATTTCTATAATGAACTGATGTTCAATCTAACTGAGGTCTGAGTTGTTGGGACATGTGTAAATACACATAGCTGAAACATTCCTACATTTAGGAAGCATTTCTTGTGTTCAAGTCACTGTGCTAGGTCCTGGGGATAACGAGACAACTATTTGTGCCCTCAAAGAATGCATAGTTTTGGGGAAGGGAGCAGCATACAATAAATACACTGACACACACCACAAGGAAATCTTAGAAGAGATAGAGACAGAGATACACAGAGACAAAGACAGAAACAGAGACAGAGAGAAGAGAGAGAGATAGACAGAGAGAGAGAGAGAGAGAGAGAGAGAGAGAGAGAGAGAGAGAAGAGAGAGAGAGAGAGAGAGAAAACTTTTCAGTGGAAGAGTGCTTAGATTGAACCTTGATGGAAGACAAGAATTCTAAGAGACAAAGGTAAGGAGGGAGCACATGGGGCTGGTGCAAAGCTATAAGTATTAGGAAATGATTTCGGAGTTTATTTTTTCCCTTGTTTCCACAGTCTTCAGAAAGAAAATAAATTTCACACTTCACTCCCAGAACAAACTCTACAGCATATGGGAGAAATCAGCTGATCTTAATCATGTAAATACTGATTAAAATGAGTCTTTTCTGCACAATCACAGTCACAAATGACTGATAAGGTCATTACTTGTAAAATCACAACTGGGCTTCATCAACATGACACTTCATCCCCTGCCCCCTTCCCTCCACTAAAAAAGGTTGAAAATTGGGAAGAAAAAAAACCAAAACAAAACCGTGAATTTGAATCAAGTGATGCCAACCAACTTGTCAGACTCACTCTTGTCACTTCACTGATTGAACTGATGGATGGTTCCCTTATCTTGTAGACAGGAGCTAAAGAAAATGTATTTTCATGTTCTTGTCAGTATTCTAATGCTATAATTCAAATTCAATTGTAACGCATTGGAATTAAATTGCTGATCTATTCTCCTATGGGGTAGATTTAAGACCATTCTGGGTTGACAAAATATTTGAAGTGGAGACTATACAATTTTCGCTGATTGCTTTCTGCATTCTGTTTGGTTAGGCTGAATTTTTCAACAAAGCTATCTTATTAAAATCCTTTGAGGTGACAAGTTAGATTGCTTCAGTTGTTGTGATAAAGTGAGTAATAAAGAGCACTTAAAGAATATCCATCAATCCCTGATGCAAAAATTAGATGAATGAGCCTAATAGCTAGAATACAGTGTGATTCTGACTTCTTAAGATACAATCTGACATGTACAATAATTAGCTAATTAAAATACAGAATACAGAGCAAATTTAAGAGACTCAAAAGGGGAAACTAGTGGAAAGTTATAGCTTTTCTCTGGAAAGACAACTAAATTGTTACCTGTGTGTATGTGCTATACATGGGGACCCAACTAAAGAAGAGAGGCAGAATTGTAGGCCTTTAGAATTCTGAGTCAAAAGGAAACTTGCAGAGGAATAAGGCTATTTCCCTCTACAGGATTTAGTCCCCCTGTGGCTGAGAATTTTACTTGGATGAATTCTGGGTATAGTGTCAAGAATATTGGACTTGGAGTCAGAAGACAGAAGTTTCAGTCCCAGCTCTACCTTTTACTACTAGTGAGACCTTGGGCAATTCAGTTTTCTCCTCTATAAAATGAAGGAGTTGGACCAAATGGCCTCCAAGGTCTTCTTCCAGGTCTGATTTTTCTACGATCTTTATATCTACCAGACCCTCCCCCCACCCTAACTCAATGAATAGCCAATTCTGTGAACACAAGCTTTTAAGTATGAGACAGTTATTGCATGTGGTGTAGCCAGCAGGCAAAAGCAAAGCACTGTGTTAAGCACAAGAGCTAGGAGTCTTTGCCTCCAAGGTCCACATCCTGACTTATGTCTTGCTGAACTCTGATGACTGGAGGAGAGAGTGAGGCTGATGACTTTGCACAGATCTGCCTCACTTAAATCCAACTCACTTGCAAGTCGAGACATCACCTTCCTGATGTCATTGGTCCTCTTAGAGAAAGATAGATGGACAACAACAGCAACAACCTTACATCATAGCACAATGCTTTGTAAGCAGTAGGCAAGGTGGCTCTAGTAAATGCTGGTTCTCCAACAGCTTGAACTTTCTATAGTCCTTGGAACTGTCAAATAGTTCAATATCAGAAACAGATAGGATTTTATCTATGGAAATAACATTAAAGAAGAGGCATAATCTTCTCTTTTGCCTTTCCACTCTAGGAACCATAGGATCTTTCCATTTGACTTGTAGCTAAAATCTTTTATATGAGTTAAACACATATAAACTCATGCATTCCTGGAAAGCAGGGACTGCTATTTTTCTATTTGTATCCTCAGCATTCAGTACTGTGCATTACACAGAATAAGCACTTAATGAAAGTTTTTTTATCCTTCCATCCATCCATCCATCCATCCATGCAACCATTCATTCATTCCTGAATGGTGCTCTGTTTAATAATTCTTGCTACCTTGCTCTGTGTTACGTACAAATAGCATTGACTTTGCAGTAAGACTAAGTGAAATCAAGAAAGAAAACTTTTACTTGGTATACAGGAAAAGATACATAAGCTTTCCCTACTGACAACCCATATCTCCATTGAACAGGACAGTATAGTGCTTTCCCACCTCCCTCCCTCCGCCTGCCAGTCCATCCTCCAAAATAAGGGAATTGGCTGTTTTCAAAAACAAACAAACATAAATATTTATAAATCATTTGAAAGTGTTACTAGAGTCCTACAGCTTAATTGTAGACAGATTGTTGTTTGCTGCTTTCATTTAAGAAGTAGGTTGGAAACATTCAGGGAGCCTGCAAGAGGAGTTAATAGATAATCTTAAGCAATTTGGTGCCAATTAATTTTGTAGAACATTATGTTTCAAAGGCCAGGTAACCAGGGAGAAGATGTCAGGTAGAAGAAAAATATTTCTGTTACCTCTTGAGTTGCCCCACATGAACTAAAACTAAAAGGGATTAGTGTTCCACTCGGTGGTTGGACTAGGTGATTTCTGAGGTCATTCCAGTCTAAGAATTTATGTATGACCCAGGTCTGCAAGAAAACTCAGCCAGCTCTGCAAAAAAAATTAAAATGTGGGGACAGAGGAACAAAAATATATCATTTACATTATTATAATACACATTCATACACATGTATATAATGTATGCACACATGTATATATGTACTCATATATATGTACATCTAAATGTGTAAATATATGACTTCTTATTCATTTTTTCCTCATACTTAATGCATAATAGTTGTAAAAAGTTGAAGTTCAAATTGAGATGCAAATAATGCTTCCCAAAACAGTTGTTGTATAGTAATTATTTAACAGCTTAAAAATTTTTTTTGAAGAATTGAAAGGAATTTTTCTTTTTAATTTGTTTTTAAATTTTGGGTTCCAAATTCTCTCCCTCCCTCCAGTCCCTCCTGCACCCATTGAGAAGGCAAGTAATATGATACTCCTTACACATATGATGTCACACAGAACATATTTCCATATTAACCATGTTGGGGGGAAAAGCAAGAAAAATAAAATGGGGAAAAATATACTTTAACCTGTACTCAGAGTTCATCAGTTCTTTTTCTGGGGATGGATGGGATTTTTCATCATGAGTCCTTTGGAATTGTCTTGAATCATTGTATTGATCAGAGTAGCTAAGTCTTTCACAATTGATCACTGTTACAACATTGCTGTTACTGTGTACAATGTTCTAGTTCTGCTCACTTCACTTTACATCAGTTCATATAAGTCTTCCCAGGTTTTTCTGAACCCATTCCTCTTGTCATTTCTTTGAGCATATTAGGAAGATTAAATAACAAGCATATAGCACAACTAGCTCAACCATTCTCCAACTGATAGGCAACCCTTCAGTTTCCAATTCTTTTCTACCACAAAAAAGAGCTGCTATCAATATTTTGTACATATAAGTCCTTTCCATTTTTCTTTAATCTCTGGGATACAGACCTACATATTGGTATTTTGGTAATGGGATTGCTGGGTCAAAGGCTATACACAGTTTTAAAGCCCTTTAAGTGTAGTTCTGAATTATTCTCCAGAATGGTTAGATCAGTTCACAACTCCACTAATAATACATCAGTGTTCCTATTTTTCTACATCCTCTCCAGGATTTGTAATTTTCCTTTTCTGTCATGTTAGCCAATCTCACAGTTATGAGGTGGTATCTCAGAATTGTTTTAATTAGCATTTCTCTAGTTATTAGTGATTTAGAGCATTTTCATATGATAATTGATAGCTTTTATTTCTTATTCTGAAAACTGACTACTCATATCCTTTAACTATTTATTGGTTGGGGAATGAACCTTATTTTTTATAAATTTAGCTTCATTCCCTACATATTTGAGAAATGAGAAACCTGATGTAAAAACCCACCTCCCCCCCCTTCTTGCTTTCCTTATAATTTTGGCTGCATTGATTTTGATTATGGAAAACCTTTTTAAATTTCATACAGTCAAAATTACCCATACCTCCTGTAATTATCTTTTCCTCTTGTTTGGTCATAAACTCTTCCCTTATCCATAAATCTGACAGGTAATTTTTTTTCTGTGCTCCTCTAATTTGCTAATGACCCTTTATGTCTAAATCTTGCAGCCATTTTGATCTTATCTTGGTATATCATGTGAGATGTTGGTCTATGCCTACTTTCTGCCAGACTGATTTCCAGTTTTCCCAGAAGTTTTCATCAAATAGTGAGTTCTTGCCCCCCAAAGCTTTCGGTTTATCAAACATTTAATTGCCAATTGTTTAGTGTTTTCAACATCTTTAATATGCTTATCAAGATTATTTTGTATTACAGTAACAGAATGCCATGTATTACATCCCTCACTAGATTGTAAGGGCTGGGGTACAGGATGTGTTCAGGGAAGACTAGTACCTTTGATGCTGAGCCCTTCCTTTCAGGGCTGCATTCCACTTTTGGTGTCGACCTGATTAATCTAACTCTCACCTGTGGCTCCAAGATGCTATAGCACTCTTAGCAGCCACAACCTGGTAAAGTGTTTCAGCAGATGAGCTAAACCAAATTGAGGGTAACTGAGGGATCTCAAACCCATTGATGAATTGGGGTGGGGGGGGAGTGTCTACCCGAAGCATGTGAAGACTTCCCCTGGTGGAAGAGGCAGATGAGAACAATTTGTTCCAACAGCCATGAAGGCAGCTGAAGCTTAACTATATGCAACCTCACCTAGTTTTAGTTTCTGCATCTGTGAAATGAAAGGGTTGGATCAGATGATCTCTGAGGTCCCTTCCAACTTTTGACCCAGGATCTACTTCCACCTCCTATTCCTGCTGGCCTTTTACTGCTTCTATAGTAATCTACCCAAATTTGTCTCTCTATTAATCCTCTAAAATGATTGATTCATCCACCATTTTCTCTCCCCTGGCTCCAGTCAAAACTCCAGTCCCCTTAATGCCAGAATCCCAGCTCTCAAAGGAAGAAAGCAAATTAACATCAGGCATTTATAGCTAAAGGAAAATCAGCTCAGCAACTTAACTATGGCATGTATTTTAGAAACAGGCATTTGTCGTTCCAAGGGTGGGATTTCACAGGCATGGCAAGTGGGAGGGGGAGCTATTCTGAGGCAGGTGGGTTTCCTGATTCTAGAATATTTTATTATGTAGGTGGCTATCTACTTTGCCTAGATATAAAATTGACCCTAGGCTTGGATAGAGCTTAATTCTTCAAATTTAATAGGTTATATTCTCCCTAGTGTCTCTAATCTTTCCAACTATTATGTTAACCACATTTGGAGGAAGACTTTATCCAGGAAGAGTTCTTTATCAGGTGCAGGAGATCAGGTAAACAATTACTTGAGTAAGCAGATAAATAGGGGAGCACAGCTTCCCTCTGTCTTCTTTGAAGATATGCTCAGTGACTCTACAGATAGAAGCTGCCTGCACCAAATTCTACTGGGATTGAGAAGCGTAAACTCGAGTCTAATAGTTAGAGGAAGTCCTCCCCAGGAAGAACAGGATAGGCCATGTTGCTCTGGATAGGTCATGTTCAAAACTGGGATGAAGTGAAACATGCATAGGATGATTTAATAGTTAACGAAATTAGGCTTGATTTACCCATAACATGGAAAAGCTATTTAGCATTGATGCAGGACATAGCTTTCCTGCCTCTGGGTTGGTCTGCCTGTCATATGCCTAAGGAAGTATGGAATCTTTTGCAGTCAGGACACCAGGGAGTTCCATCAAAGACCTGAACCTTAGTCCTCTGAGCCAACTAATTATTTCTGGAGAACAATTTTGATACTTTTAAAGAAAAGCTGGCTTAAGCTTCATAAGGTAAGGCCTGAGAATAATGCTTCTACTAATAGGTCCCCATTTTTATTTCAAGTCAACCCACCGGGGAGGAGAGTTAACTTAAGCTGCTCAGGGTCAGGGTCATAGTGTCCTAGCCTAGTCCAGACACCCAACACATTGAATGGACCTCCATTATCGAGGATTTATGGATGGATATAGACAAGAGTAGCAGGGGGTAAGAAGGCAGATGTGGTTTGCAGCCTATGTCCTTGAAGGGTGTACCCAAATCATGAGATCACCGAATCATCAGTAAATCAAAGTCAAGGCCAGCCTAAGGCAGTGTGTGAAGAAGTTTAGTTTCATCTTTAGAGCCCAACCACATGCCTGCTTTCTAGACGACCCTTTGTTCTAAGAACCTAGTTGTAATCTTAACACTATGTGTTTCCTGGATGTACTAGGTCCCTCTATGGCAGAACTTGAGCTAGATTTGCTTTCCCCTGTTGCATACTTGGCTTATAACCAGGGGTGTGCTGGAGCCAGCTCTAACTAGTTTGCAAAAACCAGCTGTTAAAATTTTCAGTGTGAGCATTTGTACCTTAGAAATCATCAACAGCTACAAATTGGGGCTTGATTTGTTGCTGATTGTCTAGACTTAAGAAAGCAGACTAAACTTAAAAGTATTTGTGCAGACTTTTGTTTTTCTGGAGAGTCTGGTTGTTAAACATTTACCACCACATCCTTGTATTGCTCTCAAAAGCACTGCTAGAACTCAGTAATAAGAGCACAGCAGAAGGCTCAGGGAATGAAATTATCATCAAACTGTAGGCCAATATCAACAACAATAATAACAACTGGTATTTATTAGCTTTAAGATTTGCAAAGTGCTTTGCATTGATTATCTCAGTTGAGCACCGCTAATTAAAACCTTTCCTTTCCCCACAACCCCATGTAAAACTTGCTGTCCTTATAGCCCATTCTTTCAATGGCCCTGTTGGTGAAGGAATGAGCATACATTTACTATGGACTGGTTTATGAGTTGTTGAGTTGCCTCTTCCAAATAAGATATTTATACCACAACAGGAGCTTCTAGAGTTACCTTAACCTGAAAAGAACAAAAATGATTCTGGGAATTTTAGATACTAAGGCAAATTTTTTTGAATCATATAGCCTTCAAAATATTAGGCTAGCCACCATAGGGATAATAATAGGTTGCTTGAAAATGGTGACTCACAGGGCAGCTAGGTGGTACAGTGCATAGAGCACTGGTCTTCGAGGCAGGAGGACCTGAGTTCAAATTTGGCCTCAGACACTCACTAGCTGTGTGACCCTGGGCAAGTTACTTAAACCTCATTGCCTCCTCTTACCCCTGAAAAAAATGTTTAATGAAAAGAAAAGGAGAAAACGGTGGCTCACTTTACTTGCAGAGAACAAATGAGGCACAAGAGAGAATCTGGATCAACAATGACTTGGCAGCCATTGAGCACTTGATCTTATCAATGAATTGGGTGGAATGGAATCAACAGTCTGCAGAAGACCTGGGTGCTTAGGTCTTGGCTCTAACAGAACTTAGACTTACAGAATCTCAGTTGGTAGAGACTTTAAAGACCCCCTAATATCTTACCTATAAAATAATGCCTGTTATTTATCAAATAAGGATGATAATACTTAATGTTACCTTCTTCATTGTCTCTACAAAGGGATGTAATGGTATATAAAAGTGATTTGTAACCACAAAGTGCTACAAAATGTAAAGCTATGATTATACCTAACGCCTCTGAGAGACAACCATGATGCAGGGGATAGAGCTTTTCTTGGAATAAGGAAAACCTGAGTTCGAATCTGGCACATACTGACTATGTGACTCTGGGTGTGTTCTCAGAAACTTTCTAAGACTAGAAGTTAGACAGAAGGTGCCAACCTACATTGGTAAAGGGGGTTCTCTTATTTGGGATTTCTTTAGATCAATGAAGCCCCATGGCCAACCCATCTAATCACCTCATGATTCCCACATCTTCTTGGGCACTCAGAGCTGCCTTCTAATAATTTTGCAATATAAAAGCATTAATTCTTAATGCAAAATACTCAGTGATCTCACAGGTATTTACCAGAACACAAAGGGGTCCAGATCTCATGATGAGTTCCCTGAATGTTCCATGACTAACAACTTTGCTGCAGATTTGAGTGGCCCTGAAGAGCAATTGCATATTATCTAGGGTGCTTTTTACTGATTTATGTCTTTGGAACTTTTATTGGAAGGAAAACAGTAATTTATCTTCTGGAAATGAAAGGTCCTGCAGCATTCTAAACACTAAACTGTGTATCTCCTCTACCATCTAGCCCAGGGCTTTGCATTTAATAAATGTTTGTTGAATGAATGAATGAATGAATGGATGGATGGATTATTCCCCCACCCCCTATTATACTGAAAGCATCTCTAAATTCATATCCCCTTTAGCAACTAGCACGGTGACCTGAGCTTAGGAGACAGTATCATTGCTCCGGTGATATATAATAGTGATTGGGCTTCCCTCTCAACACCTCCCCCGCAACTTGGTAGTGCTCTCTCTCCCCTTCAAATCACTTGGTATTTATTTATATGTGAGCATATCACTGATAGAATGTCAGCTTCTTGAAGGCTAGGAATTAATTTTGTGGTATTTATATCCCCAGCACCTAGGCTTATCCATAGGAGATGCTTAATATTTGCTGAATTGAATTAATCAGTGTTTGTTGAATTGTTGGTGAACAGAATTCTGAGTATTTTAGTACAACAGGGAGATGTAACAAAAGCTCTATAAATAAGATGAAAGTTATAAAACCAGTTAAGTGTAGGTGGGAAAAAGTCATTTCTTTTTCAGCTCAGCAACTGAAAAATACATGCCTAGAGTCCACAATATATTAGCAGTAAGTAATCGATGATTAAGTTTTATAAATTCAAAATGTGCAATTATATAATGAATTCTCAATAAAGAAGATGATGTTCCTTCTTTCCTTTCTGCAAAGATCTCCCAGCCAGTCACAGATGACATCTATGAAAGAAAAAAAAACTTGTTTAGTAGGCTAAAATTTTTTTTTAACCATCAATGGCCATAGAAAAGAATTAACCAAGTAGGAGAAGATTTTGACCTGTTGTATACATGATCTGACTTTTTGTGTTTAAGCAAGAAAACAAAACACGTTGTAAAAAAAAAACACAAATCACATCTACATCTAGGGCTGTGTCAATTTCCTTTTGTGTTTGTCATTTCCCATTAAGAAAAGCCTAAACTGTGTCATGAGATTACATAATCTCAGAACATCAGAGCTGAGAGAGACCTTTGAGATAATTATTGTAGTGTTGTCATTTTTTAATTTTACTTGGATTTGAATGGTTTTCTTTTTAGGAAAACAATACCTTTTTTTGAGTATTTGTAATTTTTGTTAGTATTCTCTACTTTTGTGATTCTACTTCTCTCATTTATAGTTGTTGGTAACTAATCCAAGACAGTAAGGGAGAGAAGGGACTGGCTAGGGAGAATATGCAAAGAGTCCTTAGCTATATACAAGGTGTACTCTACCTGATGCAATTCACTGCCTCAAAGCTTGGTGAGCCAGATTCTGAACATGCAAAATGGAGAGACCTTACGATCCTCTGCTGAGCTGGAACTGATTAGGTATATAAAAAACACTAACCAGACAAAGTGATTTCTCTCCCTGGCAGCACTGGAGTGAGGGGAGAAATGCTACAAGCCTCCTGTGGAGAAAAAGGCTTTGGGCCTTTAATTTCCCCAGTAGCCACTGCCATAAGGCCCTTCAATGCATGACTTTGCTGTTGTATTTCACCCTATTGTGTCTAGTCTTTGCTACTTTCAAACGAAAAGGTACTGGAGATATATGACTCTCTAAGCTTGAAAAGGTTGGGAAGCCATCAGGGGTCTTGGAACTGGAGTCTGTACTAGTCTCTTCACACTTACACCTGGTGAGCACCGGCATAGTCCTGAGTGACCATAAGATCTAGCCAAGCAGTGAATCAACTTGGTAGCTGAGATACCATGTCCTACAGTCAGAGAGTGACTCATGCAGTGGCTGTGCTGTGCTCAGAAATGAACTTGGTGGGGTGAATTCTTTTGCAATAGCCACCTTCAGCCTGAGCCCACTATACTCAGTGACTGAGGCAATATAGGGGAGAGTGTACCCCTGGTTTAGAGGAATGTTTTGTACTTCGGTTCTGGCTTTATCTTTTCAGGAAATATCCCTTCATAAAGGCTAATTTATGTTAGTTGTCAATTAATATCAGAGTGCTAATAACTGCTGATTGATAATGTGGAGAACACATCAGAATGAAGGGTTAAAAGAATCACCTAAACTCTTGGAGAGTATCACTAGAACTCTGAAGGAGAGAAGAAGGAAGGAACTTGATTTACCAATGCAAGTGGAAGTTGAAACAAGAATACTGTACCTCCCTTCCTCATCCCCAGATTCTGTCTGGATTACAGGTGTCTAAAGCCAATTCAGAAAACAAGAAAGCAGTGAGTTTTTGTGCCATTTCTGCTGTAGGGCAATCATGGCACAGAAAGATCTAGTTAACACTGTTGAAACCTGCCATTCTTAGAAAACAAGGGGCAGTTTGTGAGGTTAATGCTTTTTTTTTCTTTTAAAACCAATGCTTTATCTTTGAAAGGAGACTTTTCAGAGATCAGCCTCATTCCCAGAATGATGTGCAGTAGCAACACATTTCTGGGGGAACTGGTCTGAATAACATTTTTCATGATGCTGTGGGACCAGAGAACACACTCCTCATTGGGGAAAGGCCCTCATAAGGGCAGAGAGGCACAAAAAAAAAATTTTTAAGCCATGCAACAAAAGAGAAAGGCACACAGACATCAATGGAGAGAGTCTGCAGTACTACACCAGTGTTTCCTACATACCCCTAGATCATCAGCCACGCTTTTAGCTGGCCCCCACAACCTTTAAGGGAGAAATAATTGTGGATAAAGAGCCCACTTTCCTCAAAACCGCTAATACCAACTACTGACCAAGTGCCCCCAAGGGGCAGGTAAGCCCAAGAACCCTGGGAATTTCAGTGCCTCCTGCCCCAGACCAATCCTTTCAGTATTGCTTTAGAGCCATCAACCCCTTTGAAGATGTGACCTGGCAACTGTTTTTTTTTTCAGGTGCTGCAATCCCAGCCTCCTCAGCAACCACAGCTACTGACGACCCAGAAAAGAAAGCACTTTAACACTCAAGTCCTTGGAACTATCATATGGTTCAGAATAGGAAACATAGGATTTTGCAAGCAGAAATTACATTAAAGATGAGGCATTGATATCTACTTTGCCACTACACTCTAAGAACTATGGGAATTTTCCATCTGATTTGCATCTAAAAGCTGCTATATGTATTGGCTCCCCCAATAGAATATGAGCTCCTTGAGATATGAACCTGTTTCTATTTTTCTTTTTATATCCCCAGTGCTTAGTACAAGCCTTCATATCTTTTGTTCAGTCATTTTAGTAATGTCTGATCCTTCGTGACCCCATTTGGGGTTTTCTTGGCAAAGATGCTCTGCCATTCTTTTTCCAGCTCATTTTACAGATGAGGAAACTGAGGCAAGCAGGATTACAGTTAGTGAGTGTCTGAGGCCAGATTTGAACTCATGAACATAAGTGTTCCTGACTCCAGCCCTAGTGCTCTATCCACTGTGCCACCTATTGGTCCTTTTTGCATATAGTGACTGCTTAATTAATGTTTTTTATTCACTTTAAGAATGTAAACAAAAGGGGCAGCTAGGTAGCACAGTGGATAAAGCTCTGGCCTTGGAGTCAAAAGGACATGAGTTCAAATCTGGCCAGCTGTGTGACCTTGGACAAGTCACTTAAACCCAATTGCTTCATTTAAAAACAAACCAAAAAAAGTGTAAACAAAATTTCAATATGTTAACTAGATGGTACTCTGGGCAAACTTGTATAGCTACTTGTTTTCCAAATGTAAGGTAACCAGGATTGTTCATTAGTTCTGGACTTAGGAAAACATTAGGCATTTACAAGCAGTGTGACCATGGATAAGTCACTCAACCTCTCTGTGTTTCTGTTTCTTCAACTGTAAAATGAAGAAGTTGGACTTAATGGCTCCTTACAGCTTTAAATTTTAAATTTTATGATCCTAGGAATACTTCTGGCATCAATGTCAACATATTAGCAAATTGGTATAAACAACCTCAAGTATATTGATTGGACATTAATTAATAATCCCAAATCCCACTGGCTGAACTGATCATAAAAAATCAGGCTAGGTCAGGCCTGGGGCCCACCATTTATTAGGACCTATCCTTGGAGTACTGATCAACATCTTTAGGTCAATAGGGTACTCAAATAGCTAACTTTGATATGAGCTTGGTAAACAGATGAGAAATCATCCCATGAGCCTCCTGGCTGTCATCAAGCCCAGAATAGGATAACTGTACTCAAACAGGTTACTGCCCTTGTTGGTTGCTGGCTCCCAAATGTCATTGCCTAAAGCTCTAGACCTGACTGCTTGGAAACCACTTCAACCCTGCACAGCACTGGACCACAGACCTGCAATTCCTATTGAGTTTTTTGGGCATGGTAACATAACTTCTTGGGTGGCAGAGTTGATGCTGGACTAGGAATCCCCATCTACTAATCTTCAGGGAATTGGATAGTTTGCATTGCAAAAACCTGGCAAGGAGCTTATCCCTTCTTGGTGATTAATCTAGTAATCTATTGTTGAAAAATATGTTACATACACCAATGTGACTCACAGTGATCGCAGCATACCTAGTATTTCAAATTTATATTCTCTTGTTTCTCTGGGGCAGGTACCTGATAAATTGTGTCTCTTCTCATAATGTAACACTTCGGGTACCTGTACTAAGAAAGCCAAGAAACAAACCCAGAACTTTAATTAAGCTTTAAAAAAAAATCACGTCCTTTAGGTTTAAAAGAATGTGAACAGCCTAGATCTACTGGACAGAAGTGGTCAGAGGTTGGGGGATGGGAAGGGCGAATATGAGCCAGTAAGTGATAGCAGTGATCGACAGATAACTCCTAGACAGAACTTGGGAAGTAATAGAGGGAGGGGGGTGCTGAGTGATTGACAGTTCTCCTGTAATCAATCAACAAGCATTTGTTAAGTGTATACTGTGCTAACCATTGGGGATACAAATATATAGAATGGAATAATCCCTACTCTCAAAAACCTGACTTAAAGGAGCTCATATTCTAACATGGGAAACACACACACATACACATGTGTAAAATATGTACATGCGTGCTTATATATGTATATATACACATAATATATATAGATGTGTACATATAGACACATGCATACCTATACATGTATGTGTTTATGTATAAGTATGTATATAGCTATATGTGAATATATATGTATATATATGTACACATATATAATAAAGAGAATAAATACAAGGTAGTGTGGTAGGAAAGGCAGCTGAGGGATCAGGAAAGACTTCGTGTAGCTGATACTTGAGCTGTATCTTGAAGGAAGAGCGAAAAGTAAATGAACTCTAGTCATGGGGAGTAGCCAATGAAAAGAGACAGAAAATGAAATGTCATGTATGATGAACAAAGACAAAGCTAATTAGGAAGAACTGAAGAGCAGAAGAGTGGGTGTAAGATACAATAAGGCAGGAAAGGTGGGTTGGGGCCAAGCTATAAAGGGCTTTAAAAGCTAAACAGAGAAGATTCTATTTGATCCTAAAAGCAATATGGAGCCTCTAGGAGTATTGAGTAGGAGAGTGAAATGATCAGGTCTATGTTCAAGGAAAATCTTTTGATGGCTATGCAGAGGAAGAAGTAGAGTGGGAAGTGGCTTGGGGCATGGAGACCAATTAGGAGACAATTGTACTAATCTAAGCCAGAGGTGATGAGGTCCCACCACGGGTTATGGCTGTGTGAATGAGAAAAGGAGTTGGCTGCAAAAGATGTGGAGGGGAAATGGCAAGATTTGGCAACTGATTGGCTATGTGGAATGAAGGAAATCATTTACAGAGTCCAGAATAAGGCTGAAGTTGTACACCTAGGAGACTGGAAGAATGGCGGTGACTTTGACAGAAATAGGGAAGTCTGGAAGAAAGATAATGAGTTCTATTTTGGGCATATTGAGTTTGACATGTCTCAGGGACAGTTAGTTTGAAATGATCAGTAGGCAGTTGGTGATGTGGGACTGAAGCTCAGGATTAGGCCTAGACATATAGATCTGGAAGTCTAATTAAATCCATGGTAGACGGTGAGGTCACCCAGAAATAGACTGTGTACAGTGAGGAGAAAGGAGGGCCCAAGACTGAACTTTGGGGGACACAAATTTTTTACCTCCTTCATGTTTCTGTCACAAGAGCAAGGACCCATGGTCCTGACAAGATCACCCCTGGTTACATTTTCATTCTCCTTCCTCCTTACCATCCCCCATGAAAGGTTTCTCCCCTTCTCCTTCTATCACGTAACCCTCTCATAAAAAACAAAAACAAAAACAAAACATTCAAATGTTGTAGTTGTCTTAAAATGGTAGAGGTTGGATTTTTTTTTTTTGAGGAGGGAGGAGTTGGACCAGTGGGGATTGCTATCTGGGTTACTAGGAGGTTAAGTCACTTACCCAGGTTCACACAGCCAAGATTTATTAGAAGTGGGGCTTGGTTTTATATTTTTCTGACTTGGAGGCCAGTTGTCATATCCCCTACTCTATGTTGCTTTTTTTTTAAAAGATGGTGTTAATTGGGGGCAGCTAGGTGGCAAAGTAGATAGAGTACCAGCCGCAAAGTCAGGAGGATCTGAGTTCTAATCTGACCTCCAGACCCTGGAGCAAGTGATTTAAGCCTGATTGCCTCCAAAAAAAAATAGTGTTAATCCAGGCTAAATCCTCAATTGTGGGGGGTAAGATTCTGGGTGTAGACAACCTGAAAAAGAATAATAAAGCCTAGAAACAAGGTAGGAGAATCACTGATCTGAATCTAGTAACTACTCATTTATTCCAAAGGGAAAAAACCCATTTTTATTGTTTTCTCCTAGAATGAGTAACCTGGTAAGAAGAGGCAGTAACTGTCTGGTTTGATAAATGGATACCATTTAGTGATGTTTCTGCTAAAGGAAAAACATGTTTTTACTTCTGCACAGTCCTCAAAAATGTTGATGATAATTCTTACACACTTTCCTGCTGCTGTCAGAGGATGAGTTCCCAATCTTTATTATGTATAAAAATAGGCAGGGCATGTCGAGTAATATAGTGGAAGGGACACAGCACTGGGAGAGAGGATGTGGGTTCTGGTTCTCTCTCTGCAACTGGAAATTGCAATTTGATTAATTTCATATATTCTCAGTGTTGGAACCACAGGGGCCATCAAGTGTAATTCATATCTGACCAAAAATCCCCCTACTCCAATCCTGGCAAATAAGCTTCCCAAGCTTTGCTGAAAGACTTCAAGAGAGGCCAACCAGTCTATCCTACTTTTGGATGGTTATAATGGTCGGAAGGTTTTTTCTTATTGCACCCATCAGCAGCTTCCATTCATTGTTTCCACTTCTGCCCTCTGGGGCCAATCCAGCCAGGTAATTACAATTCTTAATATCTTTTGTTGTTGTTGTTGTTGTTGTTAAATGATGGATTTGGGAAGGGGGTAGAACTAACTCATATTTAAAGGCCCTCCCAGCTCTAAAATTCTTTAATTCAATGAATCAGCAAAAAAAAAAAAAAATCAATCAATTACGTATTTACTGTTTACTCTATGCCAAGCACTGTTTTCCTCATTTTTTTTTAAATCAGAAGGGTACATTTCTATCCACCAGGCATCTATTTTTCCCTTAAATAAATATTCAGAACCCACTCCATCCCTTTTAAAAAAGAAGAGATATCACTTACTTGTCAATTTATGATTTGTAATCAAATTAAGCTCAGTTTTCTCATCTGTCAAATACAGGAGATGGACCTGTTAGTCTTTTCATTCTCTTCCAGATCTAAAGTGCTATTACCCTATGACTTTAGCACTATTAGGGCTCTCAGTTTCCATTATGAGACCTGCTGGTTGTAAATGTAACATTACTACCCCATATCTGAATCTTCTTAAATTTAAAGATAAGTCCAGGTTGCTGGATGATTACTAGGCAGGTCAGGGATGCTAGAGATGAGATTTGTGCTTCAGGATTCAATGGCTTCTGAGGTTCCTTCCAGTTCTAAGATTCTTCGGTTCTGTGAGAGCCATAAGGCACAGTCTGCTAAATTCTACTCAATGTATTATTGAGACCAGTCATGTTGAAACATTCCTAGTCAATGGTGACAAACTGCTAACCTTGAAACTGCCACATATCCTCCAGGGCTGGACAAATGTAATATCAGATTTATGACTCCACCAGATGCTCCTGCTCCTTCAATGCCTATCCTTTCTCTGCCTCACATTACCTTTTTTTTTTAAACCATTAGTTATTTTTAGGGGTTTTTAACCTTGGCCCTTTGAATTTGCTTCTCTCTCTCTGTATATGTATATATACAGAAAGATACATACATATATACAAATATATGTATGTATATATGTAAAAACTATTTCATATATTTCATCAAATATATGTCATCAAATATTAATATATTTCCTATTTGTATTTCACTATAATTGGTTTCCTTTAATACCCTGATGTATTTTACTCTATGCTTTTAAAAGCATTATTCTGAGAAGGGCGTCTTAGATGGCCGAAGGGGACCATGACCCAAAAAAGTTAAGAACTGAAGGGATGCCCACCAATTGGGGAATGGCTAAATAAGTTATGGTACATGAATGTAATGGAATATTATTGTGCTGTAAAAAATGACAAGCAGGTGGATTTCAGAAAAACCTGGAAAGACTTACACGAACTGGTACAAAGTAAAGTAAGCATAACCAGCAGAACATTATTCCCAGTAACAACAACATTGTGCAATGATCAACTACGAATGACCTGGCTATTCCTACAATGATCCCATACGATGATCCAAGACAATTCTTAAGGACTCATGAGGAAAAATGCTATCCAGATCCAGAGAAAGAATGCAGATCAAAGCATACTATTTTTCACTTTTTAAAAAAAATTTTCATGTTTTTTTTTCTTTTGGTCTGTGTCTTCTTTCACAGCATGACTAATATGGAAATATGCTTTGCATGATTACACATTTATAACCTATATCAACCTCAGGGAGGGGGAGGTAAGGGAAGGAAGGAAAAAATTTGGAGCACAACTTTTTTTTTAAATGAACATTAAATTATCTTTACATATAATTGGGAAAATTTTTTTTTAAAAAAAGCTACATTCACAGCATGCCTTCCTACTGATTAAAAAGTGAAAAACTATGTCAAGCGTCTGAATTCATTTCTGTAACACAAAAAGGTTAGTTTTGTTTGTTTGTTTTTGCTGAACCATTATCTGGGGGCTCTGGAGACTGGCAAGGACTAATTCTATTGTTTTAGCGTCGAGAATCATGATTCATTTGGAATGGGTAGAAGAAAACAAAACCAAGCAAAACAAAAGCTGTGTCTGCATCTTCTGTTCTTTCAGGTTCCTTCTGCAACATTTTCTGTTTGTCCCCATTAAAAGGAGGCTGTTGAAGTGAGCAGAACCAAGACGACTTTGTACACAATAACAGCCATGTTATGCAATGATTAAGATTGTTAAACTGAACCCTTCTCACCATTACGAGGATCAAAGACATCTCCAGAGGCCTCGGGATGGAAAATGCTGTCCACAACCAAAGAAAGAACTATGGAAGTCTAATCGCTATCACTTATTTTTACCTTCTGTTGAGTTTTGTTTCATCTTTCTGATGGTTCCTCCTATTGGTTTTAATTTTTACTTACAACTTCACTAATGTGAAAATATGTTTAATAGGTATGTAAATGTAAATCCTATATCAGATTGTGCGCCGTCTTGGGGAGGTTGGGGAGGGAGGAAGGGGGAGAAAAATTTTCAACTCAAAAGCATACGGAAGTGATTGTTGATAAATCAAAATAAATTAATAAAATTTAAAAAATAAATAAATAAAAGGAAGCTGTAAGTCTTCTTGATTTCCAGGAAAGACTTGCACAGTAGGGAAACAAAGTAATTAGACTTAGTAAAGTAAGCAGCTTGGAATCCACATTCAGCCTGGGAGGTCATTCAGCTGATTAGAAATGAGTGATGTAATGCTGTGCTTAGTTATGCATGGATGACAGAGAGAGGGCTGAAGATTGTAGGGGCTAGATCATCAGAGTTCCTGAATGAGAATTGGCCTTTGGAGTCAGAGAGGACCCGATATGTAACATGGAACCATAAAGTAATGAGGCATTATTTATGTAACAACTCATACTACAACTCATCTACCCCAAATGAGTGTTTTCTTTCCAAATGGTCCTCTTGGGAGGCCAATCATGTATCCCAATGATGTTCAAAACATATTCAAAAACTGCATTTGGAGCTACTTTATGAGACACACAAAACAATGTCTCATTAGTAATTTTTGACCAAAAACAGTACTGCTCCCTTGAAAGAATGTATTACGGTCTCTGAATGAAATTCCCAAAGAGCAGTCCAGAAGTACTCTGAAACATGACTGCATCAATGGAACAAGTATAAAACCCCTTATGTAAAATTTATTAACCTCTTTTGTATCATGGATCCCTTCAGCAATACAGTGAAGCATATGTATACGTTCTTAGAATAATGTTTTTAAATGCATAAAATATATAGAATTACCAAGCGAACAAATTATATTGAAATAGTTACTTAAAAAAAAGTTTCTGGACCCCAGGCTAAATTCTGGTGTATCCTTTAAGAACTGTCTTATTACTTTTTGATCACCTCATCTCTTTTCATATAATCCTAGGCACTAGCTCTAGATAGCCCCTTTTGTTTTCACACCATCTTTCAGTCATCCTGGCATGGGAGTTTGTGGTGAAGGAATCAGATGCCTCAGAATGGAGAAAAATCCTAAGTGTAGATGTTTTTACATTAAATCTACCAGTCATAGGTAGGTGGTACACTGCATAGAGTGCTGATCTTAGAGTCAACAAGATTCATCTTCCTGAGTTCAAATCTGGCCTTAGTCACTTACTAGCTATGTGGGCAAGTCACTTAACCCTGTTTACCTCAGTTTCCTCATCTATAAAATGATCTGGAGAAGGAAATGGCAAACCACTTCAGTATCTTTACCAAGAAAACCCTGAATGAGCTTGTGAAGAGTCAGATATGACTAAAAAATGACTCAACAATAAAAATTGTAATGGAGTAATGTATGGAGTGTGAAGGGGGTATAATAGCCAGTTCAAAGACAGAGAGAGAATTGTGTGCTTCCTTATCTTTAGGACTATTGTTAATAATTCTATTTTCATTTTTTATGGTGGGAAAGAACTGGAAACTAAAAGTTTGCCAATCAATTGTGTGACATCCAAATATCATATATAATTTGTTGTGATATATGAATATAGGAATTCTACTGTGCAATAAGAAATAACAAAAGGGACAAAGCCTCAGAAGACTTGTATGAACTGATACAGATTGAAGTGAGCAGAACCAGAAGAACAATTTATGCAATAACAATATTGTAAAGACAACTATAAAAAATAAGGACTCTGACTAGGACCTATGATGAGGCCAGCTACCCACCTCCAGACCAAGAGGTGATAGACTCAGGTGCAGAATTGGGCATTTTTAAAAGTAGGGCTCACCAATTTGGGAATTTGTGTTTTTTTTTTCAATGGGAGGGGCAGGGAGCATGGAAGGAAGAG
Source organism: Phascolarctos cinereus (assembly GCF_003287225.1). Lineage (NCBI taxonomy): Eukaryota > Metazoa > Chordata > Mammalia > Diprotodontia > Phascolarctidae > Phascolarctos > Phascolarctos cinereus. Next base: position 545,532,782 of record NW_027555847.1, on the reverse strand, counting down.
AAAATAGATCATTGTTCAATGCAAAAAATAAATCAAAATTTAAAAGAAAGGATTCTATTTTCATTATAGTCGCTTGTATAGTTGTATTGAGCTAGGAACTAACTCTAATAATGATAGTACATGTACCCACTAGTTCTTAATTTATACTTATAATGAATGAAAAAAAAGAACATATTAAGTATTTAGTGTATGTTAGGTATTGTGTACCATACTTGGTTTTTATGGTTTCTATTAAACTAAGAATTGTCCTTATAGTCCATGTACTTGATGGTTCTCAGTGAGTACCTCTTATTCTCTCTTCAGTCAAACTCTATTTAGTGTTATTCAGCCTGCCAGGCTTTCTATTGAACAGTGCTTTGAGGATCTGAAAAGCCCTGGGCCCTGGCAGAATAGGGAAACCACAGCTCATTACCACAGTCACTGTCCCAGTTGTCAATGAGTGCTTGACATCTGCTTTCAATGGATTGCTCAGAGGCTGCGGATTCAAGTAATCAGTTCCCTTAATACCAATATATACAAATATCCCCAGGCAAAAACAACTACCCCCAATAAAAGTAGTTAAAAAGCAATTCAAGAAAGTAAAAGCAGGTGACAAGGAGGTTCTCTGAGGTTTCCAGAGCTCTAAGCTAAAGCCCAACATTTATGGTACTTTATATTCTTCTTGCTCAAAGGACCCATAGCTGGGTCCCAGATCAATCCACCTGGAGGCAAAGTTGACTGACTTTGTCTCAGTTGGTTCATAGTTGTCAGGGCTGTTGCTGTGGGAGTGTAAAGTATAACTCTCACCTCACCAGTTTCACCAATGATCTGGCCCTCATTAGTCACCCACTTTCACAGTTTTGTGAAATGTCATGAAATGCATGGGACTTCACCCTTCTTGGTCCATTTCTGTTCGGTCTGCTGGAAACAGTATATGAACTTGAAGGTTCTTGGTTTCAATCCTGGCCTAGCTAAATGAGAAAACTATGTGGCCTTTCTGTACCTCCATTCCCCTTTTCATTAAAGGGGATACTAAATCTTATGCCTCCCTTGCTCCCCCATTATGGAATGTAATATGTGCCAGATTCCTCTGATTTCCCTGGGTGGGCAAAGACATATAGTCACTATAGTCCAGGAGGTATATTACACTTACGTGTAGACCAGGGGCTCCACTGCCCTGCTTTCCCCAGCCTAATGTTTCCTAGAAGACTGAAAGCTACTCACCACTTTGCTGATCATTGCAACTAACCTTAGGATCACTCACCTACATTAACCACAGCAAGTACTGATAGAACTCCATCCTCTAAGGTTTTCAACTGGCCTTCCCAACATTATTAAATAATAACACTGAACAATCATATTTAGTCTCAGGAGGAAATTCAATGAAGTTACAGCAGTTCAGCAAAGGAGGCTTAAAGAGAGCTCCTGTCCTTTGTATTCCAAGTTCCATAAGGCTCATAGGTTGCCTGCTGTTTCTGAGTCCCTGCTCTTAAATGAATTACTAGTTTCCATTTTAACCCCTTCCCAGCAAGGAAGCAGCATAGGGTAGTGGATTGAGCTGGCCAGGAATCAGGATACCCTGGATTCAAGGCCTTTTGTTTTTTGGCCTAGGCAATGGGGTTAAGTGACTTGCCCAGGGTCACACAGATAGTAAGTGTTATGTGTCTGAGGCCAGATTTGAACTCAGGTCCTCCTGGATCTATATCTAGTCATTGGACCCAGATGGCTCTGGAGGAGAAAGTGAGGCTGGTAACTCCCTCGCTTAAATCCAATTCAATTGCAAATCATGGTATCATCTTTCTAATATCATGGTCATCCTCGAGAATGAAGGACAAAACACAACAAGATGTGCTCCTGGAAAAGTCATTTGGCCTCTTACTGGGCCCAGGCAATCCTCTAAGACTTTAAATATAAGAACAATAGATTGGTAGAGAATTTTTTTCTAACTTGGGAGCTCCCTATGCCAATGAAGTCACAGGATGAAGCAAAAAAAAAATGTTTCTGAGTTTGTCATGATGCAGCAAGGTGAAACAGTGGATATATTGCCAGACTTGGGGCCAGGAAGGTCTGAATTTATATTCTACCTCAGATATATTAGCTGTATGACCCTGGCTTTCCTGGCTTCCTTCAAGGCCCAGATAGAATTCCATCTTCTATGGGAAGCCTTTCTCAGTGCCTCTTTATTCCATATTTTACCTTTCTCTGTACCCCCAGCACTTATCACAAGTGCCTGACACATAATGGACTCTTAATAAATGTTTATTGACTAACTGATAACCTCTCTCAGCCTCAGTTTTCTCATTTGTAAAATGGGAATAATACTGCCTATCTTACAGGCTTGTGATGAGGATGAAATCAAATTACATGATATGTAAGCCTTAAAGTGCTAGGTAATTATTAGGTATTATAATTATTTGTTATAACATTGTCAGTTCATTTCAATTATATTCGGTAAACATTTATTGAATGCCTATCATGCAAAGCTCTGTAGAACAGATACAAATATAAATAACAATCCATCATATATTAAGTGCCTGTTGTGTACAGAGCACTGGGGTAGGTGCTGAGGGAGATGCACCATTTGCAATCTAATGGGAGGGATGAGACACTAACACAGAAAACCATAAATTAAACAAGGATCTTAATTAACTAGTAGAAGAGACAAGATATACTTCACAAACAACTATAATAAACCAGAACATGCCATCGAATTTTGTAACTTTGGGAGGTGCTTAGAGATATTTCTAATCCAACTCTCTCATTTCACAAGTGAAGAAACTAAGGGCCAAAGAGCAGAAGAGGCTTGCCCCAGTCATAACAGGGTAGTAAATGGCAGAACTAGTCCTAGAATCTAGGTCATCTCTTTCCCAATCCAGGACTCTTTCTCCTCCACTACACTTTCTCTCTGAAGGAGAGACACAAAGTGCTTTACTATTGGACTTATTTGATACTTATTATGGACCCCTTAAAAATCTCCCTAGACTGAGAATTCTCAATATGACAGATTCACTATACCAGGTTATAGTGAGAACATTGCCTCAACTGTTAGCAATATGTATTTCATTTCTACACTATACTTTTTTGGCAGCCACATTACATGTACCCTTAGTCACTTGGAAGAACCTACTCCTGTTCCAATTTCCCATGTTTCTGTCAAAGATACCACCTTCTTCTAGTCTCATAGAGTCAGAACCCTGGTGTCATTCTCAACTCCTCTCATTGACCCAATATATTGAATCAGTTGCCAAATCTTATTTATTCTTCCTCCACAGCATCTCTCCTAGCCACCATTTCCTTTCTACTCATATGGCAACCATTTTGTTTCAGGCCATCATTACCTCTTACATAGATGATGTAACAATTTCCTTGTTGGTCTCCCAACATCCAGTCTCTCCCGTCTCTAATACTTTGATAACACTCTAAAAATATATTTTATAATAATTGTTGGAGAAGGAAATGGCAAACCAGTCTAGTATCTTTGCCAAGAAAACCCCATAGACGATATGGTCTATGAGGTCACAAAGAGTCAGATGTGACTGAGCCACTGAACAACAACACAACTCTAACCTTTTCACTTGCTTGCTCGAAAAACTTCAGTGCCTCCTTGTCACTTCTGTATTTGGCAGAGACCAAACACAGAATGTTCTATTTATCGTTTAAAACTTCATAATTTAGCTCCAAGCTACCTTTCCAAATTTATTAAAGTTAATATGCATTGATTTAGAAGGTAAAGAGAAACCAGAGAAATGGGCTAGTGACATAATTTAGAAGGCAAGGAGAGAGAAAAAGGCTTCTCTTTTCCTTTTCAGGAATGTTTGAAGAAATGAGACTGGATAGCTTAGGAAAGAACTTGGAAGTAGCTAGAAAGGAAGAGGTGTTTCTATTTAAAGCTAATCTGTATTATGTTACAAAGAAGAGATCTAGATGATGGTAGGTCAATAGAGCACTCATTACTTGCTTATTATGAACTAGTGAATAACCATGCAAAGTGCTTGGAATACAAATACAAGCAAAAAGATAGTTCCTACTTTCTGGAAGCTTACATTTGATTAAGGAAGACAAAACATGAAAGGAGGGCAAGATATAAAAATTTGGACAGTCAGGGTTGGGCTCAGGTCCCAAGTCCCCATTTCCCTGGTTTCTCTTTACCTTTATGCACCCTCAAATCTAGTTGAACCAACCTACTTGCTTTTCCTTTACACATGCCCTTTCATCTCCCATCCCCACGTCTTTGCCCAGGCTGTGCCCTGTGGCTGGAATTCAGTCTTTCTTCATCTCAGTCTCATAAAAATCCTTCATTTCCTTCCAAGTTCAGATTATGTGAGCCATTGCTTACAGGAGGCCTTTCTTGATCCCCTCACTTGCTAGTTAATGCCTCTGCCTGCCCCAAATAGGTGTCTGACATTTATATTGTACATAGTTATATGTGTGCGTGCTGTCTGCTTTTGTAGAATATAAGCTACATGAAGGCAGAGACCATTTCATTTTTGCTTAATTCCTTAGGGGTATGGTAGCCATATGACAGATGAAAAAGGTGGTCTGGTAAGGTTTGGGGATCAAGGAAACAAAGAAAATCCCTGAAAAAAGAAAAAGAAAAGAGTTGGGAGGAAGGAGAGTACAAATGGAGACTGTGAAGACTCATGAAGAGCCGTACGTGTAAATTGGGAATAATTTGCTTGAATTGTGGGAGAAGAATTGTCCTTATTGTTCCAGGTGTACTCAGTACCACCAGCCATCACATTCTCTTTGGATTCCTCCTAATAGCATTGCTCTCTGACTACACAGAACACCAGGATAGAGAAGGAAGGTTCTGATATTCCAGAGCACCTTACTCCCACCAATCCAATCCAACCAACATTTATTAAGCACTTACTGTGTGTCAGATACTGTGCTAAGTGCTGGGGATACAATGAATAAAAAGACAGTCCTTGCCCTCAAGGAGCCTACAATCTAATGAGGGGAGACCCACACACTTAAAGGAGGCAGGGAAGGGGCGGAGGAGGAGGAGGAGGGACACTAGGGGGCACATTGTTCCATAGAGTTGAAACCAGGCAGAGCTGCAGATACAAAGTGGAATGAGATAAAAATCCAGTTTCTGCCTTCTCTATAGGAATACATTGGGAGAAATTTGGTATGCCACCCTCCAGCCCTCCAGTCAGAGGGGAGAAAAGGCTGTGGAGGTGGTGTCAATCAACGGTTGAGTTAACAGCATGATGATGAGATTAAAAGTGAGTTTATCCTGGGAGGGGCACTACACCAAAACAGTCCCGTGGAAATTAAGGGTGTGCCCTGGAGGGAGCCAAACAGTGGATAAAGGGTTGAACTTGGATTCAGGAGAAATCCTGAATTCAAATCCAGTCTTAGACATCCTGTGAACCTGGGCAAGTATTTAACCTCTTGGCAATTCAGTTTCCTTATCTGTAAAATGGGGATAATAATAGCACCTACCTTCCAGGGTTATTGTGAGGATAAAATTAGATCATATTTGTAAAATGCTTTGCAAACCTTCAAGTGCTATGTAAATGCTAGGCATTACTATTATTACTATTACATAATGGGTGGTCCATAAATAGCCATGAGCTGATGCATTAACTTAGAGGGTAAAGAGAAGCCAGAGAAATGGGCCAATGACATAATTGCAAAGTCAAGGAGAATCAGATTTTTTTTCTCTTCTTCAGAAGGTTTGAAGAAATTAGATTGGATAGCACAAGAAAGAACTAGAAAGAAGGGGCAGCTAGGTGGCACAGTAGACAGAACACAAGTCCTGGAGTGAGGAGGACCTGAGTTCAAATCTGATCTCAGACTCTTGACACTTCATAGCTGTGTGACCCTGGCCAAGTCACTTAACCCCAATTGCCTTGCCAAAAAAACCCAAAAATAAAAACTAGAAAGAAGTGATAAAGTCATAGGTGTCTGTTCCTTTTAACAATCTCAAGAGATGCAGTATTTTATTTTGCTACTTGTGCATTCTTTGGTATCTGAACGTAATTATCTTTCTTGTGTTCCTGTTGTCTGGAGTATCTGTAAACTGTATAATCTGTCCACTTCTATGTGTTTTTTGAGCATGAGTGCTTCAAATGTCTCTCTTCTATCAAATATTTATCTTTTTAAAGATGATTAGACTCAGGCTTGCAGGGTATGGCATTTTGGGTTGCACCTTGAGCTCTTTTTCTTTTTGGAAAAATGAATAATTTTCTCTTCTGGGGTTTCTGGTGAGTGACCAAGTCTGTAATTCAAATTTCCTTTCTTCATATTTTAATGTCTTTCTTTTTGTCCTCCACACTGATGGCCTGTCTGCCCTGGAAGGAATTACCTCCCTGTGTCAGCCATTCCACTGAGCTTCCAGTACCCTCTCTGGCCTCTTACAACACTCCACACCAGTTGCCTTGCCCTATCAGGGTACCCCAACATCCTGCTTTGCAACTACACTCTACTGTCTGACAACTTGGTCTGACTCCACCCTAAAGCCAAACCCCAAGGGTCAGTCAGTCAGCCAGTCACCCATTCCTTCCATTGTGCTCTCTGGAATATCTTCTTCATAGGTAATAAACTTGCTTTCATATTAAATCTTTTCCTTTCTCATTCCTCCCAACCTTTTTACTCATTGAGACCCACCTCCTTCCTCATGACATCCACTTCCTTGTCCACTCTTTTGAACACTTCTTGTACTCTCATTGATATCCTCAAACTCCCTGGTCATGATTGGAGGAAGCAGAATTCTCCTTGCTCCCCATTCCCCACTTTCAGGTTCTCCCTCTCATCATCTTAGGAACCTCTCCTTTGAGGGTCATTCAACCCATATTTACTTCCCAATAAACATTCTAGTAGTTGTCATCTACCAAGCTCCAGGATATCTTCCTTCCTTTATCAATTAGTTCAATGTCTAGCTCACAGTCTTTTTCTCCAAATCTTGCCTTCATAATTAGAGATTTCAACATGCATATTAATACTCCTTTAAATACCCTACTTCTTCAATTTACTCATTTCATATGACAAACTCCTTCATTCCCACCTCAGCTATATACATATCCTTCATTTGCCATTACTATATGTTTCACTTCCATGTTTGCGAACTCTGAAATTCTCAGATCATAATCTATCGTGATTCCATATCTCTCTCAGCTTTAGAACCCCTAAGTAAGTCCTTCTTCTTCACCATGATCTTCAATCCTTCCAGTCTTTAGTTCTTCCCAGGCCATCACCATTGCACTAACTATAATCTCCTCTCTTTCTTATCTTTACCCCCTTGCCTCCTTTAATCTATCAAAGATCTTGCCCTGCTAAGCCTTAGCCTTTGGTTGCTCCCACCATCCACTACCTTCACACCTATTCACACATTTTTGAACAAAGCTGGAAAGAAACCCCACAAAATTTGGATGCTGACTGGATCCACTACAGATTTGTACCTCACTACATCCTCGTATATCTCCATTGTTGAATCACTATCTCACTCACCACACCAGCTCTTCTAAAAATTTTCCTTCTTCCTCAAACCTCCATGGCTCTCCTTCTGACATCATCTCATCTGAAAACTTTGCTTCATGTTTCACTTTAGAAAACTGAGGTCACTTACCTAGAGACCTCTCTTATCCCCTGCTCCACATCTCACATCAATCAGAGGCCTTCCACCATTGTCTTCATTTATTGCCCTCTCCTTGCCAAAACAAACTCTTCTATGTGCACAAATGATCTCATTCTATCCCATCTTCTCCAGCAAATTACCCCTTTCTCAAACCTCCTCTCTCACTAACATTGAATCTCACCCTGTCTACTGTCTGCTTCCTCATCACCTACAAACATGACTATATCCTACCTTACTCCCATCTTTGAAAAACCCCTTGGAGGCGGAGCCAAGATGGCAGAGTGAAAGCAGTGACTTGCTTAAGCTCTCCCCCAAACCCTCCAAATACTAATAAAAAATGGCTCTAAACAAATTCTGAAGCAGCAGAACCCACAAAAAGACAGAGTGAAACAAATTTCCAGCCCAAGACAGCCTGGATGATCGATCAGAAAGGTGTATTGTGCCGGGCTGGGAGCGCAGTACAGCACGGTGTGGGCATGCAGGCTGCAGTGAACCTGGAGCAGGCCTCAGAGGACTGAATCTCGGGCAGCTGTGGAGGTTTCCAGACTCCTCAACCCACTAATACCAAAGGCAACTTAGAAGGTCAGTGGGAAAAATCTGTTTCTGTTGCTGCTGAGAAAGGAAGGCGGGGTCTCAGCTCCATTCCCCAAGAGTGTGGCCCTGGGGGGGGCAGCTGCTTCCCCAGCTTCTGGCCCACAGACTGAAGGGGAATCCAGTGGCTGATCAGAGAGGGACTGCAGGGATCTCTTTGCCAGTGCTGAGGCAGAAATCTCTTGCTTTGCCCATGTGTGGATCTGGGTCACAGTTCTGGGCTGCGGTGCTGGGGTGAGGAGGAGCGCTGGCTAGGCGGAGCTTGTAGTGGCTGTGGAGAGAAACCCCTCCTCACAGTTACAGAACAGAAAGGAGTACTTGTGGTCACAGGCCAGGAAAGGAGTAAACACTTTGCCCCTTATCATACCACTTTAGAAGAACTGAAAATTTACAGGTCCCTACAAGTATCTCTGAAAACAGCTGTACAAACCCCCAAAGCTTGGGACAGTACATTCTCCACATTGGAAGCAGACTCTTACCTTCACAAAGAGTTTAAAACTCAAGTAATTGGCCGGATCATGAGCAAGCAGCGCAAAAAGAGTCAGACTATATTATCTTACTTGGTGAAAAAGAAGATCAAAATATACAACCAGAAGAAGAAGACAACAAAGTCAAAGCTCCTACATCCAAAGCCTCCAAGAAAAATATGAATCAGTCCCAGGCCTTGGAAGAGCTCAAAAGGGATTTTGAGAAGCAAGTAAGGGAAGTAGAGGAAAAACTAGGAAGAGAAATGAGAGTGATGCAAGAAAATCATGAAAAACAAGTCAACAGCTTGCTAAAGGAGACCCAAAAAAATACTGAAGAAATAACACCTTAAAAAATAGCCTAACCCAAATGGCAAAAGAGGTCCAAAAAGCCAATGAGGAGAAAAATGCCCTAAAAAGAAAAATTGGCCAAATGGAAAAGGAAGTCCAAAAGATTACTGAAGAAAATACTTCCTTAAAAATTAGAATAGAGCAATTGGAAGATAGTGACTTTATGAGAAATCAAGACACTGTAAAACAAATCCAAAAGAATGAAAAATTAGAAAACGATGTGAAATATCTCATTGGAAAAACAACTGACCTGGAAAATAGATCCAGGAGAGAATTTAAAAATTATTGGACTATCTGAAAGCCATGATCAAAAAAAGAGCCTAGACATCATCTTTCAAGAAATTATCAAGGAAAACTGCCCTGATATAGAACCAGAGGGCAAAATAGAAATTGAAAGAATCCACAGATCTCCTCCTGAAAGAGATCCCCAAAGGAAAACTCCTAGGAATATTATAGCCAAATTCCAGAGTTCCCAGGTCAAGGAAAAATATTACAAGCTGCCAGAAGGAAACAATTCAAGTACTGTGGAAACACAATCAGGATAACACAAGATTTAGCAGCTTCTACATTAAAGGACGCAGGGCATGGAATATAATATTGGAGGGCAAAGGAGATAGGATTACAACCAAGAATCACCTACCCAGCAAAACTGAGTATAATCCTTCAGGGGAAAAAATGGTCATTCAGTGAAATAGAGGACTTTCAAGCATTCCTGATGAAAAGACCAGAGCTGAATAGAAAATTTGACTTTCAAATACAGGACTCAAGTGGAACATGAAGAGGTAAACAGGAAAGAGAAATCATAAGAGACTTATTAAGATTGAACTGTTTACATTCCTGCATGGAAAGATGATATTTATAACTCATGAGACCTTTGTCAGTATTAGGGTAGTTGGAGGAAAAAAATATGTATAGATAGATAGATAGATATATAGATAGATAGATAGAGGCACAGGGTGAGTTGAAGATTAAGGGGTCATATCTGGAGAATAAAATTAAGGGATGGAGAGGATTATACTGGAGAAGAAGAAAGGGAGAGGTAGAATGGGGTAAATTATCAAACAAAAAGAAACAGAAAAGTCTCTTACAGTGGAGAGGAAAAGGGGGAAGGTGAGAGGGAATGAGTGAATCTCATTCTCATAGGATTTGGCTTAAGGAGGGAATAACACACATTCAATTGGGTATGGAAATTGTCTTACCCTACAAAAATAGGGGAGAAGGGGACAAGAGAGCATGATAGAGAGGAGGGCAGATTGGGAAAGGGGTAATCAGAATAAATACTTCTGAGGAGGACAGGGTCAAAAGAAAGAATAGAATAAATGGGAGGGCAGGATAGGATTAAGGGAAATAGAGTTAGTTTTTCACAACATGTCCTATGGAAGTTTTGAATAGCTGCACATGTACAACCTATATTGAGTTGCTTGCCTTTTCAATGAGGGTGGGTGGGGAGGGAAGAAGAGAGAAAATTTGAAACCTAAAATTTTTAAAACATACATTTAGAAGAAATGTTTTCACATGCTCCCGGGAAATAAGAAATACAGGAAATGGGGTACAGAAGTCTATCCTGCCCTACAGGAAAATAGAAGGGGAAGGGGATAAGAGAAGGGAGAGAAAGAAGAGGACAGACTAGGGAAGGGATATTCAGAATGCATGCCATCTTGGGGTGGAGGGTGAGAGGGTGAAAATTTGGAACTCAAAAACTTGTGGAAATGAATGTTGAAAACTACAAATAAATAAATTTATATTAAAAAACAAATTTAAAAAAATTTAAAAAAAGAAAAAGAAAAGAAAAACCCCTCACTTGATCTATCCTCCATACTAGTTATTGTCCTATATCTCTCCTTTCTTTTTTGGCTAAACTTCTTTAAAAGATTATCTTCAATCAATGCCTCCACATCCTTTCTTCTTACCCTCTTCTTTTTATTTTTTTCCAGCCACTTGGCTTCTGGCCTTATCATCCAATTGAAATTGTTCTTTCCAAAATTACCAATGATCTCATAATTGTTAAATCTAATGGTCTTCTCTCAATTCATATCCTTCTTGACCTCTCTGGCCTTTGACATGGTTGATCATCCTTTTCTCCTTGATACTCTTTTCTCTAGGCTTTTGAGACACTGGTTCTCCTTCTCCTGGTTCTCCTTCTCCCTTTCTCATTCCTTTCCTGGAAGGTTCTCCCTCTTCATCTTTGCCTCCAGGCTTCCCTAACTTAAGTCCTAGCTAAAATTCTATATTCTCTAGAAAGTCTTTCCTAGCCCCTCTTAATTCTCTCTGTTGATTATTTCCTATTTATCCTTTATATAGCTTATTTGTTCCTAGTTGTTTACATGTTGCCTTCTCCATTAAATTGTGAGCTCCTGGAGGGCAGGGACTGTCTTTTGCCTTTCTTTGTATCCTGAGCACAGTGCCTGGAACGTAGAAGGTGCTTAATAAATATTATCTCACAACTCCTCAGTCTCCTTTGCTATATCTTCATTCATGTCGTGCCTGCTAAGCATGGCTATCCCCCAAAGCTCTATCTAGGCCCTCTTGTTTTCTCTTTTTATGCTATTTTGCTGGACAATATCATCCTTTCCCATGGATTCCATTATCATCTGCATAGAGATTTATTTATTCAATCTTAACCTCTTTTTTGACCTTTAGTTTCACATCTCCAATTGTCTATTCAACATCTCAAACTGGATATTCCACAAACCAAAACTGAATTCTTCATCTTTCCTTCCAAACCTTCCTTTCTTCCTAACTTTCCTATTGCTATTGAAGGTATCACCATCTTCCCAGTTATTCAGACTCAAAATCTAGATGTCTTCTATGACTACTCACCTTCTCTTACTCTCCCCCCCTCCATATCCCATCAGTTGCTAACTCCTGTTGATTCTACCTTTGTGACATCTCCCTATGTCTTCTCTCTTTTGACACTCCCACAACCCTAGGACATACTTTCACCGCCTCATGCCCAAACTATTGAAATAGCTTTCTGATTGTTCTTCCTCCCTAGTCTCTCCTTATGAAGTAGATTCTCCACTCAATTGTCAAAGTGATCTGCCTAAAACATATGTCTGATAATGTCACCTCTATACAATAAACTCTAGAGGCTCTCTCTTATTTCCAGAATCAAAAATAAAATCCTCTGTTCAGCTTTTAAAGCCCTTTATATCCTTTCTTTTTTTTTTCTACCTTTCCAGTCTTCTTATACCTTATTCTTTTCCAGGTACTCCTTAATCTAGTGATACTGGCCTTTTTGCAGTTCCTCATACAAGATACTCCATCTGTAGATCCCAGACATTTTCACTGGGTGTGCTCCATTCCTGAAATGCTCTCCCTCCTCATCTCCACCTCCTGGCTTACTTCAAGCCTTAGCCAAAAACCTACTTTTTGTAAGATTCCTTTTCCAATCCCCTTAATGATACTATCTTTCTTCTGAGTTTATCTCCAATTTATCCTATTCATATCTTGTTTGCTCTCCATCAGGTTGTGAGTTCAAAAGCAGTAACTTTTTTTTTTAACTTTGTAACTCCAGGGCATAGAACATTGTCTGACACATAGTGGCTTTTAATAAATGCTTGTTGACTTGACTTTTAACATTTGCAGAATTTGCTGTTTGTCATTTAAATTGTTAAATTTAACCCCCATACATGTCCTGGAGTTTGAAGCATAGGATTTTTTTCTTTTCTGGAAGGCAATCTGTGATATTTTTTTTAAATTGGTGCTTCGTTTTCTATATTCAGAAGTTCTGGGCTGTTTTCTTTTATTATTTCTTGCTTTGTGGTATTGAGGTTTTTTGGGTTGTAATATTCTTCTGAGATACATATGGTCTTTAACTTGTGTCCATGCATCCTGAGATCAATATATTTTGTTTATTTAGAGAGCATGAGTTCTTTTAACAATATTGCATTTTGTTTTTCTTCTTCCAGATTGTCCTTCACTTTAGGATAGTTTTATTCCCAATTAGTTGTTTTCTCTTGTGTCTTTGGAGACACTAACTGCCATGGATTCAAGTTTTTCTATTCTGCTCATTATTTCTCCCATGCACAACATAAATTCTCCCGTTTGTTCCCTTTTAGCTTCTGTTTTCAAGATTATTTCTCTCTTGAGCCATCTGGGAACATCCTTTTGCTATTCTGTGCTCCTTTGGAAATCCACAGTGTCTTGTGTCTTATCAAGAATTTCTTCAATTTCCTTTATCTTGAAGTATTTATTTAAATACATTTGGATTTGTTTAGATGTGTTGGTGGCCATTTCTCCTTCTCTCTCTTTTTTAATATCTTTGTTGTTGATTTATGTATTTGGGCTCTAAGTTTTAAATTGGATTTTTAAAACTTCTTTATATTCACCCACCACTCACTTTCTGACTCCTTCCTCTTTGATTGTGGATCAATCCCAGAGGCTAGACTACAAAGATATCTCAGCCTCCCCAAGTCACTGCCTTAAGAACATACTTTCACTTTCTTGTACCTCTCTCTCCTCCACAAGGAGGTGTGTAGAGGTAAGGTCTCTGGCTTGTTCCTACAGAAAGGCAGAGTAAGGGCAGAGACTCTAGCAACACCAAGAAAACTGCTGAGTGGCTCCCAGAGCACAACTTAGTAAGTCAGGTTGTGCTCCTCTTCCTAAGTGCAGGGGCTGGTTAGAGAAGGGCTACTGAGTGATTGTTATAGAGATTTGTCAACTCTGTCCTTAATTCATCAGGTTGTTATTTTATTAGGTTTCTTGGGGACTTGGCCTATGAAGACAGCAATGGCTGCTTTATGTCTTGCACCTAATTCTCCCTTTCAGGGAGATTTTGAGAGTTCATAAGGACTGAAGAAAAGGTCTAGTCCTCCATCCTGCTGGTCATGTGGCTCCTCCACTGGGTGTTCTTACAGGAGCTGTCTACTAAAATATTTTCACAGCAGCATTAGGGGAATGGTTAAATAAATGCTGTTACATTAATGTAACAGAATGTTACAAACAATTAACATGGAGAGTTATAAAGAATAGAAAGAAAGCCCAAAAGATCTTTATGAAATAAGCAAAAAAAAAGTATTACAGACAGATAGGTAGACCTAGACATAGTCACTATTATCCCTCCTTATTTATTGAGGCCTTATCAGCTGCATGGCCACCAGGGTGTAAAATAATGGATGATATCATCCCACTTCCTTTTAGAAAAGGTTAGAAGCATCTTACCCTTTATATTTCCCTCCAAATACTGATGAGCACAGTACTGGGTACTACGTAGAATACAAGGAATACATAATACAAGAAAATCTTCAGCCTCAGGAAGTTTATGATTTAGAAGAGACAGTGGACAGAATACCCAATTGTTACAATTTGGTCAGGTTGTTGTTATTCAGTCATTTCAGATGTGTATGACTCCTCTTGACCTTATTTGGGGTTTTCTTGGCAAAGAGACTGGAATGGCTTGCCATTTCCTTTTCCAGTTCATTTTACAGATCAGAAAACTGAGGTAAATAGGATTAAGTGATTTGCTCAAGGTCACACAGCTAGTAAGTGTTTGAGGACAGATTTGAACTCAGGAAGATGAGTATTCCTGACTCCAGGCCCAGCACTCTATCCACTGTACCATTTAGCTGCCCTTCTTGATCAGATTGGGCATCTTCCATCAAAGGGAGGAGGGCAGATATCCAGACAATAACAGCTAAAATGACTGATACATCCATGGGTGCAAACACTGAATACCAAAGGAATGTTTACCACCCCCTGTTAGCATTCCAATTAAAATTATGCATGATTCATATATTGAAAGGATGGTGGAGTCTACTTTCCCTACGTTGGGGCATTTGTAATGTTCCAGATTCCTTTGTCTGTCCCCCTGAATATAAAATAATGCTTTCTTTGATCTCTTCAGGCTACTGAGATTTAGCCTGTAGTTCGGGGTAGCATTTGTCAGGTGGCACTGATAAATATGCTGCGTCTTCTCATAGGATCCACATAAATGGACACCTAGAGTGGCAACAAAGCAGATTAGTATATGTCTCCTTTTTATTAAAAAAAACCCCAAAGTTTGCAACCAGTGCTTTTTGTACTATCAACAAGCCAAAGTAGTTTGATCAATAGAGTATAAAGCTGCATTATTATTCCTTGAAATATTGGATTGGACTAAAGGAATAGTCATAAAATGCATGAAAAGGAATTAGTCTTTAGGTGGAGCCTGGATGACCACCTGTTGGTTATATAGAAGCGTCAAGATGGAAATCAAGATTTAGGTGTGAGTTGCACTAGATGACCTCTGAGGACTCTTTTAACTCTAAGTTTGTAATAAGGATTGTCACCATGATGTAAAGCTCTCAAGCAAGTGTTGCACATAGACGGGAATAACATTTTTTATGTGTACCTTGTCATGGCACTGGGGTAGGGAGGGGTCAGCCTTACTCTGTGTCCAAAAGAAGCCAGAGACTGAACTTATTAGGTCCATTGCTAGTAGGAAATCTGCTCATTATCCTGAGGAGTTCATTCTGTTATAGGGGGGCATTACAAACCAGCATTAGTCCATCAAGAACAGATTATGCCAGAAAGTCAATCAGGCAGAAATTGGGTTTAGATCAACACTTCATACCAGATTCTACATTAAGCTTTAAATGGATACATTATCTATATACAAATATAATACTTTAAATGGATACATTATCTATATACAAATGTAATATCACAAGCAAATTAGAGGAACAAGGAAAGAGAGCTAGCTACCTTTCACAGCTATGGATAGGCGAAGAATTTTTTACTGAACATGGGTTAGAAAGGATGACAGGAGGTAAAATGGAGAATTTTGACTATATAAAATGAGAAGACTTTGTATAAGCTAAAACTAATGTAGTTATAATTAGAAAGGAAAACAGTTAACTGGGGAAAAATCTTTGCAGCAAATTCCTGTGGGAAAGATCTGACATCTAAGATTATATAGGGAATGGTACAAATATGTAAGAGCAAACCATTCCCCAATAAATAAATGAGGAAAGGATAGGAACAGGCAATTATCAAAAGAAGAAATGCAAGCTATCAGGAAATACATGCAAAATGCTCCAAATCACTAATAAGAATAGAAATGTGAATTGAAACAGCTCTGAGTGATTACGTTAAATTAAAAAGAGGTTGTACAAATAAAACCTATGTAGCCAAGATTATAAGGAAAGCATAAAATTAGAGGAAAAATTTATAGCCAGTTTCTTGGATAAAGGTCTCATACCTTAAATATATAGAGAACTGAGTCATTCCCCAATTGATAAATGGTCAAAGGCTATGAAGAGACAGTTTTTGTAAGAAGAAATCAAAGTTATATATAGTCATATGAAAAATGTTCTAAAATACTATTGATTAGAAAAATGCAAATTAAAACAACTTTGAGGTATCATTTCACACCTATCAGGTTGGCTAAAATGACAGAAGGAAAAAAATGACAAATGTTGGAGGGGATGTGGAAAAATTGGAACACTAATACACTGTTGGTGAGAATGTGAACTGATCCAACCATTTCAGAGAGCAATCTGGAATTTTGCCTAAGGAGTTATAAAACTATGTATACCCACCCTTTGACTCAGCAATCCCACTGTTGGGTTTGTTTCTCAAGATGTTCATGGAAAAGGAAATGAAGCTGCTATGTGTTCTAAAATATTTACAGCAGCTCTCTTGTCATAACAAAGAATTGGACATTGATGGGATGCCTATCAATTGGGGAATGACTGAGTAAGTTGTAGTAAATGATTGTGATGGAATACTACTATGCTTTAAGAAATGATGAGCAAGTTGGTTTTAGAAAAACATGGAAAGACTTGCATGAAATAATACTGGGTGAAATGAGTAGAATGAAGAGAACATTGTGTACAGTAACAGCAATATTGTTCTAAGAGTAACTGTGAGTGACTAAGCTATTCTGAATAATATGATCTTTCAAATCTACCGCAAAGGATTTATGAAGGAAAATGCTTTTCATCTCCAGAGAAAGAAAAATCAGTTCTTTACAGATACATATGGAACTATATATTGTATGGTTCCACATATATATCTGTAGCAAATGTTGGCTTTCTATAATGCAGAGTTGGGAGGGATGGAAGGAGAGAGACAACTTGGAACTCGAAAATATAATAAAAGAATAAATGAAACAGCTCTAAGGTTCTACTTCATACCCACCAGCTCAGCACAGATAAAAGGGAAAAAGACAATTGCTGCAGGTCTATTGGAAGACAGGCACACTAGGGCACAGTTGATAGAACTGTGAAGTGCTCCAACCATTCTGAAAAGTAATTTTGAACTATACTCAAAAGACATCAAACTGTATACATTTTTAACTATCAATACCACTACTAAGCATATACCATCAAAGGATCAAATATATAGAGAAAAAACTCATGTGCACATAAATATTTCTTATAGCATTTTGTTGTTGTTGTAGCAAAGAACTGGATTTATTTGGGTTGGCTGAAACAATTTGGGAATGGCTAAACAAATGATGTTATGTGGATGTAATGGAATATTATTGTGCCTAAACAAATTATGAAAAAAAGTAGTTGCAGAGAAACTTGGGAGGATTTGCATGAATTGATACAAAGTCAAATGAAGATAAGCAGAAAGGTAATTTATACAATGACAAATAACTATGAAAGATTTAATAACAATGATCAATGAAATGATCAATTATAAGTCAAGGAGACTGATGATAAAGTCTGCTCCTTTTCCCTTGGCAGCAAGGTGATGGATTAGAAATATAGAATGAGATATACATTTTCAGATTTGGCTAATGTGGGAATTTGTTTTATTTGACTATGCTTATTGTAATAATTGAGTGATGATGAATGATAAAGAATTTCATTAAGCACTTATTATATGCCAGATACTGTGCTAAGTCCTGAGAATAGAAATGTAAGTAAGCAAGATAGTCCAAGGTCTCAAGGATTTTACATTCTAATGGAAGGTGACATGCAAAGGAAAGCTAGAAATCAGGGGGTACAGTTTGAAAATATTTGGAAGTGGCATGGAGATCTGGTTCTGAGCAAGATAAAATGAAAGCTATTCATCTATTAGAGCCCAGAGTCCTGGAAATAAAGTCCAAGTTTCCACTGGAAGGGGTTGAAGGATATCTGAAGGTGGTTGGAGTCAATGACCTCTGAGGTCCCTTCCAAATTGACCTCTGAGGTCCCTTCCAAATCTAAATTTCTTAGGAAGAAGAGTGACACTTATGTTGGTGCATCTTGCCATGATGAGAAAAACTCAAATTAGGTAAGTTAATTGTACTGATAAGAGAGAGAAAATGCATGTAAGGGCAGGTTAAAAATTTTGCAGAAGATGAGATAATTCTGAATTATATTCAGAGAGGAAGAGGAAACTTGTGAAATGTCCTTTCCAAAGGGAACATAAACCAGCCAGTGAAAGAGCCTAGCAGAAGCAGATCTCTAGATATAACACACCAAATTTTAGGCGGTGATGGGGAAATGTGACAAAGGTATATTTTAGTTCTAAAAATAGGAGTTATTTATCACAGGGCGTTACTGTCATTCCTTCTCCAGAAGGCTAAAGAATTTGTGATCTTTTAGCAGGAAGAAAGTAAGTGAAAGAGCTAGTAAAAATATAAAACCTCAAAGGGTTAATGAAAAATGAAAATGAAAATTAACTAGTCTCACAAGCTAAGTCTTCTGTAAAATTGCAGCCTGTCAGTGACACATGAAGCAAGTATTTTAATGAAAAAAGGGGCTGGGGGTGGGGTGGGAAAAGAATTTACTTTAGATGTAACCCTGGTCACTTAGGTATTCATTTTACATCACATGTTCCAGCACCATGATCAAAAAAGAAATTAGAAAGGATCAGAAACTAAGCAACATTTTGAATTTTGTATCTCTTGGGAATCCCAAGAGGGTGATGGGAACAGCCAACAGATGCATGAAAACAGGAAGTAATCACTGTAGAAACAGACATGGGAAAGCTCGGAATTCCTTCAAACTGAGTGAAACTTTGGAAATGGGTTTATTTGGAAGAAGAACCTGGAAGGAAATACTGGGGCTGGTGCTCTCCATGACAAAAAACATGACAGCAAGTAAGAACATGGTCTCGTTTGTAATATAATCAATGAGGTTTGACTTTATCATTGAAACAATATATCTTCCGGACAGAACAACATATCTAATAGATATGTTGACTGGTTCTATATATAATGGGTTGGAAAGGACATAGTTTCTTAATGTCAAATGTGCTTAAATGTTAATGACCATTAAATCATCTTAACTTTTACAAGGAGAGGCATATATGGTAGAGGAGGTACTCATTTTCCTAAAGAATTGATTCTGTTCTAGCATGACACTAAGAGCCAGCATTAATCCAGTGAGAACATCTTATGCCTGGAAAACAATCTGGCAGAAATTAGATTTAGATTAGCACTTCATTCTAGATTCTACAATAAGCTCCAAATGGATATATGGGCTAGATATAAAAGGTCAAATGACAAATTATAAAAACAAGCAATATGATACCTTTCACAACTCTGGACAGGGGAATATTTTTTTTGATCAGAAGTGAACTAGAGAGCATCATAGGAGATAAAATGGATAATTTTGATTACATAAACATTTTTCTCTGAAAAAAAATTTTAAGTTGAAATCAATGCAGTTAGAAATAGAAAGGAAAACAGTTAACTAGTAAAAAAAATCTTTGCAGCAACTTTCTCTGGGAAATATCTGATTATCTAAGATATATAGGGAATTGAACAATATACTATTTTGCTACATCCTATTTGTATGGCTTTGGGCAGGCCAGTAAACTTTTCAGTGCACTAGACAACTCCTGGGGACACAAATTATTGAGATTCCCACTTATATTAGATGGAGGGAGTTTCTATATTGGAAGTTCACTATGCTAATGAAAATACAGTTCCAGATCCTGTCCCTGACAAAATTCTCTAAAGCATGTTGAATTCTCAGGAGTTCACTGATGAGTCAGTGAGAGCAATTACGTTGTCACAATAGCTATAGTGAATAATAATAGATAAAGAAACTCTATCATTTATGGACCTAATGGTTGTTAGTGGACTGACAGATCCCATATCTTCAAAGAGATGCCATATCACTAGCCTCTGTCAGTACAGAAGATATAGCCAAACATTTCTGATGTGCAAAAGGGATTGCTGCTATTTCTTTCCTGCATCTTAAAATCCTCCAAACAGTGGGAGGGCACCCTTCTTCTGCAGTTATTATGCTCGTTTTTATAGAATACACTAGGCATTTCATCTTCTCCAGTTCCTTTCCACAGAAATGAGGAGCCAGCTTCCTGCAGAGCTCTGCAGAAGCTTTGCACATGGAGAATCAGCCTTTGTTGTTGTTGTTCAGGCTTTCAGTTGTGTATGACTCCTTGTGATCCCATTTGGAGGCCATCTCCAGTTGTCCTGATCTATATCTTGCCACTGGACCCAGATGGTTCCCAGAAAATGAGGCTGACTTTGCACAGCCCTCCCTCACTTAAATCCAATTCACTTGCAAATCATGGCATCACCTTCCTGATGCCATGGTCCTCTTTCAGAACGAAGGACAAACAACAACAAAGACACCATTTGGGGTTTTCTTGGCAAAGATACTGGAGTGCTTTGCCATTTCTTTTTCCAGCTCACTTTACAGATGAAGAAACTGAGGCAAACAGGGTTAAGTAGCTTGCCCGTGTTGAGTTACATAGCTAGTGAGCGTCTGGACCAGCCTCACCATAGTCTATATCCTAAGACTAGCCCTGTAAAGGATGCAAAAGGGAAAGAGGCAGGCATCTGGAGCAGTAAGATGCAATTTTTATCCTCGCTGGTTCCTTCAGGCTTTTGTCTAACTTGATGAATCTGCCACCAGGAGCCCACTTAATATTGCCTGGCAAGGAGAATTGTCTGACAAAAAACTTTCCTTCTTATCAAAAACAATTCTCTAAGGCAACAAATAATAAAAATAACTAACACATATAGTGCAATAAACTTTGGAAAGAACTTTACATGTATTATCTCATTTGATTTGATTTTCAGCCCTCTGTGAGGTAGGTGCTATCACTATCCTCTCTTCATATATGAGGAAACTGAGGTTGAGAGAACTTAAGAGATTTATCCAATGTCACACAACTAGGTAGTGTCCAAGGTAGGTTTCCTGATTCCAAGTTAGACATTCTATTCACTTTGCCATCTAGCTGTTCCTTTTTTTTTTCTTTTTGTAAAGCAATTGAGGTTAAATGACTTGCCTAGGATCACACAGCTAGTAAGTGTCTGGGGCTGGATTTGAACTCAGAAAGATGAGTCTTCCTGACTGGCCTGGCCCTCTATCCACTGTGCCACCTAGCTGCCTGTACCTAGTACAATCCCTTCAAAATACCAAATGTTTAATGAAAACTTGTTGAATTGAATTGAAAGTTCTTATACAAATTCTCACAATGATGGGTGAAGAATTAATAGGATTTCAAGGTTATCTTGTCCAACCCCTTCATTTGTCTGATGAAGAAACTAAGCTCTCCACTAAGAGGGGGAAGCAAACTTAGGAAACTAAGAGAGGCAAAATGATGTGTCCCAGGTCACAGAAAGTAGATGGCAAAGGTAGCATTCAAAACCAAGTCTTCTGACTTAAAATCTATCACTCTTCCCACTACGCCATGCTACTTCTCTTTAAGGAAATCATTTATGCAGCACCTATGATGTGCCAGGCATTTTATCAACATTATCTCATTTGAACCTCTTAACAACTCTGTGAGGTAGGTGCTATTATTGTCCCTATTTTACAGGTGGGAAAACTGAGGCAAATAGAGGTTAAATAACTTGCCCAGTATTTGAGGCAGGTCTTCCAATTCCAAGCCCACCACTCTATCCACTGTGCCGCCAGTGGCCACTTCTCACTTGTCACTTCAAGGGTATATTCTTTTGCCCTCTGGATCCTTGCAGAGAAAAAAAAATGGCCTTTTATAAGAGATCCTATGAGATTCCATTTGATTAAATGTGTTAGAACTTTGACTTCCACAGTAGTACTGAGAGAAGTTTAAGCCACAGACTTGCATGTCATGTAGCTCAAAGTGACCAATGGTTCTTAAGTACTCATCCATCATTCCCATACACCTCTATAACCCAAGCAAAGGAGCTGGTCACTGAGCTTCTTCCTGCCCTCTTTCCCTTTCTACTCCACCCAAATCACATACCTATAAAGCACAGGATTTAGAATAGAGTGAGGTGAAGGGGGAGAGAAGAGAAGTTGGCTGTCCTACATGCTCAAGAACATCAGTCTTGACTTCTAGGTTCAAATCCCCACCTTACAACTTACTACTTAGGCCTTGGGTCTAAGTTGAATTTCATTGAAAGTAATTCAACCTCTCTGTGCCTTAGTTTCCCTATATGTAAAATTAGATGTTGAGCTAGATTACCCTTAATGTTCCTTTAAGCTCTAAAAAGGCTAGTTGTAAAATTTTATAATATTCTGACCTTGCTTCTGAGAGCAAAGCAAACTAAGTAATCAAATCTCTCCATTACAGGGGCAATGACTGTTACATTCTAAAATCTGAATTGACTTTTCTAGAACATATGATCATTATTAGGGAGAAGGAGTTAGGGAGCAGCTGCCCTAGAAAAATGGCCTGGCCACACTTAAAAATCCCTCTGAACTGACATGTCACATTATAATATTACCTGACTTGGGAGAAAATACATTGTCAGCCCACATTGTCTGGTAAAGCTAAAAATCAAAGACCATATCTTTAGAAGCCTCTCATTTCCACACAAATTATTCCATTCTCTATTGGTGAGAGAACACAGGACCAATCTAAAGTGACTTAAGGTTACTTTGAATCTGCACCAACCTGCCATTTTAGAAGCCAGCCTGCTCCAGTGTGAAGATTCAACAGCTTCTCTCCTCTCTCTTTTGAAATAGTGATCAATCAAACACATAAGCATTAATCCATGTATGCTCATATGCCCACTATCATGCTGAGATTATGGGGGGAACAAAAAAGCATATCACAGAATTGTTCCCTTAAAGAACTTATATGTAGTTGCAGAGGCCTAAGTATAGATAAAATGCAATTAGAAAGCAAGAAGAACTAATTATGTGGTAGCAGGTATGGGGGTAGGGGGTAGGTACAGAGAAAGTAGAGAATGGTGCTAGTGTAAATCCCATCTACTTTTGTGTTATCAGTATACCTATGATTTTTTATTTAGAATCATAGATTGTTTAAGCTGGAAAGGGCCTTAGAGGTCATCTGGACCAAGTTATGATTTTTAAAGCTGAAGAAAATGAGACCTAGAAAGTGAAGTGACTTGTATAAGAATGACGCTATTTTGTAACAGGACTCAAACTGGGTCTTCCGACCTTGAATCTAGGACTCTTTTCTTTTTTTTTAATATTGTTTTTTCTCCAACTATATGTTAAAACTTTTTTACATTTTCTTTTTGTTTTGAGTTCCAAATTCTACGTCTCCTTCCCTCCCTTCCCTTCTCCTTCCCTGAGATGTTAAGCAATCTGATCTAGGTTATACATGTGTAATCATATAAAACATTTCCAGGACTCTTTTCATTACACATCCTTCCATTATAGAAATGGCCATGTCTTGATTTCTAATCACTGAATGTTCTAGAATGAGATAGGGGGGAAAACCCCAATAATTTCTAACAGTCTGCCTTGGGCTCACTCTCCCAACTTGTACCAGCATTTACAGGCTGGCTCTCCAGAGGGGTGACAGCTACTACTTTTAGGGCCTCAGAGAAAATCCTGTGGATGACTGTTCTCCTGATACTCCTTCTCCTTCCCTTTAGCAATTAGCTAGTAGATTCAGGGTTTTATTTGCAAAGGCATTTACCACCTTCATCACTACTTCTTTTCATTATTTCCTTGACAGCCCTTTCATATTTCCAGATGACTTTTTTTTTATTTTATCAAGTTCTATAAAGTGTCCTCTTTTACTTGATAATCTTAAAATAAGAATAGAAAGGGAAGGGAAGAATCATATACTAAATAAAATAAGAAAAGGAGGTAAAGGTTAGGGGAAAATATCTCACATCAGGGTGTGCAAGTAGAAGCCTATACAAATAAGGAAGAAAGGGTGAGGGTGGGGGAGTGGATGACACTTAAACTTCACTCTCATTTGAACTGGTCAAAGGAAGGAATAATACACATATGCAGAGCAGGATTTGGAAACATAGAACTGGATCCAGAAATTCATCTCATTCAATAGGGAAATAGGAGGGAAAGGGGAAAAGGGAAAAAAGGGGATTAAGGAAGTGATTGCTCCTAAGCAAAATAAACTCTAAATAAGAACGCAAAAATGTGAAGTTCTTTTTTGTGGTGGCAAGGAATTGGAAACTGAGGGTATGCCTGTCTATTGGGAAATGGATGAATCAGTTATGGTATATGACTGTGATAGAATACTATTTTGCTATAAGAAATGATGAGTGCAAGAGCTACCCAGAGGATATGTTCTAAGAAAATCTGAGAAGGAGGGGGTCACTTCAGTGACTGAAGGAAAGTAGCCCTGAACTGGGCTCTGTAGGAGCAGAAGGATTTTGGCAGCTAGAGATGTGGAAGAAAAACTCTCCAGGTATGAGGCACTATTGAGTCCAATCCCTCATACACAATTGAGGAAATAGAGACCCAGAGAGGATAAGTTACTTGTTCAAGGTCACATAGATATTAAGTGGCAGCGTTATGATTCAAACCTAGTTCCTCTGATTTCAAATCTAGCATTCTTTCTATTGTGTTAGGCTGCCTGAGATGGTAGCACAGCTGGTGAATATTCATGCCAAATATTTCCCAAGTGAATAAAGCATATTGTCTCTGGAAGTCAAACCTCTGTAGCTAGCCAGCACTTGGGGGACCAGCTATGCCCTGGGAGAACATGGATATCTGAAATTTTTGATTGACTTTCAGGCTTATCATCACTAGCTAAAATTGATCCATATGAATTGAAATGTGTATGAAATCTGCTTTTTATGTCCATTTCTGGAAATGGCTATGAATTCCATTTATACAATCATGGCAACAATTCCTTCTGGCTCCTGAAGCCTTCAAGCGTTCTTCTTGCTTCCTCCCCACACCCCACAGCCTCCTTGCTGAAGAGCTGTTCTGGACTTTCTTGCCTAATATTCTTTCCTATGGCTGTAATGTCACAGCACACACTTGCCCTGCTGGAAACCTCATTTCCTCCTGTTTCCTTTCTGGAGTCAGCAGGATCATCACTTTCTTGCTATTTTGTTTTGTCTTGCAGTGCTGCCCACCAGATGCTATAGGAAAGACAAACGTTTCCCATCGGATGCTGCTGGTAGGGAGCTCTGGATAAATGAAATCTATCTTCTTTAAAGATTTGGTTGTGAAAGAAGATACAGAATGGTTACAGCAACATAAAGAAAGTTATCTCACAGAGACCACAAAACTCCCTAATATCATTATTAGTTACATACTGTCAAAGTTAAAGGACACATCAGTTGCTTTCTGTTAGCCCTTAATAAATTAACAGTTGAGGTTGGGGTGGGGAATGTACTTTGTGAGATAAGGGTTTGGGTGAGTGGTGAGACCACACAAAAATGTACCATTCTAAAAAAAAGAAAAAAAAAGGAAATCAAGTGTTTGCAGTCCAAAAGGATTGAATCAAAGGATTCTCTTGAAAAGGTACAATACATACTTCCTCTCACTTCCCCTTTACCACTGTTCAGTCAGGCTTGAATGGATTACCCTAATGTCTCATAGACTTTGCCTAGTAGGGAAAGGCCAAGAAGAGAAAGGAGGAAATTCTTCCCACCTCTGGTAAGTTTGTATGCAAAACTTCTCATTTCCCTGTCTTTCTCTTCTAATTGATGCCCTTCTTGACATTCCCAACTGCTAGTGCCCTCTTCCTCCCCAAACACCTTGTATTTGTCTGTTTTGTATTCATTCTGTATTTATATGTGTGCATATTGTCCCCCTTGATGTAATAGAAGTTCTTTGAGGGAATTGTTTCATTATTTTTCTCCAGCACCTATCACAGTGCTTGGTATATAATATGTGCTTAATAAATACTTGTTAACAGATTGATTGATCAATGTAAAACACACACACACACACACACACACACACACACACACACACACGAAAAAAATTTTTTGGTTATATTGGTACTTTGGACTTTTCCCTGATCACTGAACTCTACTCTGAGGAACTAAGCCTCCTGAATGGACAGATAGATGGCTAGAAAAGCCTTTGTTAAACACTTGCACTGACAGCTGGAGACACAAAGAAAAAGCAAAACAATTCCTACCCCCAAGTAGAAATGGGAAGTTACAAATGGGGGTAAATTTAGGCTTGATGTAAAGAAAAATGTTATATTTGGAGCTTTCCAAAAGTGAGCGGCCTTGAAAGGTACTGAGCTCCCCCTTCACTTGAAATCTTTAAGCAAATGATTCCAGCTCCCATTTTTGTAGCTCTTGATAGTTTTTCAAAGCATCTTACATATACTTAGGGGTGTGCTGGAGCCAGCTCAAACTGGCAAAATCCAAGTATTAACTTTTCAGTGTGAGCGTTCACACCTTGGAAATCAGTAAACAATACAACTCAGTTTGATGGAATGTTTTGTTGCTTGTTTATACTTAAGAAAGTGAGGGAGAAAATGTTAATAATGCAGTTTAAAGTATGTCTATGAATATTTTTCCCCTGAAGAGCTGATTGTTAAACTTTTATCAACATACCCCCACCTATGTTACCTCATTTGATCTTCACAGAAACCTCATGAGGTAAGGGATATTATTATTTCTACTTTACAGACCATAAAATGAGGCTGAGAGGGGGTTAAACGAGTTTCCCAGAATCACACAAGTAGGAAGTGACTAAAGCAGGATTCAAACTCAGATTCATGCTATTCAAATTTCTTACCCAATCCAGGTCCTGGTGGCTATTATTTATCTATTCTCTCTCCCCACCAGGACATTCTCTGTTATTTCTCAATGAGTTTACTGCCTGGCTTATAGTGTTTCTGTCATCCCCATCTCTTGCCCTCTTACTAGGGATTTCAATATGCACATTGATGTCACCTCAAATATTCTAACTTCCCATTTCCTCATTCCACTTAATTCTTATGACCTACTCCTCCAGTCCATCTCATCTATACATAGAGATGGTCATATTCTTGATCTTGTGGTCACCCACAAATATTCTACTTCTTCTTCATGAACTCTGAAATTCCTTTATTTGATCATAACCTTTTACCATTCATTTTTTCCTTTGCCTTGTGATCACTTACTCAGTTTTTTGAATTTCTTGTGACCCCTATTTCTTCTGCCCATCAGCTTTGTCCTAGCTCAGCATTTCTGAACTTGCTACATTCTTCCTCCTTCCCAATTTGGACCCACTGGTCAATTCCACCCTAGAATCCCTTGCCACTTTGTTCTATCACCAATCATTCCTTGCCTTTGGTAATTACATCTCATCAGTTCCCTCAGTTACTTCTGCCCCTCTATTTGGAGGGCTGGAGGGCAGAGCAGAAAAACTCCTTCCCAAGCCTCCCTTTATAGAGGATTCTAAATCCTAGTCATCTCTTTGTTTGCCACCAGCTGCTCTCTTTGGTTTTGACTCTGCCATTAACTTCAAGCGTGGTTACCTTCCCAACACACACACCTTTTCAGCTTTTTTTTTTCATGCATTGTCTTCCTCCATTAGGTTGAGAGCAGGGACTACCTTTCTTTAAAAAAAAAAATAGCACAGTGCCTGGCACATTATAGGTACTTAACAAATGTTTATTGTGTTTATTGTATGGTATGCCAAATTTCAACCCTGGATTACTTACTCTATCAGCCTCCTCAAAATTGGCCTCATTTGGGGGCAGCTAAGTGGCGCAGTGGATAGAGCACCTGGCCCTAAAGTCAGGAGGACCTGAGTTCAAATCCAGCCTCAGACCAAACACTTCACACTTACTAGCTATGTGACCCTGGCCAAGTCACTTAACCCCAATTGCCTAAAGAAAAAATAATTGGCCTCATTTGCATGTTCCCAATTAATATGCTGCATTAGAAGTCAATCCAAGCAAGTTTTCTGCATCAGTCATGTAATTTGTTAACTTTGGTTTAAACTTTGTTGTCACTGAAAAAAGTAGAGGTATACTTGGAAAATACAATAATTTTGGCTATTGATTTGTGTCCTTGAGTGGCGGACAAAACATTTTGGAAAACTCTGACCTATTCTTTGCTTTTACCTTTCTTGTTCATTTATACAAGAAGTCAAAAAAAATTTGGATTTAAGAATACTCAACTCCAAACCTAGATTTTTTTTTTGGTTGTGGGTGGGAGAGGAAGGAGAGTTTGTTGGGCTGTTTCTTAGGAAGACAGCTTCTAAAATAATTCTGCATGTATATTGCTTAGTAATCAAACATTAAGTAGAAAGATGCAAAAATTTCTTAGTTGTTTAGCTTGGCTCCTGGGGTGATGAATCTTTGTTTGGAGAACTAATGTCTATTTACAAACAAGGTTCTGAATACTTGTAGATCTTCTTTAGGGAAGCAGAAAAACCCAAGCCTAAGAATTTTTTACTTAATATTATGACCAGGTATGTGAGGACCTTGCCTTTTAAGAGCATTGGAAGTTTTGGGCCATTCCATAAAAAGAGAGATGGCAGAGCCCACTATTCTCTTATGGGGAAGAAGTACTGTTGTCTGAGGACACCAGGGAGAAGCAGAGAAGAACTCCATGTTGTCATATCCAGTAGTGCTACACCTGGTAGTGATCAGCAGCATCCATAAGAGTGGATCTCTATCATGCAGCAGTCACATGCAACCAGCAAGGACCAATGCTTGGCAGAGACTATGTGCCATACCCAGGTGACTGGTGGATCCTGCACAACTGGCATCACCTACATGCCACAGCAAGCTAGATAGCAGTAGTTCAGCAGAAGCAGCATAATGATAATACCAGAAGACATCAGTGGCCTGGAGCATCAGAGGTTGCTCCTCCAAGTATTCCCTGGCTACACATTGCCTACATGTGTCATTTGTACTCCCTATTTATGTCTGCTTTTCCCAGTGATGGTGTATTTGTGAGAAATTTTGGCTCCAGTTTATGGGTAAAATGTTCTGTAACTATTTTTCTTACTATGTTATTTCATTAAATGCCTTGGCTTTTGAATTAATTGTATCTTCTGGCAAACTGGAAAAAAAAGGATTAGTGATGTCTTGTAAGCTATTCTTTTGAGCAAATGTGGAACCATGGAGTACTTGAGGTAGCCTTTCTGGGAGGGTCCAGTTGAGAACTATCCCCAGGGCTCAATATTCATATTTTAATTTACATAGAGCAGTTCTCTTCCTTCTCCTCAAATACAATGCCTTTTAAAAGTTTTATTTTTTTTAGTAATTGCTGAGAAAAGGCCTATTTACAAAATCAAAAAATATATTGGAGAGTACCTCAGGCATCATCTAATCCAATTTATACGTGAATAGGAATCCTCTCCAGTTTCTGCCAGAAATGGTCATCCAGCTTGATTGACGGAATGGGGAACTCACTACTTTGATCTATTCCATGTTTGTATAATATTGTTGTTGTTGCTGCTGTTATTCAGTTAGTTGTGTCTGACTCTTCACTACCTTGTTTGGCTTTTTTTTTTTTTGGCAGGGATACCAGAATGGTTTTCCATTTCTTTCTTCAACTCATTTTACAGATGAGGAAATTGAGGCGAATAGGGTGAAGTGACCTGCTCAGGGTCACACAGCTAGTAAGTGTCTGAGGCAATATTTGACCTCAGGTCTTCCTGACTCTAGGACCAGCACTCTATTCACTGTGCCATCTAGCTATCCATAATATTGTTAGGAATGTTTATATAATTTATTTGAGTGGGATGGATAAATTTTCCAGGTGATTCCAGGAAGCAGTTACTAATAAATAAGTCTAGTGGTCTGTGGTCTTTTCTGTGCTTTGAAGGAGTTGTTAAGCAGCAATACATTTTTGCTTTCAGGTATGACCTTGTGAGAACAAATCAGGTCTGCTTGGTGGAGATCATTCAAACTTACTGAGAAATTCCCCAGGGATGAGTGAACTTTTGTTGCAGGGGGGTACAGTGAAGGGAGGGACTAAAGTATATGGAATGTTGGAATTCTTTCAGGGAAGTAGGAAATGAATTAACAACATCTTGTTGTGTATCTTACTATTTTTGATTCTGATTTTACATTAAGGAATCTGATATGCATTACAAAGAGAAACCACTCTGTGTTGATGCCTAAAGTATCTCACTTATGCTATTAAGGCATAGTGTATAGAATGCTGGAATTAGAATTGGAAAAAACTACCTCTGATTCTTCCTGGCTATGTGACTACGAGCAATTTACATAACTTTTCTAAGCCTTACTGATCTCATTGTAAAATGAAGTGATTACCTATAATACCTACCTAACTCTGCTTTACAAACTTTAAAGTACATGTCTCTGTTTAACAATAATGCTAACAATAGCTAGCATTTATATAGCACTTTAAGGTTTACAAAGCACTATATCATTTGATCTTCAAGATAATCCTGGGAGGTAGCTGCTATTACCCCCTTTTACAGAAGAGGAAACTGAGGCAGACAGGTTAATTGACTTGCCCATGTCATCACGCAACTAGAGTCTGGTGTTGAATTTGAAGTCAAGTCTTCCTGGCTCTAGCTTCAATATTCTATCCGATGTACCCTTAGTTGCCAATTATTAGTATCACTATTGTTACTTCAAGAGCACCTAATATGACAGGATTTAACTAACTCTTTCTAGCAGTGACTACAAGGTTCAATAGAGGCAGAGAAATTAATCAATCAATAAGGCATGGGCAAAAGCAACAAGGCTAAAACAGTACTTCTGCTAAGAACTTTCTTTTTGTCCCTCAATTTCAGTCTGCGATCATTAGCATAATGGTACCAGGCAGTCTGTCTCATTAAACTAAACAATAGTGTATCAGTCTCAGAAATACCAATTTTCCTATGCATTGACTTACTGGATGATCTAGGCCTCATCAACCAATGGGAGGCACTATTAATATTGCTGTAAAGATTACCTAAAAAAAAAAAGGAATACATACTACTTTGCAAATTAAATAGATTTATAATGCTAGCCTACAGGTTTCCCTTTCATTTTATGTTACTGACATAATTCACATTTAATTAAATATGGAATATATCACTCAAACTTGTCTTTTAAAACAACTATAATGAGTCTCATACAAAGAGTTTCATAAACATTACTGTAGGAGTCTTCACATTGTCTAGTTCGAGAGGAACCAATTGGACTGTACTTTTTTTTTTAACTAAGTGAGGTTCTCATTCAGAGACATAGTAAGGCAGGGATGAGAGAGAACTCTAGCAAGCGAACCAAGGTCTCATAAATCCTAATTCATTACAGGTAAGTACCCCAGAATCTAGTTTTGATTTTGTCACAAACTGAATTGGAGACCCTGGCTAGTACCTTATCTTCTCTATGCCTTTATAAAATAAGGAACTTCATTTAGATCAGGAGTTCCTAATCTGGGGTTTGTAAACTTGTTTTTTTTAAATTGATAACTATTTCAAAATAATTTTGTGATATTATGTTTTATTTTGTTCATTTAAAAATATGATTATGAGAATGGGTCCATAGACTTTACCAAAGTCCCAAAGATCTCCATGACACAAAAAGTCAAGAACCTCTCATCTAGATGGTCTCTAAGGTCCCTTTCCAGCTCTAGAACTCAACTAGTTCAGAGGATGTCTATCCGAAACATGTGAAGACTTTCTCCAAGCAGAATGGGTGGATGAAAACAATTTGTTCCAATGGCCACGAAGGCAGCAGAAGCAGGTGCCGTGGAGTGTTTAGAGCTTGGTTAGACATTGAAGATGCCAAGGTTATCCATGTATTCTGGGCCAGTCGCCTTGACTTTTGTCCTTCTAATGGACTTTAATGACTCTGGAAGAGAGAGTGAAGCTGAAGAATTTATGCAACCCTACCTCACTTGAACCCAGTTCAGACACAAGCCAAGACATCACCCCTTGCTATCATTGGTCCTCTTTGAGAAAGGACAAACAACAGCACTCAATTATTCTAGATACTGAGAGATAGTATGGAAGCATGGATAGGATGGGCTTGGATGCCGAAAGGCTTCATCTGAGTCCTATCTTTAATACTCATTGTCTATGTGACCATGGGCAAGTCACTTAACCACGGTGTGTCTCAATTTCCTTATGTGTCAAATGGGAAGATAGTAATATTTCTTATATCACAGAATTACTGGAAGGTCCGAGTTTTCTGATCTCAGTGGAACCAGCCATAGCTTGTGCCCTTGTGATTTATAACCATATCTTTGCAAATTCCAAGTCACTTCCGCCTCACCATGAAACACTATAAGAGGATTTTTAAGTATGTAAATATAGGCTGCCTCTGGATTAGGAGGTTCCCCCTCATTGAGGTCTTCAAGAAAAGGTTGCTTATCAAATGTGATGTAAAAAAAAAAATTATGTCAGATATGGGTTGGACTGACGTCAGGCACTGGGCTAAGTGCTTTACAAATATTATTCCATCTGATTCTCATAACAACCTAAGTGCTGTCATTATCCCCACTTTTCAAATGAGGAAACTGAAGCAAGTTAAGTGTCTTGTCCAGGGTCATGCAGCTAGTAAATGTGTGAGACTCAGATCTTCCCGACTTCAGGTCCAGGGTTCTATCCATATCATATCTATAACTGCCATATTCATAGAAACATAGACTTAGAACTGGGAGAGAATCTTAGAGGTCAGTGAATACAACTCTATCATTTTACAGATGAGGAAAGTGAGGCTATAGAAGCTAAGCGACTTACCTAGGGTCACAGAGTGTTGGAGGTGAGATTCAAACCCAGGCTTTCTGGGCCTCTAACACTCAATTACACCATGTGCCTCTATGACTGCTATGATCTCTTCCAACTCCAAAATTCTGTGAGGTTCATAAAAACTTAAAAATACTATAATCATTATTGTTATTACATACTAGGTTCTTAAAAAAAGTGTTTGTTGAACTGAATTGAATTGCTGGCCCTGAGAGCCATTTCCCCACTAGGAACGGGTCCTTGGCATATGTCTTCCAGCTTTGCTGTTAAGTGCACACAATAAAGAGCCAACTGAACTCTTGAGGACTGAGTGCAGCTTTCTGGCAACACAAAATGGCTCCTGGAATAAATTACTAGAAATTATCTGGTTCCAAGTCACGATTATAGCAGAGCTACCTCTCTCTCAAAGTATTTAAAGAAGGCAGTGACTGTTAACACCAAGGTCAGACAAATTACCTGATAATGATAGTGCACTAGAAGATTTTATTATAATAATAATCAACGAAAAAAGAAATTATTCTTCTACTTATTCTCCAAGTGCTACATACTACTTAGCAGTTATTACAGCATCATGCTTAGAAACAAATCCAGCCCAGTAATGGCTCTGCTCCTCAGTAAGGAGGAAGTAGCCAAAACCTACTTAACATTTTTCAAGAAGGAACACTCCCAGTGCTATTATTTTAAAAGTATAGCTCTTAATAATTATTCCATATTCATCGCTTGGAACACCATGCCCACACAATCTCCTTGCCTCTGTCAAACATGCTGCTAAAAACCTATTTTTATGTTCTCAAAATTTAGGCTCATATCAACTTCTCAATGCAATTATTAAAGTCGAGTGCACCTCATTGTTCTAAAAGGGATATGTTTGTGAAGCAGATGATACCAACATTGCAGAGAAAAGCTATGCCGTCTCTTCTCCCATATGTTTTCTTCTCTCATTGTAAACACATCTTATTATGGAGCTGGTTGCTAGAACTGGGCATAGGAACAGACCTAGGGACAATGATTTACTCTCTATGAATACTATAAATTTGAACGTGGAAGATCAGGCCTCTTGGGAAATAGAAGGGATGTCGATACAGTGTTTGAGAAGATTACTCCAAAGAAGAAAGACTGGCTATGGGAGACTTTATCACCCTATTCTGGTGTGATGACTAAAGAGTTCTGAGAGACATAGTTTCTGGGCAATTTAATAATTTTATTAATAAGACCAACAGGTTATTAATAAAAGTATGGTCATTTAGCCATTTCTCTTAGACCAAAGACCCCTAATGGCTGTGGGGTCATAGTTTACATGCCCTTCGAAGAGGTGTTTCCAAGGGGTGCCTACTCAACTCTGATTAATTAATCATATGGGAGGTGGGCTTTCTCGGGGTGTATGACTTAGGTCACTTAAATCTCAGGCAAAGAGGCATCAGTGGTCCAAACATTTTGCCTGCCGAGAGTCCCCAACAACCTCAAGAAATAGATATCCAGTCTTTTGCATCAAGAATTCCAGTGCAAAGAAACTCATCATTTTAGACATCTTTAACTGCTAGGAAGTTTTTCTTTACATTAAAGTCTTAATCAGTTTCTCTATAGCTGCCACCCATTTCTGCTAGTCCTGCTTTCTGGGACCAGAGTGAGCAAATTCAATTTGTCTTCCATACAATAGCCCTTGAAACACTTGAAGACAGTTGTCATATGCTCACTAAATCTTCTCCAGGCTAAACATCCCCAGTTCTTTCAAATGATCTTTGCATCTTATACTCTCCCATCTTCTGACCATTCTGGCCACTATCTTGGGGATGTGCGCCAGCTGGTCTCTGTTGAATATATTATTACATTCAGGGTGACTAGAGTGTGGTGTGACTAGAGAAGAGTATGATTGAACTCTTACTTTCTTCATTCCAGTCTCTTTTAATATAGCTAAAGATATCACTACTTTTTAGCTGGCATATCCCATTATTAATTTACATTGAGGAAGAAATACATGAAAGCCCACAGAAAATTCTCATAGATTCTAATATCCAACTATGTTTCAAAGTCAAGCCCACTGGCCTATAGTTAGCAGAATCTATTCTCTTATTAAAAAAATAAATAAATAAAAAAGAAGGAACATTGGTCTTTTTTCAGTCCTGTGGTACCTATCCCACTTGCCACATTCTTTTAACATTCACTTACAGTGGCTCAACAAAAATATCTGCAAGTTCTTTCAGTTCTCTGTAATGTAGTTCTACTAGTCCAGAGGATCTGAACTCATTAAGAGAAGCTAGCTACTCTCTTACTATCTTCTCACTTATCTTAGGCATCAACTCCTTCTGAACTATTTTTATTTCATGGTTTCCAGTCCAAAGATCATTCTTCTTAGCAGTGAAAACCAAAGCAAAATAAAATTGAGCAGCCGGCTCTCTCAGTCTTTTGTTATCTATAAGCAGCAGTTCTATCTGTTTCTTTGATCTCCCCATTTTCCCCAAGATGTTTTTAACAGCTCCACTTCCTTTTTGCTGTCCTCACCTATCTTTGTCAACTTTAGCTCACTTTGACCCTTATCATACCTGCCTCAATTCTTATAGGACCACTATATTTTTATGCGATTTCAATACCTGCCTTTGCTTTGAGCTAATTGTGTCAGCTGGTTGACTATTAAGGATTAACTCACCTGTGGAGGTTTTTAAGCTATAGTTTTAGGAGTTCAAACTTCCAGAGTACCTTGAATCTGTGGTACCTCCTGGGAACTGAACCTGTGAGTGCAAGTTGGGGGTAGAGAGA
The DNA here is from genome assembly GCF_003287225.1 of Phascolarctos cinereus. Taxonomy (NCBI): domain Eukaryota; kingdom Metazoa; phylum Chordata; class Mammalia; order Diprotodontia; family Phascolarctidae; genus Phascolarctos; species Phascolarctos cinereus. The sequence continues at coordinate 545,497,338 of NW_027555847.1, read as the reverse complement.
CAACCCCAGAGTGGGTACCACACAAAGGTTTTTTAAAAATCTAAGTTGGTTGACAAGTTGTCATTACATCTACATCAGTTTCTTTTAGACAACTTCCCCTTTCCTTTCTCATTGGAATTGTTTCTCTTTGTTTCTTTTTTATTTCTTTTTTGAGTACTTCCCAATTCTTCTGGGTTGCTTTCCCTTGTAGGGTTTAAGGCCTTGGAATCATTTTTCTTATTCTTTCTCTGAATCCTCTGAAATGTCTTAGTCTTAAATATAATTGTGTCAGTTCCCTTTGTCTTGATTGTGTTTCCACATTTTCCATGTCTTCATGCAGAGCCTGAAGATTCAGATAAATGACCCTTAAGTAAAAACACATTCAAATTCCTCCAAGGGAGATTGGTCTTCAATTCAGCTAAAGTGCATCCTAGGAAGATAGCAGGTAAATATAGCCAGCAAGTTCACTGGGGTTTCAAGAGCTTGCTGTTAGGGTTGTCTTTGCCCAAAAGGCCCACAGCTGGATCCCAAATCATTCCATTTGGGGCCAAGGTTAACTCAAACTGTCAAAGATCTGCTCCATAGTTTCTTCACTCACAAAAGCTCTGATTGCTATGTGGGGAGTGCTCAGAATATGTGGGTACTCTGTGAAGCTCTTTTTGGACTTCCTCTGGGAGAAGTGGTAATGGTGGGAGTCTCTCTTCTCCCAGCACCTAACTGCACTCACGTGGAAGCTAGAGTATATGCTGACGTAGGTGAACCTCACTCATGATCTCATATCAACCAGAGCTCTTTGAGGGCAGGAAGTATTTTTGCCTTTCTTTCTATCCCTAGCACTTAGCTAATGCCTAGCACATGGTAAGTAAGCACGTGTTAAGTAAGTGCTTAAAAATATTTGATGAATTTACTTATATAGGGAGAGATGCTGGTTTAAACACATTTTCTTCCTGTTTTCCTGGCAGTCCTTGTCAAACAGTGAGTCTTTTCATCAATAGTTTGTGTTCATGAGTTTATCAAACCTGAGTAGTAGGTCTATGTCACTGATCTACTTTTCTATTTTTAACCAATAGCAAGTAATTTTAAAAAATTTTAACATTCATTTTAAAAAATTTTCAGTTCCAAATTCTCTCCTTTTCTTTTCACCCTCCCTCAGCCCATTCAGAAGGCAAGTAATATTATATCAATTATACATATGAAGTCATGAAAGACATATTTCCATATTATCCATGTTGCCAAAAAAAAAAGCAAGAAAAATTAAGTGAAAAAAATATGCTTCAATCTGCACTCAGAGTTCATCAGTTCGCTCTCTGGAGGTAGATGTTATTTTTCATCATGAGTTCTTTGGAATTGTCTTGGATTACTGCAAAATCAAGTAATTTTGATGATTATTGCTTTATAATGTGCTTTGAGATCAGGAAATAATAGACTTTCATTCTTATTTTCCTTCCATTATGTCCCCTGATCTTCTAGATCAGGAGTCTGCAAACAGCTTGAGGACCAAATTCAGCTCTGCCTGTTTTTGGACAGCCTATGAGCTAAGAATGGCTTTTATATTTTTTAAAATACAATAACACTTTACTTAAAAATGTAAAAAGCTTTCTTAGCTAGCCAGCCACATAAAAGCAGGTGACTGGCTGGATTTGGCCACTGGCTACAGTTTGCCATTTATTCATTCTTCCAGATAAAGTATTGTTATTTTTCTAGTTCTATAAGGTAACCCCTTTGTAGTTGGATTAATTGAGCACTGACTATGTAAATTGATTTAAGGTAGTATTATTTTTGCTGTTGTGGCCCAGATATAATCAGTTTACATATATTTAATTTAAGTCTTCCTTTATTTCCACAAAGTGTTTTTAGTGGTATTTATATGAGCCCAGTGTGTATCTTAGTAAACAAATTCGATCATTTATGCTTGTTGTAGTTATTTTAAATAACCATTGTCTCCTCCTGGTTTTTCTTAGGTCTGTATAGAAATGTTGATGATTTTTATGGATTTATTTTGTATACTGCTACTCTGTTGATGCTGTTAATCATCTCATTCTGTTTCTTCAATGATTATCTAGGTTTTTCTAAGTAAATCATCATTTGCCATTTAAGTAAACTCACTTTGCCTCCTCTTTGCCATCATGTTATCTGTGAATGGGGATTATTTTGTTCTGTCATTGACAATGCTTGTAGCTTGAATTTCTCTCCTATCTTAACATTTTAGTTGGCCCTTTTAGTACCATGTCAAATAAAAATGGAATGTAAGGCATTTATGCTTTACCCTTCCTGTACTTTCTCAGAATGATGCCAGTGTTTTTCCATTACTAAACCTTAGTTTTGATCATATTTAAAAGGCATTATGGTGCAGTGGAAAGAGTGCTAGAGTCAGATGACTAGGGTTCAAATAATTGGCTCTACCACTTATTACCTGTGTGACATTGGGCAAGATCTTTCATCTCTTGAGTTCTTGGTCTCCTCATCTATAAAGTGAGGTGATTGGACTAGATGTCCTCTGAGGCCCCTTCTGGCCTGTGAATGCTTGTTTCATTTTAAATATATTCAAGAATGATATTTTGCTTCTGGTCTTTTCTATATCTATTAAAATGATCACATGGTTGTTGTGGTTTATGTAATTATGCTAATTGTTTTCCTAATATTGAACCTTTCTTGTTTCTTCCACTGCTTGGTGGATACAATTTTCATTAAAATAAACCAATATATTGTTTTCTGTTCACCTTTACACACTTGTCAGGGTATTCTTCTTAATGTAGAAATCTAATCATGTTAGTCCAGGAATCAGATACCTTCAGTGACAAGCCACTGCCTAGTGGACACAATATAAATCCATTAGCCTGTCATTCAAAATCCTCTAAGGTCTAGCTCCCATCTACCTTTCCAGACATTTCTTATTAGTTCTCTTCACATAGTCTATATTTCATTCAAGTTAAACTACTCATTATTCCATTTCTCCTATGCACTTATTATAACCTACCTTGTACTAAAGTTAATTGCGTATCTATCTTGTTTGACTCCTGCTCCTAAGATTCCAAGTTCCCTGAGGTGAAAAAAACAAAAACAAACTAACAAAACAAAACAAAAAAACCCAACAAAAATATGTTTCTTTTCTTCTGTATAGCCCCAGTACCTGATACTGAGCCTTTTTTATATTATACACTTATATATTCACAGAACAGGATTGAATTTGTATCCAAAAATCTTCTTTAACCTATGAGTTAACTTTGCTCATAGACCCTCATGGCTTTGGACTCCTATCACAGAGATGAGACTTTTAATGATAATTTATCAGTCTTGGCCTGATTGCCCCTATACAGTTAAAAAATGGAGCACTTCTAAAGTTAAATCAGACCTAGGTAATCAGTTACCATCATGAAAATAGATGAAGCCAAGAAATAATATTGAAACAAGAACACATTTAATGAGGATAGACACAAATTATAAGGAAATGAAAACAATATCCATGCATAACCCTGCATCAATATCATGTTCTCCCACTTCCTCCTACCCTTTGCCCCCAGTAGATATGGGAAATGGAGTCTTCCAAGAGACTTGTGGATTATATAGGATCCTTCTGAAGTGAAAATAAAGTGGAGAGAGGTGAAAAACTTCAGTACTTATAGCTTTGGTGTTGCTCTTTGAAAACCATCCATGCCATTCATTATCCATTGCCTGATATTTGTAGCTCACCTGGCCACTGCACGTCTCTGGTGGCTCTTAGTTTGTTTTGGCTCAGGCAGGATACCCAATCTCTGGCACTGCTTCTGGCTTTGCTTATCTCAGAGAATGACCATTCATTTCCATGAGATAATGACACAAATGAGAGACATACATACATACACACACATGCCTGGCACATATTAGGCACCTAATAAATACTTGTTCCCTCTCTCCCTGGCCTTCCCTGCCATGCCATTAAACTAGTTTGCCTCTCTTGATGACCTTGGCATAGGCATTCATCTCTTCTCCATTGCCTTGGCAAGGACCAATGTTTTCACTGAAAGGAGAGAAGAGTCACTTACCTCACTCTTCACAGGAGAAAACCTCTTTATTTCTTACATATGCATATTGAGAGACATAGAAACCATGCAGCTCTGAGGTTAGGGAGGCAAAGTGTAGGGAGGGATTGGCACCCAGATCAATCCTACCCAATGAAGATTTGCCAGCTACATCCAATTATTTTTTGGACATTTTTTTCCATCTTAGAGTTGTCATTGTCTCTCTCTTTCTCTCTGTCTCTGTCTCTGTCTCTCCCTCCCACCTCTCTCCTCAAATAGAATTTTAAAATCTCACAAGAGTTTGTTTTTCTTTAAGAATTGTATTTTCTTTTTTTATTTTTAAAGGCTTCAATCTCCACTCTGAGTTCAGCAGTTTTCACTCTGGAGGTGGATAGCTCTTTTCATCATGGGTTCTCTGGAATTGTCTTGATAGTTGTATTGATCAGAGTAGCTAAGTTTTTCATGGTTGATCATTATTCTAATATTACTTTTACTGTGTACAATGTCCTCCTGGTTCTGATCACTTCACTTTGTATCAGTTCATGTGACTTTACCCAGGCTTTTCTGAAACCAACTCCTTCATCCCTTCTTACAGCATAATAGTATTCTATCACAATAATATACCTAACTTGTTCAGCCATTCCCCAATTGATGGCCATACCCTCAATGTCTCTTTGCCACAACGAAAAGAGCTGTGATCAATAATTTTTTTGTGTATGTGGGTCCTTTTCCTCTATCTTTGTTCTTTTTAGGAGGTAGACCTGGTAAGGGTATTCTGGGTCAAAGGGTATACAGTTTTAAAGTCCTTTTGGTATAGTTCCAAATTGTTCTCCAGAATGGTTGGATCAGTTTACAACTTCACCAAGAGTGCATTAGTGCACCTATTTTTCCACATCCTATCCAGCATTTGTAATTTTCCTTTTCTGTCACGTTACTCATCTGATGGGTATAAGGTGGTGTATCAGAATTGTTTTAATTTGCATTTCTCTAATCATTAGTGATTAAGAGCATTTCTATGTAACAATTAATAGCTTGGATTTCTTCTTCTGAAAATTCCCTCTTCATATTTTTTTTGTTCATTTATCAGTTGGGCAATGGTTCTTATTTTTATATATTTGTGAAATGAGATCTTTATGTGAAACTTGCTATAAATTCCCCCCTCCCCCAAGTTTCCTTCTTTCCTTCTAATTTTGGCTGCATTGATCTTGTTTGTTCAAAACCTTTTAATTTAATATAATCAAAATCATACATTTTACTTCTCATTATCCTCTCTAGCTCTTGTTTGGTCACAAACTCTTCCCTATCCATAGACCTAACAGGTAATTTTTTTCCATGCTCCTTCAATTTGATTATGATGTCAAGCTTTGTATCTAAATTACATACCCATATTGACCTTATCTTGTTTTATGGTGTGAATGTTGGTCTATGCCTAGTTTCTGCTACATTGCTTTCCAGTTTTATCAGCAGTTTTTGTCAAACAGTGAGTTCTTGCCTCCTAAACTTGGATCTTTGGGTTTATCACACTAGATTACTGTAGTCATTTGCCTCTGTAAACCTAATCTCTTCCACTTATCCACCACTCTCTTTCTTATCTGGCACCAGATTATTTTGCTGATTACTGCTTTATAATATAGTTTGAAATCTGGTACTGCTGGCTGCCTTCCTTCATGTTTTTTTTTTATTGATTCCCTTGATATTCTTGATCTTTTGTTCTTCTGGATGAATTTTGTTATCTTTTCTTAGGTCTATGAAGTAATTCTTTGGTATTTTGATTGGTATGGCACTGAATGAGTAAATTAATCTAGGTAGAATTGTTATTTTTATTATACTGATTCAGTCTACCTATGAGCAATTGATATTTTTCCAATTATTTATATTTGTCTTTGTGTGAAAAGTGTTTTGTCATTGTGTTCATATAGTCCTTGGATTTGTCTTGGCAGGTAGACTCCCAAGGATTTTATATTGTCTGCAGGTATTTTGTATGCAATTTCTTTTTCTATCTATTTCTGCTGGGTTTTGTTGATAGTATATAGAAATGCTGATGATTTATGTGGATTTATTTGATATCCTGCAAGAGTATTGAATTTTCTTAGAATTGACCTGTGACTTTCACTTAATGAGTGTGTAATATTTTTCCATTAGGATACAGATTTACAAATCTGCAGCAGATGAGTTATTGGTGAAATGTTGAGCTTATTTCTGTTTCTAGAACACACAAATCCTATTCCCAAAACTTTCAGTAAAAGCATTTGTATACTCAGAGCTCAGTCTTCTAACATAGATTTGAAACTCTTGAGTGACATTTAAAAGTCAAATGGCCTGAATTCTTTCCTATTGCATCTTAATTATGATGCTTGACGCCTCTTCATGGAACTCTAAATGACATACTCTTTTTAAAGTATTTTTAAGCAGTAGTTTTAAGAAAGAAAATGTGGGGGAAACCTAATAAGCAAAACCTTTTTTTTTTCAAAACAGAAGCTGACTCTTCCCTTTCCCTCCCCTTCGCCCTTTCCCTGTCTTTCTTTCTTCAATTCCCCAGTCTCTCTTTGTCCCCTTGACTCCCCCCCCCCTTTTCTCTTTGGCAAACTGTCAGACCATAGGAGAATTATCCATCCTCTGGGAGCAGGGGAGAGATTGCCTAAGTCAGAGTCACAACTCGCCAGCAAATACTTTCTCTATTCTTATTTATGGCTTCAGTGCCACGTTATTAAATATAGTTATTTGTCAAAAGGAAAATCTCTTGACTGTGTGGTCAGTTGAGTTTCTGAAAACCTTGAGGCCCTCCTTGTTCCATCAACATAAAGTGTTTTCTGGTAGCAGCTTACTAAGGTTCCTTATGGATTCATTCATGCTGCAGATCAGGAAGCTAACTTAATCCTCTAACTGGCTTGAGAGTAGGGAGGAGAAAGTGGAAGGGAAGTACCTCTGAAGAATGTGGAGGTTCTAAATGCAGAATATCTTCAGCATATTGGATATGGATAGATGTGACAAAAGGTTTATCTTTGGGACATAGGGTGAATGGGTCACTCAAGAATGGTGGAACCTTAAGTACACAAAGGAGGGAAACTTAAAGCCCTGTCAAGTAGGTAAATCATTAGAAGCCCTTCACTTTTTAAATATCTCCTAAAGCCCACCTGTTTTTATAGCTATTAATGGTTCTGAGTTTCAGAGAACTGGCATAGGGTCCACCCCCACATAGCATTAATAGAAGATTTCTGTGCAGGCAGTAATATCCCAAGCCCATTAAAAGCCACCAAAACAAAACAAAGGCTCATAAGGAGACTGCATGTTTAGGAAATGCAGTAATTTGGTGTGTGTGCCCATGTATTCTTTTTCTTACTGCATTGGTCACTTTTGTAGAGAGGCTATAATTAAAATGTCATTTCCTAAAGTACAGAAATTAGTCCTTGAAGGGTATTTTGTGTAGGCCAGAAGGAGGTGGGAGTGGCTGGCAGTACATGGACTGAGCTTCAGCAGGAAATCAATAGTCTTTCTGGGATATATGAGACCAAAAACATTGCCCCATCCCCCCAGAAATGGCAACTACTTTGGATTTAGGTAGCTATTTTTTAAGTCATTCCTCAATTTCTTTGCTGGTAGGGCACGGAAACCAAGACTGAGCGATAGAGAGACCCTTTCTTCTTAAGCCACTTCCGTTTTTCCACCTTTAGCTTTGGGAAAAGTAATCATTTGTGTGAAGGATGGGTGGGAGTAGGACGACAGTGGAGGCAAGAAGACCAATTTGGATGCCATTACATTCATCCAGGTGAAAGCTGATGAAGACTTGAATTAGTGTTTATTTGAAATCATTGTCATTCACTTAAAAAAAACCCAAAAACTTGTCTACTAGATAGCAGAGAGGCAACATATGTAAAAGATAAAGAGGTAGAATTGGCAGGACCTGACAAATGATTTAATATGGGAGGTAAGGGAGAAGAAAAAGTCAAGGATAATATGACGTTATAAGCCTGAGTGAACTGGAAGGATGATGGCACTCCCAACAAAGACAGGGAAATATGCCCCATGTGAGATTCTGGTAGGATGTGCAGGTGCCAGGTAGTAATGAAGGAACAGATTTAAGAAGAGAAATTAAGACTGGACAACTAGATATACAGGTTTTTAGATTTGTCTGGTTAGTGATGACAAGTGAACCCACTGGAGCATATGTGATCAGAGGGAAAAGAAGGTTATGACAGAACTTTGAGAGACATCCCCCACTCCCCACCACATACTGCATGTGTACCCTTTACCATGGAAAATATTGCTACCAGAGACAATGCTTAACTTGCTTCTGTTTTCTTAAATAAAGAAAATTATCTTTAGTTAGGATAGTACTGGAAATTGAAAAAAAATTAATACCAAAATTAAGTGAGGTGATGGGTGATAGGAGAGCACCGTTAACTTCTATTATTATTTTGTTAAATATTTCCCAATTACACATACATTTTTTTATGTTCACTTAAAAAAACATGAGTTCCAAATTCTCCCTCCCTATAAAACCTGCACCCCCCCTTAAGAAGATTAGCAATTTGATGCCAATTATACATGTGAAGTTATGTAAGACATTTCCATACTAGCCATGCTTCAAAAGAAAACACAGACCAAAAAAAAAACCCAAGAAAAAGTTTTAAAAATATGCTTCAATCTGTATTCAGGTTGATCAGTTCTCTGTCTAGAGGTGGATGATATTTTTCATCATGGGTCCTTTGGAATTGTCTTGGTTCATAGTTTTGATTAGACTGGCTACATCTTTCAAAGTTCATTGTTCTTACAATGTTGTTATTACTGTGTGCAATGTTCTTTTGGTTCTGCTCACTTCACTCTGCCTCGGTTCATCTAAGTCTTCCCAGGCTTTTCTGAAACCATCTCCTTCATAATTTCTTATAATACAATTATATTCTATCACAACCATATACCATGACATGTTCAGCCATTCCCTAACTGATGGGCATTTCCTAAATTTCCAATTCTTTGCCACCATAAAAAGAGCTGCTATCAATATTTTTGTTCAAATATCTCTTTTTTCTTTTTCTTTGATCTCCTTGGGATACAGACCTGGTAGTGGTATTTCCAAATCAAAGAGTATACACAGTTTTATAGCCCAAAAGTATACCCAAAGTATAGTTCCAAATTGTTCTCCAGAATGGTTGGACCAGTTCACAACTCCACCAACAGTGCATCAGTGTATCTATTTTTCCTCATTGTCTCCAGCATTTGTAATTTTCCTCTTCTGTCATGTTAGCCAATCTGATAGTTGTGAAGTGGTACATCAGGGTTGTTTTAATTTGCATTTCTCTAATCAGTAGTGATTTAGAGCATTTAAAAAATGTAACTAATGATAGCTCTGGTTTCTTCTTCTGAAAACTGTTTGTTCATATCCTTTGTCCATTTATCAACTGGGCAATGACTTTTCAAGAATTATTTATTTATTTTTAGTTTTTAACATTCACTTTTATAAGATTTTGAGTTCTAAATTTCCCTTCCTCCCTACCGTCCACCTTCCCCAAGATGGTAATCTGATATGGGCTATACATGTACAATCATATTAAACATATTTCCACATTAGTCATGTGAAAGAAGAATCAGAATAAAAGGGAAAAACCATGAAAAAGAAAAAAAGAAGGGAAAACAGTATGCTTCAATCTGCATTCAGACTCCACAGTTATTTCTCTGGATGTGAATAGTATTTTTCCTCATGAGTCCTTTAGAATTGTCTTGGATTATTATGTTGCTGGGAATAGCTAAGTCATTCATATGTACATCATTGTATGATATTGCTGTTACTGTATACAATGTTTTCCTGGTTCTGCTCACTTCACTCAGCATCAGTTCATGTAAGTCTTTCCAGGTTTTGCTTTTATAAAAAATGCTTATTTATTTTTGGTTTTTAACATTCACTTTTATAAGACTTTGAGTTTTATTTTTTCTCCCCCTCTTTCCCTTCCCTCCTCCCCAAGATGGCATACAATCTGATATAGGATATACATATACAATCATATTAAACATTTCCACATTAGAATGACTCTTATTTTTATAAATTTGGCTCAGTTCCCTATATACTTGAGAAATGAGGCCTTTATCACAGAAACTTGTGGTAAAATCCCATCCTCACCCCTCAGTGTCCTTTTTATTTTGGCTATATTAGTTTTGTTTGTGCAAAAGCTTTTTAATTTTATGTAATTAAAATCATCCATTTTACTTCCCATGATCCTTTTTATCTCTGGTCATAAACTTTTCCCTTATCCATAGATCTGGTGGGTAATTTTTTCCCATGCTCCCCTAATTTGCTTATGAGAACATCCTTTATGTCTAAATAATTTATCAATTTTCACCTTATCTTGGTATATGGTGTGAGATGTTAGTCTATGCCTAGTTTCTGCCAAACTGCTTTCTAGTTTTCCCAGAATTTTTTTGCCAAATAGTGAGTTCCTACCCCCAAAGCTTGATCTTTGGGTTTGTCAAATACTAGAATACTATGGTCATTTACTACTTTGTATTGTGTATCTAATTTTACTTTGACCCACAACTATTTCTTAGCCAGGACAAGACTGTTTTGATGATTACCAATTTGTAATATTGTTTGAAATCTGGAACTGCTAGGCTGCCTTCCTTCACATTTAAAAAAAATGGATTCCCTAGATATTCTTGATCTTTTGTTCTTCTGGATGAATTTTGTTATTATTTTTTCTAGCTCTATAAAATAATGATTTGGTAGTTTGGTATGGCACTAAATAAGTAAATTAACTTAGATTGAATTGTTATTTTTATCATATTGGTTCAGCCTACCCATGAGAAATTAACATTTCTACAATTGTTTAGATCTTTTTTTGCATGAAAAGTGTTTTGTAATTGTGTTCATATAATTCCTGGGTTTGTCTCAGCTAGTAGATTCCCAAGGATTTTATATTGTCTGTAGTTATTTAAAATGGAAATTCTCTTTCTATCTCTTTGTGCTGGGTTTTGTTGATAGTATATAGAAATGTTCATGATTTATGTGGGCTTATTCTTTATATTCTGTAACTTTTCTGAAGCTGTTAATTATTTCAACGAGTTTTTTAGTTGATTCTTTTGGGTTTTCTAAGTATGCTATCATATCATTTTCAAAGAGTGATAATTTTGTTTCCTTGTTGCCTATTTTTATTCTTTCAATTTCTTTTTCTTGTATTATTGCTATAGCTAGCATTTCTACTATAATATTTGATAATAGTAGTGATAATAGACACCCATGCTTCACCTCTGATCTTACTGGGAAAGCTTTAAGTTTATCCCCATTACAGACAAGGCTTATTTTTGGTTTTAGATAGATACCACTTCTCTTTTTAAGAAAGACTCCATTTATTCCTATGTTTTCTAGTGTTGCGTTTTTTTTTTTTTTTTAAGGAATGGGTGTTGTCTTTTGTCAAAGGCTTTTTCTGTATCTATTGATATACTCATATGATTTTTGTTGTTTTGTTATTGATACAGTCAATTATGCTGATTGTTTCCTAATACTGAACCAGCCCTGCATTCCTGGTATAAATCTCACCTGGTAATCATGTATGATCTTCATGATATATTTCTGTAATCTCCTTGCTAGTATTTTTTTTTAAGGTGAGGCAGTTGGGGTTAAGTGACTTGCCCAGAATCACACAGCTAGTGAGTGTTAGGTGTCTTCATTGGTGGTGCATTCACCCTTTTCATTTGATGCTAGTAATTTGGTTTTCTTTTTTTAAATCAAATTAACCAATGGTTTTTCTAGTTTATTGTTTGTTTTTATAAAGTAGTTCCTAATTTTATTTATTATGCTAATTTTCTTTTACTTTCAATTTACTTTCAATTAATCTCTCCTTTGATTTTCAGAATTTCCACTTTGGAGTTTCATTAAGATGTTTAATTGATTTTAAATCTGTTCTTTTTCTTTTTTTATTGTTGTATGCCCAATTCATTGATTTGCTCTTTCTCTCTCTTACTAATATATGCATTTAGACATATGCCTTTCCCCCTACGTACTGCTTTGGCTGCATCCCACAAATTTTGGAATGGCTTGTCATTTTCTTTAATGAAATTATTGATTGTTTCTATAATTTGTTCTTTGACCCTAATTCTTTAGGATTAGATTATTTTGTTGTCATTGTTGTTTAGTCAGTTTTCAGTTGTATCCTACTTTTTGTGACCCCATTTAGGGTTTTCTTGGCAAAGATACTAGAGTTGTTTGTTCTTTCCTTCATTTTACAGATGAAGAACTGAGGCAAACAGGGTTAAGTCATTTGCCCAGGTTCACACAGCTAGTAAGTGTCTGAGGCCAGATTTCAACTCAGGAATATGAGTCTTCCTAACTCTAGGCCTGGCACTCTATCTACTACACCACCTAGTTGATTAGTTTCCAATTACTTTTTAATGTATGCTGCCATGGCCCTTTACTGAATGGAATTTTTATTGTATTATGGTCTGAAAAGGGTGCATTTAATTTTTCTGCATTTGGTCATGACCCTTATGCATGGTCAATTTTGGGGAAGGTGCACTATACAGCTAAGAAAAAAAGTATATTCTTTTTGATTCCCATTCAGTTTTTTTTTTCCAGAGGTCTATCGTATCTGACTTTTCTAAGATTTGATTACTTTGTTTCTTATTTATTTTATGGTTAGATTTGTCTAGCTCTGAAAGGAGAAGTTCAGGTTCCCCATTAATATAATTTTACTATCTATTTACTCCTATAATTCATTTAACTTTTCCTTTAAGAATTTGTATGTTATACCATTTGGTATATATGTGTTTACTATTGATATGACTTCATTGTCTATAGTGCCTTTAGCAAGATGCAGTTTCCTTGCTTAACCCTTTTAATTAGATCTATTTTCACTTTTGCTTTGTCTGAGTTCATGATGGCTAACCCTGCCTTTTTTTTTACACCATCTGAAGCATATTAGATTCTGCTCCAGCCTCTTATTTTAACTCTGTGTGTTTGTTTCAAGTGTGTTTCTTATAAATAACACATTGTTGGATTCTGGTTTCTAATCTATTTTGCTATCCAGTAAGCTCTTTTTCCATTTGGCCAACTTTGCTTTTTAAGTAGTTATTATTCCTCCCCTTTATAGTGTTTTTTTTAAAATTACATCTAAAGGCCAATTTTAACATTCATTAAAAAATATTGAGTTTCAAATTTTCTCCCTCTTTTCCTCCTTTCTTCCTTCCTTCTCCCCTTCCTAAGATGGTAAGCAATTTGATATAGGTTATATATTTGCAATCATGTAAAACACATTTCCACATAAGCCATGTTGTGAAAGAAGAAATAGACCAAAGAAAAAAAAAGATGAAAAAAATAAAGTGAAAATAGTATGCTTTGATCTGCATTCAGACTCCACTAGTTCTTTCTCTGGATGTGAATAGCATTTTTCTTTGCAAGTCTTTTAGAATTGTCTTAGATCATTGTATTGCTGGGAATAGCTAAGTCATTCATAACTGATCATTGTACAATGTTGCTGTTACTGTAAACAATGTTCTCCTGGTTCTGTTCATTTCACTTTGCATCAATTCATGTAAGCCTTTCCAGTTTTTTCCCCCTGAAATCTACCTGTTCATCATTTCTTATAACATAATAGTATTCCATTACATTCATATACCACAACTTGTTTAGCCATTCCTCAATTGATGGGCATCCTCTCAATTTCCAATTCTTTGCAATTAAGGAGTCATTTTCATCAGTGAATTATTGTATTTTTTTCTATTTAGCCAATTTTATTTTTTAACCTTTTTTTCAGTATTTTTGTGTCTCTTTTATCAAGCTGTTTATTGTCTTTTCATAATTTTCTTCCTTTGCTCTCATTTTTAACCTAATTTTTCCTCTACCACTTATATTTGATTTTGAAAATAATTTTTTTCACTCTTCTAGAAATTCTTTTTGGGACTATTGTTCAATACATTTTTCTTTGAGTTTTTGCTTGTAGCTGTTCTGACTGCATTGTCTTCTTCTGAAGTTGCATCTTCATCTTCCCTGTCACCATGGTAGTAAATTTTTATGGTCATGTTCTTTATTTGCTTGTTTTTCCATCCTATTTTTTGATTTTGAACTATATTGTAAAGTTGGGCTCTGTTCCTGCCATAGAAGGTGGAAAGAATACTGTCTCAAGCTTCAGGCTTTTTTGTACTGCTGTTCTCAGATGTTATATCTGCAGGTTTGGAGGTTTTTGGTGCTTCCAAGGTGGTATGATCTGGAGAGAAGTATGGTTACTGTTTCCTGGTCTGCACTCTGATCCTTACCCAGGAAAGGCTCCTGATCCCTTAAGACTGCAATTGATACTGCTCCTCAGGGTCCCTGATTGCTTGGGACTGTAAGTGATACTCTTTCTGAGGGATCCCACTCCATCTTGACCGAAAATGTTCTTTTCCACCCTTGAACTATGACACAGAACAGAGAAGTGGGTATAGGCAATGGATTTGCCAGGTAGCATCTGGTTCTGTATCCAGTGCTAGAATAGGGTTCTTCTACAAACCATTTCCAACCATTTGCCTGATCCCCTTACCATCTCTGGCTTGAGAGTTCCTGAAGCTGCTGCTTCTGTTGCTACCACTGGTGTTTCCTCCATATGGACTCTGGGCCAGCCTCCATCCCTCTGTCATAGATCTCTCTTTTAGATCTTCTAAATTGTCTTGGGCTCACTCACACCTTTTGTTAGCTCTGCCACTCCAAAATTTTATTTCAGATGCTATTTTAAAGCTGTTTGGAGAGGTTGACTGAGTGCTTTCTCTATTCTGTCATCTTCCACTTGTCTGCTTTTAATAAATTCAAATCACCACCCCTTGACAAACTATATTCCAGGGTATTATGAGAACTGAGTCATTACCCTTTTAAAACACATGAAAAAAAGAGTACTCCATTGATCTTTGAAAATAAATGGAAAAATAGAAGAAATGAAACAACATGAAAACAAGCAACTATCTGAATTCTTAAGAAGGGAAGAGAGTGAGGTCTTTAAACTAGTCCTACAAGTCCTAAAAATTGACTTCAATTTCAGGCAAAATCCTAGAACGCATTTATAAAAGAAAGGCTTGCAATGATTTAGAAGGAGAAGATCACTAAGATCATGACTTTATCAAAGATAATTCATGCTAGACTAATCAGATTTCTTTCTTTTTTCCTCTCTCTCTCTCTCTCTCTCTCTCTCTCTCTCCTCTCCTTCCTCTCTCTCTCTCTCTCTCCTCTCTCTCTCTCTCTCTCCTCTCTCTCTCTCTCTCTCTCTCTCTTCTTTCTTTCTACAAGGGTAACCTGATAAAGGGAATGCCTTACGCATTAGCATGCCTGCACTTCAGCAAAACATTTGACAAAGTTTCTTCTACTATCCTTGTAGACAAGGAGACATTTGAGCCAGTAATAATTTCTTTCCCTCTCTTCTCCTTGTATACCACTTACGTCCTTAATGAGTACCATTAGTACTGGCTATTTGTGCAGGACATACAGCCCTTCTGTCTCCCACCACTGAGAGCTCTAGGAGGGCAGGGATATGAATATCTTTGAGAGCTCTCAAATACTACCAACAAAAGTACATGAAATAAAACTAGAAATCTCTCACAGCAAAATCAAAATGAATAAAAATATTAAAGAAATGAAATTAGCAGAATATCAGAATGGGGAAAGGAGCTAAATATATCTTCTTTTTCAGGCGATTGGGATTAAGTGACTTGCCCAGGGTCACACAGTTAATAAGTGTCAAATATTTGCTCTGAGGTCAGATTTGAATTCAGGTCCTCCTGACTTCAGGGACAGTGCTCTATCCACTGCGCCACCTAGCTGCCCCTAAATATATCTTTTAAGAGATGGAGGAACTGACAAAGGAAAATTCTATTCTGGATCCGATTTTTACCAATAAGAAGGAACTAGCAGAAATGATGGGAACCTTGGAGGAAAGTGACCATTCTATTTTAGAATTTGGGATAGAGGAGCAGATGAAAGCCAGCAATAGTTTGACGTGTGATCTAGATTTTTGAAGAGCAGATTTCAGAGGGGTCACAAAAAGTATAGGCAAGATTCAATTGGCTAAAATTCTAAATGGAAAGTCAGTAAAGAAAAAGAATACAGTGAATAACAAAGTGTGAGATAAAGCATGTGTTTTCAGACATGGCCAATATGCTAGTTTGTTCTGTTTGACTGTATTTATTTGTTACCAGAGAAGGAGGTAGTAACAGTGACATTAAAAAAAAAGTTGATAAAGCAAAGCTTTTTAAAAAGTCATTCAGTCAATAAGCATTTATTAGGCATCTGCACCGTTAAGTGCTAGGGATACAAAGAAAAGCTAAAAGGCAGACATTGCTAATGACTAATCTAATGGGGAGACAATAAGCAAACAAATAGGTACAAAAAAAGCTTTATGCAGGATAAATGGGAAATAATTAAGGGAGAGAAGGCACTGGAATTAAGAGGAGGTACAAAAGGCTTTCCATAAAGGGTGGGATTTTAGTTGGGATGTAGAGGAAGCCAGAGAAGATAAAAGGCAGAGACGAAGAGGGAAAGCTTTCCAGGCATGGGCAACAGCCTGAGAAAATGCCTGGAGATGAGAGATGGAGTATCTTGTTTATGCAACAGCCTGGAGGCCAGTGTCACTGATTTGAAGAGTAAATGGAAGAGAGTGAGGTAAGAGGATTGGAAAGGTAGGAGGAGTCTAAGAAGGACTTCGAATGCTAAACAAGAGGATTTTATATTTGATTCTGGAGGCAACTGGGAGCCATCAGAGTTTACTGAGTAGGAAGGCAATGTGATCAGATCTGCACTTCAGAAAAATAACTTAGGTGGTTGAATGAAGCCACCAATTTGGAGTGGAGAAAGTGAGGGAGATTGGAGTTGGGAGAGGCTTGAACCACACAGACCCATCAGCAGACTGTTGTGGTAGTTCAGGTTTGGGGCGATGAGGACCTACACCAAGGTGGTAGCAGTGTTAGAGGAGAGAAGGGAGAGTATTTCAGAGATGCTGCAAAGATGAGATCAACAGCCCTTCATAACAGATTGGATATGCAGGGCTGGGGCAGGGGATGGAGGGGTTAGAGTTAGTAAGGAGTTGAGGATGACAGCTAGGTTGGTGAGCCTGGGCCACTTGGAGGTTGCTGGTGTCCTCAACAACAAAAGGGGAATTTGGAAGAAGGGAGGAAAAGTAATGAGTTTGAGTTCTAGATGTCTGAAAGGCAGTTTGAAGTCTGAGATTGGAAGTTGAAAGTCAAGGATGAATAGGAAGCTCCTATAGGGAAATAGATTGAAAGTTGGACACGATCTTTGAGGTAATTTAATCCAGTCCTCACATTTTACAGATGAGGAAACTGAGGCAGCATGAGTTTAAGTGGCTTACCCAAGATTACAGAGGTAGCCAAGCCAGAATCTGAAACCAGATGCTCTGACTTCAAATCCAGCTTGCATTCTACTTCATCATGATGGCTCCCCACCCTCCCTAAATTAAATTCTGAATACACAAAGAGAAACAATTTATATGAGGACAAAAAAGCAAATTGTCTGAAGAGGCCTAATTGGATGTACTGAGAAATCAACCAATCAACTCAGATGTTTAAATGACATTCATAAAAGATGGAAGCCAGGAAAGCTTGGAAGACAAAGAAAGCATATGGCCTGGTACCACATCAATGTAGAACTTGAAATGAATTGAAGCTGTAGAAGAAAACTAAAGACAATAACCTACGGAGCAAAGAGGTTAAGTGACTTGCCCAAGGTCACACAGATATTAAGATGTCTATTGAACACCTGGCAGTTAGGAGTTGAGCCCAGTTTCTATCACTCCAAATCCAGTTTTTTTTCATTTTCTACCAATGTTCTTCCTTAAAATGTGGCACACAGACTATTAAGTACCATATGAAATCAGATAATTTATTGGGGGAAGAGAGAGGATCAGGGCAGGAAACATCCAGAAATAACTACGATGCAAAAATAAAAGGCATGAATAACATTTATTAAAAAAAATACACAAGAAATAAAAAGTAAAAAATTGGCACCTAGAATTGAGCCTTCTTTGCCAGGACAAAGAACAGTGATACTATCACTCACCTCATTATTCCAAGATGCTGCGCTTCTCTCTTAACATGACCTAAAATCACTTTTTTAGATGCCATGTCAACTGCTAACTCATATTGACCCTAAAGGCCATTAAAATTCTCAGATCTTTTACAGATGAAATTCTGTCTTACCAAGCCTCCCCCGTCATACACTTTTGACCTTGACTTTCATAACTCAATAAATTGTATCAAATTCAATTCAGTTTTGACATTCTAGCCTGTCAGCATATCTTGAATGTTCAGCATGTTAGCTATCCCTTGCAGCTTTGTGTAATTTGATAGGCATGATAGCTACATCATACCTATGTATAGCTTTATCCACGTCACTGACAAGCATGTTAAATGGCACAAGATCGATTTTCAAAGAAAGAAAGAAAATAGAGACTACGAACTACATAGGTCAGTGAGTCCTGGAAAATTCTAGAAAATATTACCCATATGGTTAGTGAGTTTCATCAAGGAAAGGTCCTATCAGACTAGTAAGGCAGACTAGTCTTAATTTCTTTTTTTGCAGAAATTCAAGATCCAGAAGCAAGTAAACATAGAATGCTTTTTGATAAAACCAAGGACACCAACTATTGGATAAAGATTCCCTATTCAACAAAAATTTCTGAGAAAATAGGAAGGAAATCTGGAAGAAAATATCTTTAGACCAATATCTAATACCATATTTCACAATAAGTGCCAAATAAATAGGTGACCTGAATATAAAAAGTCAAATCATCTTAAAAAGTTAAGGAGAAAGGAAGGAGAGTCCTATCACAGCTATGGTTAGGAGAAAGGAGTCTTTATTTTTAATTGAAAGTATTTTGTTTTAATCAGCCAAAATTTGCCTTCTTACTTTCCCACCGTAACTCTTATCTACAACTGAGAACACAAGAAACACAAAACCCACCACAAATGTATATGGTCAATTAAACCAAATTTCTACATTGGCCATGTCAAAAAAAAAAACTGTCTCATCACTGCATTTAGAGTCTCCTACCTTTCTATCCTCTGGAGTCATGGCTGATCATTACACCAATAAAAGTTCAGTAAAATAGTGTTCCATCACGTCTATACATCACAACCTATTCATCCCTTCCCCAAGTTATGGGTACCCCTTCAGATTCTCATTATTTACCATCTCAAAAAGAGCCATAATTACTTTTGTACATCCTTAGAGTTTATTTTACTTAGGATTAATTCCTCCCTTAGTCTACCTTCCCTCTAATTTCCCCTCCCCCTCTTTCCTCCTATCTCCATTTCTCTGTTCAGTGAAATGTATCTCAGTACCCAACTCTGTGTGAGTATTTTCTTCTTTTGACCAGTTCAGATGACAGCACAGTTCAAGTGTCAGCATCTCTCCACCACCCTCTCCTCCTAGTTTGTATAGATGTCTACTTGTATACCCTGATTAAGGAGATGATTTTCCCCAGCTTTCCTTTCCGTTCCTCTACAGTGTATTCCTCTTCACCACTCTTTCTATTCTCCTCCTAAGATCATCTAGACATAACAGAACCATTCCTAGGCCTCGTCTAATTGCACTCCCACTGTGACCCCTAACAATGATGGACAGATGTATCCCCCCATATTTGAATGTAAGGAGTTTATCCTTGTTTAGTGTTTTATCACTTTTCATTCATGTTTACCTTTTTATGTTACTCTTTACTCCTATGTTTGCTTTTCAAAGTTTCTCAGCAGCTCTAGTCTTTTCAACAAGAATAGTAGAAGTACTCTCTTTCATTAAAGATCCATTTTTCCCCTCCTCCAATAGCATTACACTCCTTTTTGCTGGGGAAGTTTTTTTCGGCTGTAAGCTCACATCCTTTGCTTCTCGGAATACTGTATTTTAAATTTCCTGCTCCTTTATAGAGCTGACTATTAAATCATGTATGATGATGACTGTGCTTCTCAGTACTTTAATTCTTTCTGGCTGCATAGAGTGTTTTTCTTTGACCTGGAGATTCCGAATTTTGGCTATGATGTTCCTAGGAGTTTTCATTTTGTAGTGATTTTTTTTAGAGGTGAACAGTAAATTCTATTTCCATTTTGCCCTCTGATTCTAAGAAATCTGGGTAGTTTTCTTCCAACATTTCTTGAAATAGAGTGTCTAGGGTTTTTTGTTTTGTTGTTGTTGTTATTTTTTGTCATGGCATTCCAATAGTCCAGTGACTTCTAGATTTCTTCTCACTATTTTCTAGGGCAATTTGGTTTTTTTTTGCTATGAGATAACTTATGCTTTCTTCCTTATTTTCAGTCTTTTGACTTTGTTTTAATATTTCTTATTATCTTATAGAGTCATTGGCTTCTATCTGGTCCATTCTAATTTTCAGGGATTTTGTACCTCTTGTCCCAAAATGTTAATCACTAATTCTTTCTTCCATAGCTCTCATTTCTTTTTTCACTTTTCCCCTCAAGCGCTTTCTTTTATAAAAGCATTTTTAAATGCTTACTTCATCTTTTACAGGAATTCTAATTGACTTTTTGCCCAAGCTATGTTTTTCTCTGTGACTTTGTTTGTAGATGTTTTGGAATCATTCCTTTCATCTGAGTTTATGTCTTGAGCTTCTCTGCCACCATAACAGCTCATTTTGTGGGGTTCTTTCTTTGTTTGCCCATTCTTCTAGTCCACTTTGGACTTTGGACTTGATGTTAGGGCTGGGCTCTGCCACACTTTTGGAGGGAAGGTCTGGGCTGGCCATGTTGTTATTATATTGGGGATATTGAGTGTTGTTATTCCAGGACCTCTGTGACAGGCTGGGAACCTGCAAGCTTTCACTGCTACTTTTGGCTTTCTCCTTTCTCTACACACTGCCCAGGGTATATCTTGCCCCCATGCAGGTCTCCTTCTTAGTCTGCCATAGATCTGTAACTCAGACCTGGATAGTTCTGGATAATAGGCAATAAAGCTGCCAGTTCACCTCTGTCCCCATTACAGTGATCCAGTATGCCCTAGTATGGGTCTAGAAATCTCCTCTTGCCCTGTATAGCCTCTCCCTACACTCTGGAGTGCTTATGCATGTTTTCCTGGCTCAACCTCATTCACAATGTCTACAGATCTCTTTATCTCCCTTTCCTGAGCAGGGCTGCACAAATTATTCATTGTGCATTGATTACTCCAACAAGATTTAGTCTGGTGTACTTTCTAGATTTGTTTGGAGGAGTTTGTGGACCAGAGATTGGCCGTACTACATCTTAGCACTCTGCCATGTTGGCTCCACCAGCAAAAAAGGTTCTTAACATGGGATAGAAGTGGTTGTAGAAGATAAAGTCGACAATTTCTAGTATATAAAATCAAAAAGCTTTTGCACAAGCAAAATCAACACAGTTAGAATTATAAGTATAGAACTATAAGGAAAACAAGTGGGAAAATGTAGCATATTTTTCCAATGATCTTACACGTAAGCTATATGTGTGAACATATGTCATATATATCAGTATGTGACATGTATACGTATATACACACACATATAGATATGAATTCTTTTTATATCTTGGGTATAAATATCTAAATAGTTCTTGTACATAGCAAATTGCTGGGTTTTCTTATCCATTCTGCCACTTTCATATTGTTTAATTCATACTTAAGATTATAAGATTATGATTGTTTGCTTTTTTCTGTATATTTCATTTGTATTGATTTTTTTTGCTCCTCTCCTTTTTAAAATCAGTACTTTGTGATTGTCTTCTTACACTATCCTTTGATATTAGCCTATTTTCACAGGTTTTCCCTTTTCCCCTATTTGTCTACCCTATCTCAAGTTCCTTGACTTTATTTAAATTGATAAATGAAATGAAAAATATATATATTTCTCTCTTTTGATCCTTGTTTTCCCCCACCCAGTTAAGTATATATTTTAATATCCACCTTTCTCCCAATCCCACCAAATGTGTTTTGTTCTTATTTCTCTTCTTTTCCACTGTTATGAATTTTACTTCTAAGTTCATATGTGAATAATCCATACTACCCATATATCCTACTTGTTTGTTCTCGCTAGAATTCCTCATGTAGTTTCTAGAATGCCAAGAACTCCTTCTTCTATCCCATTTCTATTCTATTGAATTTGTATCTTTCCCCATTTTTTATGCTGTGCTTCACTCTTAGAAACAACAGTTCATGAAGGAAGCCATATTGAACAGTAGTGTAATATGATGACCATCACTCTCTCCTGATGTATGAAGCCCATTCCTACCTCTGCCCTTACCAGATCATCATCCTATATCTGGTTCTGTTGCCCCTTCCCCTCAGAATTCTGGGTTCCATCTGCTTTATGCACTCATATGCTCCCTCACCTAGGATGAGATCATAGGAGGTTCAGTCAGACAACAAACATTTATTAAGCACCTACTAGGACATGGGAAATGAGTAAGTTGAGAAACTGGAGTTTAGGGTTTTTGAGTATCAATATGTATGTTGAAGTCCCCTAATGTTAGGCAGGAGGTGTTGGGAGGAATGTAATATTGAGCCAGGCAGGCACTGAACTTAATCTCCCAAAATGGAGAGTGTCCTAGAAATCTATACATAACAGCTACTAGAATCTTTATTAACTGGTAAACATGAATTGAGTGAGAATTTGATACACAAATGTACAAATTCCACTCTCCCAACAAAACCCATTATATAGGTCCCTATTTCTTTTTTTTAATCCTAATTTAAAAAAAATTTAAACTAAAACTTAAATACACAATAAGAAAAGAAAAAAAAGCATTGTCATGTGCATTTGTAGAATGTAAGAGAGGATTCAAAATATACAGCAATAAATTTCCATTTCAAGAAAGCCTATATAATAAATACTATGCGTTGTGTTGAGAGCCGTCCATCTTTTCTTTGCTTCCTTGTAAGTTTTCTTTTCTTCTCTGCTGTATACTTTTTAATTTGTTCTTTTTCCCTCCTTCCTCCCTGTCCCCCTTCTACAATTAAACTGGATTTACACACACACACACACACACACGCACACATATATGAGATACAGACACAAAATATATATACATACAAATACCCTTACATACATACCCTTACTTACATATACTTAGATATCTATACTCACATAGAGACATATAGATTCATATGCATCTATGTAAGGCCATATGATACTTATTGGTCCTCTGTTTCTCTGAGGGGGGATAACCTCTTCCTTCATAAGTCCAAGTCTTTCCATATTTTTCCAAGTCCACCAAGTTATCATTTCCTACACCACAGCAATATTCCAACCTTATACTGTCTAGCTATTTTAAATAGTTCAAAACAATGTTGATGGATATGGCTGACACATAGTGTAATTTCCCTATTTTTTTCTTTTGATTAAATCTATTTTAGCCCTTACTTTGTCTAAAATCATGGTTACTACCCCTGCCTCATTTTTCCTTAACAAATTCTGCTCCTGCTCTTTATTTTACATTTGTGCATCTCTTATTTCCTCTCTCTCCTAACTTCTCTACTTTACTTCTACCTGCTACCTTGCCCTTCTATTACTTAACCTACCCTCCCTCCAAGAATCTCTCCCTTATCCTCCCATTTCCATTAATCTAAATACCCTTCTATACCCCCTTTAACCTATTCCCTCATCCTGCTCTCTAAAGATCCTATCTCCTTAGCATTTTATTTCTTTCTGAATTTAGAAGACTTTTATGCTCTTGTAGATATTGTTCCCTCTTGAACCCATTCCTGATGAAAGTAGGTTTCCAGAACTACCTGCCTTCCTCCCCCATCTGATTCCTCTGTATTGTTGCTTCCTCTTGCACCTCATTTGTATAATTACTCTTTTTAGCTGCTCCTAAATGGTTTTACTTTTTAAAATCATATCATACTCAGGTCTAACCTAATTACTAATCTTAGACATATATTTTATATTTCCTCCTATAAAAGGTAAACAGTCTGTCCTTATTAAGTCCCTTGCAGTTAGTCTTTGGTATGTACCTTATATTTCTCTTGGCTCTTGCTTGTCAAATTTTATTAAGTTCAGGTTTGTTTTTTTAAACAAAATCCCGAATCTGACAATTCATTACATGTCCATTTTTTTCATTCGGGATTATGCTTAGCTTTGCTGCGTATGGTATTTTTGGCCAGAACCCCAGTTCTTTTGCTTCTCAACATATAGTGTTCTAAGACCTGTGATCTTTCAGGGTCACCACTACTAGGTCTTGTGTGATTCTAATTGTGGCATTGTCATATTTAAATTGTTATTTTTTCTCATTGCTCATATTTTATCCTTGAGCTGGGGATTTGGGGGTTTGACTATGATATATTCTTGTGGTTTTTCCTTGTAGGATCTCTTTCAGGTGGTGATTGGTGGATTTTTTTTTCTATTTCTACTTTCCCCTCTAATTCTAATGCTTCAGGACAATTTTCTTTAATTATCTCTTGCATCTTGCAAGAATCTTACATGTATCAAGATTCTTTTTTTGATCATAGCTTTTAGGTTATTCTTATGTTTTCTTTTCTTGATCTGTTCTCCAGATCAATTGTTTTTCTTATGAGATGTTTTCCATTCTCTTCTATTTTTTCATTCTTTATATTTTATTATTTCTTGGTCTCTTATAACTTCACAGGCATCCCCTTGCCCTATTCTGATTTTCAAGGAGTCAATTTCTTCCTTAAGATTCTGGTTCTCCTTTGCTAATTGGTTGACTTTCTTTTCACAATCTGTTTTGTTTTGTTTTGTTTTAGTTTTCCCCTCAATCTCTCTCACTTGATTTTTAAAGTCTTTTTTAAGTTTTTCTTTTTGGGCTGGGAAAGACGGAGGGAGCCTCTGCTGACAAGGAATGCCAGGCCCAGCTGTGCTGTGGAGACTTGGCCCTGGAAGAGAAGAAACTAGTACTAGCAGGTGACCCTTTGACGTTACTCTTTGGGGTTTCTATTTGTTTCCTAAGAGTGTTTCTTTACTTCAGTTTCCTTCTCTGAAGGTGAATTCCAGTCTTCTCTATTCCCACAGTAACTCTTTGGATTCTTTCCATGATTGGATTCTTTCTCCATTGCCTGTTCATTTTTTTTTTTAGGAGCTTACTTTTTGTAATCACCTCTAGTCCTGGGGTATGTGGGATGGTGCATCTGGCCTCAGGTCCTCTTTCAGTCTTCCTCTCTGTCCTGGAACTGAAACCAAGACCTCCAGCCTCCTACAAGTGCTTATAGTCAGTGGCTCCCAGCCCCTCTGCTTCTGCATTCACTGGGTGTGTACTAATTTCTTCTCTTCCAGGGCCAAGTCTCCACAGCACAGCTGGGGCTGGCATTCCTTGTCAGCAGAGGCTCCCTCCATCTTTCCCAGCTCAGATGCTCCACTCCCTTCCCTGTCCTGGGAGTAAAAGTTCTTGTGGCTGGGGCTGAGGCAGCCTCCTAACCCAGCTAACCCCATTAAGCAGAACTAGCCAGGGACCAAACCTCAACCTGGGATTTTTCTTTAGATCTCCAATCGTCCCAGGAGGACCACTGTTCTGCCTCAACTCTTTATTTTCAACTGCTCTATGTTCACCCTGAGGCCGCTATTTTGTCTTGGTTATGGGGGAAATCTGGAGAGCTTGGAATTTTCTGACCTACTCTGCCATCTTCCCAGAATCCTCTCCCCCCTCCTTCTCTTATACCTTTACTTTTATCCTTTTTTCCTCACAGCCTCAATTCTAATTATGAAATTACACAAATCAACTACAGTTATCCTTTCCACACTGAAGGGGTTAGGGGCACATGCCCCAATAATCTGGAAAATCTGTATAAAATTTTTTGGCCCTCCCATTGTACCAGAGAAGTCTGAATGTTTTCTTTCTTTTTTTTTTGGGATGTTTACAGAACTTATTGTAAAATTTGGGTTGCTATTATACAATATATTTTATGCATTTCTGAGTTTTCAAACTTTTTCTGTGTCATCTGCTGGCTTTAGCGTGTTGTCTGTAGCTTCCACAAAACTCCAAAAAAATTCCCATTTAATTTCTTATGTCAACCTGCAATATATTGAAACCATGTTGGGGAAGGTTGCAATGTGGAAGGGATAACTGTTATTCCTATTCTGATCCCCTATGGACTGAGTAGAGGTGTATTTCTAGCTCCCTTGTTTCATCTTCCTTCTCCTGTTCCCACATCTTCCCATTGTGTTATCCTCCTATTAAACTGTATTGATTCACTTGTAGGGGGTCATGGAACTTAATCCATGGAATGTATTAGTTCAGTTTTTCTATTCTCCTGATTCTTCAAGTTCTGCTTAAATTTTTAGCCCTCCCTAGGTCCTTAATTTTCCTTGATGGTTCCTCTTTGTTCTTTTAGCCTTCAATTCGATTTCTTTCTTTTTTAATTATTTATTTTTTTTGGCGAGGCAATTGGGGTTAAGTGGCTTGCCCAGGGTCACACTGCTAGTAAGTGTTAAGTGCCTGAGGCCGGATTTGAAATCAGGTCATGACTCCAGGACCAGTGCTCTATCCAAGTCACTTACCTACCTGCCCCGTTTCTTTCTTTAACAATAGCCTATATACATGAAAGGATTTGTTTTGTTCCTCAATTTTTCTTGATAATTGTATTTATTCCCCTTCATTTTGTTTCTATTTGTGATGTTTTCAAGTTGAGTATTTTGTTCACCTCTGTTTTTAGGTAGGAGTGCCTCTCATGTTTTAAGTCAATCCTTTTATCTTTTGATGATTAGGCTCAATTTAGGCGCCAACATTATTTTTGGTTGCGACTTGAGCTTCTTTGCTTTTTGGAAAGGGTACAATTCTAGTCTTATGACTATGAAAAAATCCTGAGTTATTTGAATCAGTGATCCTTCATATTTGAAAGCTTTCCTCTTTGCTGGTTATAAAGTTGTCTGTTGAAATTGTGAAATGATTACTACAGGCCCTTGGAGTTTCAAGGATAGGGTTATTCTCTGGTGAATCACAGATCTGTTGTCTGTATTGAAATTTTTTGTGCAATTTTCTTGTAGTTTTCCTGCAGCATAATGTTCAGGGTTATTTTTTCCTTCTTCAATTTGTCATGTCCTTCTGTGAGACCTATAATCCTTATGTTATCTCTGTGCACCTGTTCCTTAAGTCAGATGGTTGGATTTGTCTAAAATTCACATACATATTTTTTTAAATTGACTTTTGTTTCTTTGAACAAAATTTCTTCTATTTCAGGAATAAAATGATGGAATTTCCATCATTGTGTTTCAAACCTGTGTTAGTCTTTACTTCTTTAAGGGGATTATCTATTGTGTCTTCTAAGTTCTGAATTCTGCTAACTCTGCTATTGTGTTTTAAACTCTGAATTAAGAGCTGTGATTTCCGACCTAATTTCATTTGTAATTATCTTCTTTTATTTCCTTTATTTGTCTATAGAAACATTCTGGAATTTCTTATTAGTGGTTTGCAATATATAATTTTTTTAAAAAGACTTCAAAAAACAGAAGTAAAAGATGTAACAAAGTAAATGTATGATAGGAAGCTGGATTGGTCATGTGACAAGGGTGAAAGATAATAGGTAGGCAGTGAGAGGGCTCTATTGGTGCCCTTGAAATATCAGGAGGAAGCAAAGAAAGCCTCCAGCATATTAGTGGATCCCTTGTAGAGAACTCATATGAGGAGAGACAAAGCTTTCACAGGATGGACAGGCACGGATGGGTTGCAACTTCCATCATGGGAGGCAGCTTCCAGATCAATGAGATCATAGATTCCTTTGAGCTGGAGCATCATTTAGATTCAGCTGGAGCCATATTAGAATATGAAAAAAGTGGGGACAGTTAGCATATTCAGAGCATAGAACTTAGTAAACCAAAAATGTGAGTTCATTTCTGAGGCCAATTAGCATTAATCAGAACAAAAAGAATCATAGAGAATGTGCTAGAATGAATCTCAGACCATCTAATTTAAGGGTTCTTAACTTGGGATTGGTGACCTAGTTTTAAACTCTAAATAACTATATTTTAACATAATTGCTTTTCTTTGTAATTCTACATATTTTATTTTATGCACTTAAAATTTTATTCTGAGAAGGGGTCCACAGGTTTCACCAGATTGCCAAAGGGGCAGTAAATACTAAAAATGTTAAGAATTCTTGCTCTAGTACAACTCTTTAATTTGATAAGGGGAAAAAAACAAAACAAAACTTAACAAATATTGGAAATTGAAAGGGATAGGCATATGTATTGTATACCTCCCATTCCATCTACAAGGAAAAAAAACCCTCGTATATACCTGTTATCTTTGTGTAGGAAGGGAAGGATGTAAGGATACAGAACAGTACAGTAGAAATAAATAACACTAGATTTAGAATTGGAGGAACCAGATTCCCATCCCAGCTCTGGAATTTTACTACTTGAGACCTTAGGCAAGTAATGAACTCTCTGGGCCTCAGTTTCCTTCTCTGTAAAATAAGGATATTGGACAAGATGGCCTCTTATGTCCCCTTCAGCTCTAAATCAATAATCTTATCATCGACAAATCTGCAGCTCTTTCAAATGGAACACCATAATGTGAATTGCATGTGAATTGTGTTAGGCAGAGCTATTCATTCCTAAAGTTGTCTTTTTGGTTCACATCTTTCCTCAGTGGTTAGTTTGATTTAAAACAGATTTCCTTAAGCTGGGATCTGTGAAGTTTTGGACAATTAGATTTCAATATAATTGGTTTGTTCTTTAACCTATATATTTTATTCATTTAAAAATATTAGTCAGAGGAGTTCACAGGCCTCACCAGTTAGTAGGGTCCATGACACAACAAAAGGGTAAGAATCCTTGGTTTAAAAAGACTTCTCTACTAGCTTTTTCTGTACTGTGGTCCGTATATAATTTCAAGGGTAAAAAAAATGGCATCAACAAAGCACCTAAGTAAATGGATGTTGTCAAAACCAGGCTGAAAGTGTGATGATGTTGATGAAGATGATGATGATGACGATATATATATTCCACCACAAATAACTGAGAATAGACAAACATGCTTTTGTAATTGCACTTGAGGTGAATCAGTATAACAAAGAATGAAATATGCATTCCAAGCTAGGATGCTATCTGTGCCATTACAACATTGTATAACTTCAGGCAAAAAGGCCCAACTAGACCAGGTCAGCCATATTTTTTCCAATAGTGCTAAGTGCTGATAAATTGAACCAGGCTGTCATAATCACTACCCAAGTAATTTTTTAAAAATTTCCTTCTTTCTAAGGCTATGCTTCTTATTTAACTTTTTAAAAATTTCGTTTTTGGCTACTCACCAAAGCAATTTATTACTCTCTTTCATGGTCTGCCATTTCACCTGATGACTTGGGCATTGTATTTCTCCAAGCAGGAAACAGAGCTGATAAACAGAGGCCTTCGTCATGTGGCGGAGCTGGCAAGAGAACACAGGAGGCTAGACTCCTTGCTTCCTCCTGCTCCATTAAAGAAGCATTCCCACACCTGTATTTAAACTCTATTTTAGGGAGAAGCATAGGAGTATAATTTAACCTCTCCACAAAGTGAGAGGGGAATTACGGATTAGTAACCACATCAAAGTTTCTAAGGTAAACTCAGATTTCTCTTTTCACTGAGAAACAAATTGGCAATGATATCTGTAACAGACAGAAAGGATCCAGCTGACCGATGAGCAGCTAATGTTCCCAGGATACATATTCCTAAGCTATTCAGAGAAATTTGTACGGAGAACAAAGGCAAATTCTTCTTAAAGGATAATCTTAATATTAATTGGAAAACTGAATAAATTAAAAAAAAACTACAGTGTACCTTATCAGTCCTTTTTGAGAATTAAAAAAAAAATTAAAGTCCCACTTTTCAGACTTCAATATATTTTAGCACTCAACTTTCAACCTCCAAAAGTATTAAAAAAAAAATTCTTCCATTTTCTTTGAGGTAGTTGAATCCTTGATCAAAGAAAAAAGAAAAGGACTTATATGTATAAACACATTTGTAGCAGCCCTTTTTGTGGTATCAAAGAACTGGTAATCAAGAGGATGCTCATCAACTGAACAGTTGTGGCATACAATTGTGACAAAGTACTATTGTGCTATAAGAAACGATGAGGGAGGTGTTTCAGAAAAACATGGCAAGACTGATGTGAAGTGAACTGAAGAGAGAAGAACCAGGAGATCATTATGCACACAAACAGCAATGCTGTAATGATGATCAACTGTGAAAAACTTGGCAATTCCAAAGGACTCATGATCAAAATACCATCCACCTCCAAAGAGAGACCTGATGAACTGAGTGCAAACTGACATACAATTTTCCCACTATATTTATTTTTTACAATTGGCTAGCATGGGAATATGTGTTGTATGATTTCACATGTATAATTGATATCATATTGCTTGGCTTCTCAGGTGGAGAAGGGAGTGGGAGAGAGGGAAAGAATTTGGACCTCAAAAGTTAAAAAGAAAAGACTGTTAAAAAATTAATTTTAAAAAATAGATATTAAATATTTGAAAATGTATTTTGTCAAATTCCTTAGATCAGTGAATATTAAATAATGCCCTCTAGTGGGAGAAAAAAAATCCCTTTAGTTTTATATTAGGAAACAACCTCATATCATCATATGAAGGAGCAATGAGTTTTTGAGAAGACCTTATTCATGTATCCACTCCTTGCCTTTACATAAATTAACACTGAAATTAGCCTGGGAAATATATTTTTTAAACTCACCCACATCCTTGCTATTTCTTGTTTAGTTGCTAACCCTTCCCAAATAGTTATCTTTTTAATTTTTATTTTAATAAATGAGGAGCTTGATAGAAGAAACCTTACCTTGGAATGGGAGTGTGGAAGCATGTTAAAAAAAACCTTTCAGAATGGCAGTATGGAAGCATATTAAAAATCCTCTTTCTAATTAAAGTGAAAATATTAAGAAATAAATATTTCTTCAGCCTAAAGTCCTTTCCAGGCTTTTCCCTTTAGGAATATGTACATGTAGAAGGTCAAAAACAACAACAAAAAAAAGCCATGCGAAAACAGATTAAAGGTGGTAATCAAACAGAACAAAACTTCTAGAAATGATCTTTTCAGAAAAAGACTTGGACTCTACTAGAGTTTGTTTTGCCTACATTTTCAAATCTATTTTGGCCACTAGTTTGCTCTTTACTTTTCCTAAAAAACCTCTATTGATGACCAACAGCATTGTTCACAAGTATAAAACAAATTTATGAAGATGATTTGTAGTAGAAAGTTGAAATTGCATGTATTCAAATTAAATTCAGAATGCCAATTTAAAATTTAACTAAATGTTTTCTTGCCCCAAGACTAAATGTCTTCAATATACTTAATGATAGTAACCTACAGCTCAAGATCTAAATGATCAGTGACTTCTTATTGTAGCATCCTGAAATTGTTCAATATATAATAATACTGTATGACAAGTAAAATTTTTGCATTTGCATTTTTATTTCTGAAAAAAAGCAATCAACTTTCATGAATGAATTGTCAACCAAAGTCGGGGTTAACAACCCATCTTGCTTGTGTAGGAATACTTATGGCAAAAGAGTGTGTGTGTGCGTGTGTGTGTGTGTGTGCATGTATGTGTATATGTGTGTGTGTGTGTGTGTGTGTGTGTGTGTATGAGAGAGACAGACCTCGTTGGCAATATGGTGATGCCTATGGAGCTCTTCTTAGAATGTTTGCTGCCTATAACAAGTAAAGAAAATGCTAAAATTTCACTTAGAAATTAGTGGGGAAAAAAGATGTCTTTTTTCCTATCTAAGTTCACAGACTTTCTGAAATCTATCCACAGACCTCAGGTTAAGAATCCCTATTCTGCAAAAGTGGTCTCATGTTCACAATTCTATCTCTGCCTTGGCTTTTTCTTCTTACTTGGGATTGCCTGTCAATACCACCATCCTGACTGCATAAAACTCTGAAATACTACAGGGATTTCTCATTGAGATGCAATCATTCAAGAGACTAACCTAACCATTCATGTCCAAATAACAAAACAGATTAAGAATGCACACTGCCGTATCTTACTTAATGGTATTCTAACTCAGCAGGCTCCCTGTCTTAGACAGGTGCTATATAGATGGAGAGGCTGAACCCCAAGTTGAACAGGAGGTAACAATTTGACAGTGTTGCACTGTCAGATGATCTTAAGTTCTCCTTGTCACAAAAGACCACCTTTTCAACACTGCTATATTTCTGTTGCTGCTATGTGTCTGCAAATCATGGAATATCACAATCTCAGTAGAATCACAATTGTGGATGACTATTCAAAGTGCAATGGAAAGTCACAAGGAGGGCAGAAGTAGACTGACATATTATGAACAATGATTTGTGGTTGAAAATTACCATGACATCCTTAAAACATGTATGACTGGAAAAGAATTTGAGTTTATTATATAATCTGTTAGAGAAGGATAGGTTGTGCTGCAATTACACCCATAAAATGTTTAAAAAACAACAGAATACCTCTAATATGCAACATAGATCCTGTGAGGACTTATAGAAAAGCACAGACAAGAATTGTTCAGGATGAGAGTACATGGATAGGTTGTAATCTATAATAGCAGAGGGATCACAGAATTAGAGCAGAAAGGAATTTGTCATGGAATCACAGATTTAGAGCTAGTCCTAGCTTCTTATCTTGCAAATAATAAAACTGAAGCTTGGAGAGGTTAGGGGACTTAACCAAGGTCATACAGGTACCAGAAAGGCAGAGCTGGAACTTGACCTCAGGTTCTGTGACTCCCAGCACTTTTTTTTTTAACCTAATTCTACCCCCGCTCCCCAACTTAATCAAAATCCCTCCCCCTCAGTACCCTAAGCCCATCACCTCCCAGTCAGGAGGTAACATTTTCCACTGTAACATTTTCATTTTTTGGAGGTCCAATCTCATTTTACAGGTGAGGAAATTCTGGCCCAAAAATAAGTGACTTGGCTGAGATCACAAAGGGATTAAGCTGCAAGTCCAGCATTTGAACCCTGGTCTTCTGACTCCAAATTCAGACTTGGCTATTTCTCTACTAATGAGGGAGTATTTGTCTTAATTTGATCACAGACAATTTAATCAATTTAAGGTGGATTTTCTTTTTGAATGGAAAATCTTTAATGTGTTTTGAAAACCAGATGTAGATTTCATTGCTGCTATAGCAAAAGTACATACAACAAAGAAATAGCAATGATGCATTTAGTGAGATTAAGACTTTCACTACAGTTTACAGATTTTGAATCTGTGTTTAATGAAGAGTATGAAGGTCTATCTGATGTTGTCTTTTGATTGTCTTAGTTTTTTAAAAAGTTGCTTTAAATTAGCCTTTCATTTTATTTCCAAGTAGCCAGTTACCCGGGGAAAAATAGACAGAAGGGAAATTTGCTCTGCAACTCATGCCAAGAGAGTGCTTTCTGTGAAGTGGTGGTCATAAGAGTAACAGAGAAGTTTCTAAGAAATTAAACTATGATATTTTCAATACATTTTTCAAACTCTGATCTCCCCTATTCCAAAGACTACTTCAAGGCCAAGACTACTTGGCCTTCTATGCTTCAAATACAGTTGGAAGACAGATATTAACATTGACAACCTTAGGCAAATAAATGCAACAAATACCAGAGTTGATCATCACTCAAAATTACCTTCATTGAACCAAGGTAATAATTGGTAACATAATTGGTTCTAGACTCTAAAACAAGCCATTCTATCAAATAAATTGAAACAAAAAACTCACTTAGGATTTCAATAAGTCTTTGACCCCATTCATGCAGATGGATTAGTAGGGAACAGTCTAGTTCTGGATTTGGAGTCAAACTACCTGCATTCAAACCCTGGCCCTGCCACTTAATCCCCTTACCAGCCCCCACCAATCCTTCCATTCAAGTTTATCCACAATTTAGACTGAAGACAACAGGTGAAATACTCTCATACATTTTTGAGTAAATATGAAGTATAACACTATTTTCAACTTCTGGGAAAGTACTACTCAAAAATGCCTCCTACTGAGTAATTGGACACTTTGAAATTTTATAGTGGATCTAAAAAATGGAAAGGGATATTCAAAGGAATCAATAAGCCAAGACTGCCTTAACTCAGCGTCACTCAAGAAGTTAAGAAATGTGTGACAAGGCTGAAAAGCCTTGTAGTAGAATTTTTCAGTCTTAGTTGGAACACCTATTAGCCAATTTTGTCTCATGCTAGCTAAGAGTAAAGTTGACCAAGAAAACCATATGGAATAAACAATAAACAAATTTGAAGTTCTGTTTGCTAAAACCAGTAACAGAAGTATAATATGTGGAAGACATTTTTCTAGGTTTTGAAAAAAAAAAGTGTCTTGTGATCATCAGGCAACACTTGTAGCATCTTGCTCTTCTCTCTAAAGTTCAGAAGTCTATTAAACTCCTTAAAGTTGTTCAATTTTATTCTACTCCTGGCATCTTTAGGTTCTTTCAGAAATTCAATTATAAATCATCCTCTGAAAATTTTTTATATCTTGTAGTAAGCTCCCCGTTGAAAAATAAGTAGAAAGACTGTGAAATTTTAAAAAAATAATTTTTGATAACTTAAAAACTTTTTCAGTGAAGTATTGTTTAATTATCTGTATTAGCTTTGTGACCAAAACAAAACAAAATAAAATAAAATGACATCTGCACAGAATAAGACAAGGCTTTAGCAAGAAAGATTTGCTACTCTGCAGAAAGGCAGATCGTTCTTAATAAAGTTAGTGCTGAAGTAATAGGTAGATAGATGAATTGCATCCATCTAATCAAAGGAATGTCATAAAATGCACACACTACTTCAATTCACAAAAGAGAAGGGAATTTACAAAATGGATCTTTATTAAATGAAAGAAAAATCTGTTTGGTGGGTCAAATATGAAATAGAATATACAAAAACTTTACATCAGATCTCTCAGCCAAAGAAATAAAATCCTATCTAAGATAAACTAGCACTCATTCCTTTTATGAAGAAAACAAATGCGTGAATAAGTTCCTTATGGCAGTACAGGATGGCAGAGCACATATACTGTGCTAAAATTCCAGGTTACACAGAAGCAAAGTTTAAAATCTAAACAATAGTCTTCTAAAGAGCCCAACTATTTCAGAAAGTAACGTAAAAATAGAAAATCTGATCATTATGTATTCTTTCGGAAGCAAGTGACGTGGATGTCAAGTGCAGAGTTCATGAAGCCTGCATATCACATTTTCAGTTTCTATACAAATATAAAGTGTTTTGCATTTTAAAATCCTTTTTATATTTTTGATAGCTTTAGCTGTGAAAAAGCATGACTAGAATCATCAGATTCTTGCTACATCATTCCTCTTATCTTATCTCTTCCCCTGAAATCTTTTACTCCAAATCATGTGCTGTGGTATTAAAAAAAAAACACAACCCTGCAATGTGTCAATAAATCACAAACCCTCCTACTACTATATATTCTGTAAAATTCAACACTTCTTTGGCATTGCACACTAATTCCCCTTTTCCCCTTTTAACACTTTTGCTATTTAAAAAAGTATACTTTGACTGTAGTAAAACACCTTAAAAACACCTATTTCTGATTGTGTAAAATAATGTGTCGCCTTTTGGTGTTGATTTACAAAATATACATACTGGCTTTGAGGGACAAAAAAAAATAACTTGAATGCTACCATATGGGGCTCATTTGAAATCTGTGATCTGTTACAAGAAATAAAACATAATTACAAATCCTCCTCCCTTCCAGATGTCACATGAAGTCATTCAACTCGGCTTCAAGTGCAGCTGCCATTTCATCTGCCTCTGAGCTGCTTCCCTCCTCATCTTCATTACTGGACTCTTTACTAGATTCACTGGCAGCATCGTCCTCATTCAGCTTCCGCTTGTGGCCTCTGTAAACGTATTTAAAAAGGGTGAGATTACAGGTGTGCACTCAAAATACTGCATCACAAAAACTGTACTTTTAAATGTACACTTACTTTAAAAATCTGTGAATTAAGAAGAAAAATATTGTATTAGTCCTAACAAAACTCCAAAATCTGTGATTTCAAACAGTGAGGGTACTCCCTTCCTTCATCTATGCCGATCACAAGCCATCTAGCAGATGGTCTTATCCTGGAGAATTTCTGTGCTTGAAAGACTTGTCATTCTTTGGCCAACTTAGGGATGGGCTCTTCCAGTGTAAATAAGTTGGTCATTGAATAATAATCCATGACCAGGTCCATTCTAGAGTCTTTCCAGCTGGTGGAGCATATGATAATAATGGCAAGCATCTAGAAGGCTCTTCACACTACACTAAAGCATCAATGTAGGATGTACATGGATGTAATCAAAATCTATGATACCAAGAATGTTTAAACCATCCAGGCAATGCACACCAGAATTACCAGGAAGAAACTTTAGTTTCATTCTATTCCATGGCCATAGGCTACTATTCTAATGCCAGTCAGATAAGTGTTGTCACAACTTAGCAAGAGGATTTGGTGAAACAATGTGTCTCAGTTAAGAGAAACCCTCCATCAGTGGGGTGCATGGGGAAGGTACGCACGCGTGCGTGCGTGTGTGTGTGTGTGTGTGTGTGTGTGTAGGGAGAAGGGCAGAGATAACTGAAAATACATATCCTGATGTGGATTAACTGTTTTTTATATACAATGGACAACATATGTTTTAAAGGAAGAAATCTGACTCCTCTTGAGTGCAGAGACTTCTTTCCTCTTTGGTAGTCATGTTATGAATTTGGGAATGCATGCACTCATCTTGGGGTGAATTCTAAATTATAAGCTTTAAAGAGTGTTAAAACGGGAGTTCTCTGTCACATGCAGGCTTTTGGGAAAACTAGTTAAAGTGAGACACATAAGGATCCTATGCATACTTGGAAATGAAAAAAAAATTATAACCTATCCTTTCATGTAACAGATCTGTTGTTCACAGCACAAATGCAGGCCTGTTTTTTCAACAATTCGTGGTTGGCTGGCCTTAAGCTTAAGAGTTATAGAACCTCGAAATGATATAATCTGACTAGAAAAGATAAACAGATTAATGTCTAATGGCAAACAAGAGTGTTTATTTTATTTTTTGAGGAAGAAGGGAAATACTCTAGGCCTCCTGTATTCTCATAATAGTCCTTAGCCTTATGTTTCTTTCCTGGTATAGAAAGCAATTTAATGTTTTAACTTAAAAAAAAATCAATAGTATGTATAGCATTGTGTGCCATAGTGAGTTTGCACCACAGAAGTTTGTTTTTCAACTCAACAGGTGTTTCGCTAATAAGACATTTATATTGTGGGTATATAGTTCAGCAGTATTAAATATTTAAATACCATGTTAGTGATTATGTGAATGATTTGAGAATTTGTAATATGTATCTCTATTTTACATTATCTCAAATTAATAAATGATGTATTTTATTATGATAAATTATAATAAACAATGTAACTGCTTATTAACATTGTGATTATAACATGTAATACTAGAAGTAAAAACGGCAATAGTTGTAGCATCTGTCACTGCAAGATATTCTTTTATTAGCTAAAAGCATTTCAACTTTTGATGAAACGAGAAGGCAACTGTTTATTTGTTCACAGAAACACTTGACATTTATTAAGCACTCAAAACGTACTAGTATAATTGAGTTATTTATAGGGCAGGAAGTGAAGACACACGGACAAGCGAGACCACCGTTCAGTAGCAGCTATAGCCTGCTGTAGCCTTCTTATATAAAATAGATTCTATACAATTTCTATACAATAATAACCAGGCTAGCATGGAAGCTACTCTCAAATTCTTTTATCAGTTTAGAAAACACATTCTATATCTTCCTTCACATGACCACAAATAACCTCAACATGATGTTCCTTGATGGCCACAAATGATTTACCTCCTACTTAAAGGCTCTCAGAGCAGTGAATTAACGTTTTGGACCAGATGTTTAAAATACTGAAAATGAGCATCCATTTAACAGATACACAGTTAAGACTTCCACATTGTGAGTATTCCCACTGCAATTTTGCTGTATCATAGATTATAAGAAATGAAATGGGAAATTTTGGGGAGTTTTGCAGAAGCCGCAAACAACATGAGAAGGCCAGCAGAAAACAAGGAAAAAGTTCAGAAAGTCAGAAACGCATAAAATATATGCATAGTATTGTATAATACCAACCCAAATTTTACAATAAGGTATTGTAAACACCCCATAAAAGAAAAAAAAGGCTTCTTCTCTGGTATGAAGGGCCAAAAAATTTTATGCAGATTTTCTAGACTGCAGGAATGCCATGTTCTTAATCTCCATGATATAGAATGGATAACCGTATATGTGTGTGAGGCATTATTTTAAATTAATTTCGCCTCAGATGCTTACTAGCTATTTAACCCTGGGCAAGTGACCTCTTGTCAGCCTCAGTTACCTCATCTATAAAATGGGGATAATGATAACACCTACCTAATAGGTTGCTGTGAGGACCAAATGAGATAATATATGTAAAGTGCTATCTTCCACATATGCTGTGGAAAATACAAAGATGAACAAGGATTGATGTCCGCCTTCAAGGAATTCAAAAGACAGGCATACAAATTAATATGTTAAAAGACAGTATGAAATTAGTGCCAAAAGAGATGTATAGCAGCCTTAAAAGAAGGGAAGACATCATTTTTACTTGAAGTGAACAGGCAAGGCATCATGGAGAGGAGCATTTCAGTTGGATACTAAAGGATGGGTCAAATTCCAACATGGCAGACAATAAGACAGGACAGCGTAACCATAGGGAATATAATGACTTAGTCCTGGCAGCTTTTAGATTTGAAAATGAACAATAACTAAGTGGATTTGGTAGCAGCTAAATAACATACATTAGCTGTCCCCTGGCAAAAGAAAATAGAAATTTGTTTTCTCACCTCTAGAATGCTGCCACAAATTTTTTTATTTCAACATCAGTCAAAAAATGCTATTTGATTACCATATAAAAACTTCCCAACCACTAGATCAAAAACATTCAGTTGTAAATTGATACTAACTAGTGACTTAAACTGCTGAGGAATTTAATCAGAAAGTTAGCTTTTCCCTAGGGAGCTACTAAAAGTAATCACTTTTATTAATTCCTTTATTAAACAGTGAACTAAAAAGAATGCTAGATTATAAGATTGGCAAATGTCACTAAACTTTATTACTGATTATTACTGAATAAGTTTCAATGGCAGTTTGAAATATTTTCTTATTTCTTATTAAACTAGTCCTGATTATGTTTCTAAAGCAGCAACATTTCAGCCAGCTAATTCAAAGACAAACAGTCTGCAGAATCAATTTCATACTGTTTTAATCTAGTCATTTTCTAAGAAAATGCAAATTCACTAAACAGTACTTTTGGAAATGTTCTTCAAAAGATCGGTGACCTCACTGATGTGGATGCCCCCAACCCATTAGCACAGACCGCGATCTACCCATATCTTCTCATGCTCTCCGACTTGTTCTGTGACTTCCCCAGAGGGTCCACTCGAAATGCTTTAAATCTGATTAAATATTATTATATTCTACAATATAGTATTCTGAAGAAAAAGAAAAACTGAGTTACATGCATGCCTACACACACACACACACCCCACAACCCCTACTAATCTTCTTTTCTCTTAATGTGCATGGTGAGCTACTAGTCTTCAGCTCAACACATAAAACAAATTCCTTTTGAACTTTTTTGTTCTAGTCATTACGATGTAAACATCTCTTCTCACCCCGTTCTTCCCCACTACATTCTACAGCACTACTACAAGGCTTGAAAACAATTTTCTGATTTGAATTTTTTTTTGGTTAAACGAGCTTGGAAATGGGTGAACATCAACCTTTGCATCTTTTCCAATTACTAGTCAGTACATGCTTGATTTCAAAGGCTGGCATAAATTAATTTTTAGTAGGAAGGGAATGGAGACTTAAATTATATTTCCCAGTTCTACCATTCATTAGCCATATAATTATATGAAAATAATTTCTCCTTTTTTTGCCTTTCCCTTCCAAATTCAATGTGGATAATTATTTTCCCTCTATGTTAGATCTAATGGATTAAGAAAATTTTTACAAAAATCATTGTTATTTCAAAAACTGAGGCGTTCTCTGTAATTAACAAAATTATCTGCATGAATTTTAAGGAAATATTTAATTCTTTCTGCCCTAAGGAACAACTGCATTTTGTACTCAGGAAAAAGTTTTGGTTCCATTAGTATGGAACCAGAAAGATCAGGCTCAGAAAGGCAAGCAAAAACCAAAAATAAGATATCTTAATTTAAATTTATTATTATTAGAAATTAAAAAATTAAAACTGTAAGGAGTCCTTATGTTTTGGGTAAGGTTTTCCTCTCTTGTACTGTGAGGAGAATTTGATTTTCCTATACAAATAAGGGCATGACTAAGGGTTAAGTTCCTGACCAAAGGTGAATGACTTAAGTGCCTAATTTAATCAAGTTATATATATCACAGAATAAAGGTTTCTAAATTATATAAACCTAAATGAGTAATGAATCCCTTAAAAGCACAAATAATAAAGTGTCATAAATATAAACTGTAAAAAGTTCTCTTTTATATTTCCTTTCTTATCTTTAATGAAATAAATCAGATGACTGAAAAAACCTCCAGAACAATCAGGGGATCTTGTAGGGCTTTGGGAGAAATCTTCACAGGTATCTCTAGGAGACTTCTGAGGATGGCTTACAATCACCTGTTGTTGGCTTTTTAGAAAAAGTGATTCAGAGGTGTCTGTTTTACTACCTTCTTTTTCTCATTGAAGATGTACCTATAGTAAGCACAGACATTACAGATCAAATTGCTAACTTCTCTCCAAATTTTTAACATTGGTGATCACCCCCTCCTTCTGGGACAATCTTTCCCCCCTTAGCTTTTATGAACATTGCCTTCTCTTGGTTCTCTCTGTCTCCTTTGCTGTACCCTCCTCCCCCAGTCCACTAATTCCCCCACCCACCAAATACACTATTCTGTTGGTGGTACCACCAGCCTTCCACATGCTCTGATCTACAGCCTCAAAGTCCTCCTCAACTTTGCTACTTCCCTCAACTCCTACAGCCAATCAATTGCAAGTCTTATTATTCTAACCCGCCAGCAACATCTCTCATCCATATCTCCACTCCTTTCCTATAGTTTAAGCACTTACCACCACTTGCTTGGACTACTGCAGTAGGCTTTTATTTGGTTTCCTTGTATGTAGTCTCTCCCCTCTTTGATCAGTTACTGTCTACACAGCTACCAAAATGACATTCCTAATATATGGGCTTAACTGTGTTATTCTAACCTCAAAATCTTCAACTGATTGCTGTCTTTAGGATAAATTTTTTTAAATGTTAGTCTGCTGGTTAAAGTCTTACATATCAAAGGATATGAATAAATAGTTCTATCAATCATATGAAAGAATATTACAAATCACTAATAATAAGAGAAATGCAAATCATTTAAGAAAAACTATGAAGTTTCACTTCATATACAACAAACTGGCAAAGATTACAAAGTCTAGAATGGTCAGTGTTGGAGGGGCTGTGGAAAGATGGCACATTAAGGCACTGTCCAACCATTCATGAAGGCAGTTTGGAATTAAGTAAATAAAATGACTAGACTGTCCATATCCTTTGACCCAGAGGTCAAAGGGACTGAGGGTCCACTGTTAGGCATAAAACCCAAGGTGGTCACTGGGGAGGGGGTGGCACTAGAGGGGAAGAACAAGAATTTAGTATGCTCTCCCTCTTGAAATTTCTTTGTATTTGTAATATTTTGCATTGATTTATCTGTGTGCATGTGGTATCATCCTAGTAGAATATAAACTCCACAAAGGCAAGGACTGTTTCATTTTGGTCTTTGCATCCCTAATACCTGGAAGAGAGCATGGTGAACAATAAGCACTTAATAAACATTTGTTGCAATGAACTGAAGTTGCAGGTTGTTGTTCATTTTGCTACATATGAAACAGAAGAAAAGGATTTTGGAGGCTGAGTTACTCTATCATCAGCACTAGCTTGGATTAAGACATTATAAAAGGCATAAATGCCTTTCATGGCCAAATGGCCAAATCTCATTTCCACTGAATTTAAACTCCTTTGATCCTTTTAGCATACTGCTACTTCAAAGTGTCAAAAAAAACTTTGGGTCAAATGGTGAGTCTGATGAATCCTATAATAAAATTTGTTACACACCTACTATGCCCTAGACAAGGCAAAGCAGCAGACATTTGCTAAGTGTTAACTACAAGCTAGACACTATGCTGTGTCCAGCTGAGGGAGCTATAAAGATAAATGAGACAAAGTCTTGACTTCAAGAAACTTACAATCCAGCAGAGATATTTGGATATGAATATAAGTACAGTTATAATACAAAGTTAGGACTGGCTTTGGCTTTCTTTGTATTCCCAGAACTTAACAGGCAGCCAATAAAAATTTATTATGCTCCTACTATGTGCTAGGCACTGTGTTAAGCACTGTTGATACACAGAAAGGCAACAACATTTACACAGGATAAATTGGGGGTAGTCTCAGAGTTACCAAAATTAAGGAGGACTGAAGTCTGAAGACTTTAGCTGAAACTTGAAGGAAACCAGGGAAATTAGTAGGTAGTCTACCTCTTTGTACCTTTTAATTTTGAGTGAAGAGACTGGATTAGAGCTGCTGAAAACTATATGATGAACTCTCATTTTTAACCTTTTTTCAAATCTGGTGTTTACTTTGACCTTTGTTCTAACTAGCCTATAGTCTAAGTGCTCATAGATAACTGCTCATGAAATGAACACTACACATACACACACCCACACCCACCCCCCTTTGCTTCCTGTTAGTTAAGAAATTGTCAGGGCAGCTAGGTGGCGCAGTGGATAGAGCACTGGCCTTGGAGTCAGGAGGACCGAGTTTAAAACAGGCCTTAGGCACATAACACTAAATTAGCTGTGTGACTCCGGGCAAGTCACTTAACCCCAATTACCTCACCAAAAAAATTAAAAAAAAAAAAGAAAAGAAAAGAAAGAAATTGTCCACTTAATTTTTCGGACATCAGCACGGTGCTCATCATCTCCATGTTAACTCTTCTTGAGGAAATTATAACATGTAAGTGCAAAACTTGTGAGTGATCTTTGGCCTTTTTTAGTTCTTTATTTTCCAACATGATTTTCACTATCCTGCCTTTCTGCATTAAAGTCATAGTGTAAGAAAATATATCTAGACTTTGTTTCAGTGACTCGCTGTGTTACTTTGAATAAGTCATTGAATCTCCCTGGGCCTGTGAGAGCCCATTCAGCTCCAACTCCACAGCCCTATGATTTTGTTGGTTTCTTCGGAGGTCTTCTTTAGCTTCTCTGAAAAGAATGTTGGTATCTAAGTTCTAATTATCTTGATAATGGCAAGTCTAATTGCTTATTATAAGCAGTAAAAGTGAGAAGAGATAATCAAGCATCCTGTGAAATGAAATTTCCTGTTGCCTTTGGACACAGAAACCTAAGACGGTAAATCTTTTATTCACAAGTGAGCTATTTTTCCATTTTAGCTGCAACTTCTTATGAATTCTGTTTATATCTATATTGAGAATATCACTAGGGATATGGCTCAATTCCTTCAGCAATGTGTCAGTTGACTGAACAATGCTCATAAATGTCCTAATAGTTACTATACAAAGTCTAAAGTACAATATTCTTCAGTACCAAGTATCCACAAATGTGAGAAATAATTCTAGGCTAAAAATAAGGCCATTTAAATTTTCACTATTATTCTGTTTTAGATTATAGAAGTTTTTAAAATTAGGTTTTAAAAATAGGTTGTTCCA
Organism: Phascolarctos cinereus; assembly: GCF_003287225.1. Lineage (NCBI taxonomy): Eukaryota > Metazoa > Chordata > Mammalia > Diprotodontia > Phascolarctidae > Phascolarctos > Phascolarctos cinereus. The sequence goes on along the minus strand of NW_027555847.1, from coordinate 545,453,727 downwards.
TTTTCCACCATAGGTTTTTTTTCATTTCCTCCCAGTCTTACCATGTGGCAAAGTTTTTTGTTCATTGATAAGGTAACCATATCATATTTAGTATAGACAGAATCCAGTATATTATGTGACCAGTTAAAGTCTTACATATACCATGTGAGCAAAACAAGAAACCTGATGGGGACGGGGCAGGGGGAAGAATGTGTTTCTGTGAACTTGTTTTTTAAAAATATTTTGACTACCATCTATTTCAATACTGTCAGTATCTTGTAATCCTACATATTTTATTTTACGCATTTAAAAACATTACTGTGAGAAGAGCTTTTGCCAGGCTTCCAGAGAGGTCCATGATACAAAAAAGTTAAGAACTCTTATTAATATTAGAACAAATGAGATTATTCATTTTCCTAGCAAATATTTCTAAAATTGGCAGTGCTGAATAATGATGATGATGATGATACTAAAAACAATTTCATATTCAAAATATCTAGGTTGTTTTTTTTCTATAAGGAAGAACAATTCTGGGTTAATGTTTTTATTCCTAGCCACTTATTCACATCAAACATATGCCTGCATGTAAATTAGGAAGACAATATGGTATAATGGAAAAAACACCAGGTTTAGAGTTAGAATAACTAAGTTTGAATGCTGGTTTCTTTATCCTTGTGTCCAGACATTATGTGACCTTGGGCAAGAAGACCTCTATGGGCTTCAGTTTTTTCATCTATAAAATGAAGGGGCTGGGTCACGAGATGATCTCTAATATCTCTTCCTGTGATTCTGTGAGGAAAGCAGTGTGATGCAGTGGAAAGTTTATTGAACTCTGAGTCACCAGGGCCATGTTTGAAATCCAGCTCTGGCAGAAATAGGGTATAGACCAACATCTCACATTGCATTTTGTTGTTGACATTCAGTCGTGTTTGACTTGTCATGACCCCACATACCATAGCACACCAGGCTCTTCTATCCCCTACTCACTCACTCACTCTCTCTCTCTTTCAAAATAATTCACTTGTTTTTAGTTTTTGACATTCACTTCCATAAGATTTTGAGTTTTAAATTTTCTCCCCCTCCCTAAGATGGTGTGCAATCTGACATAGGCTCTGCTTACACATTCATATTAAGTATATTTTCCCATTAGTCATCATGTAAAGAAGAATTAGAACTAATAGGAGGAATCAAGAGATAGAGGAAATAAAACAGAACAACAAAAGAAAAGGAGAGCAAATAGTATGTTTCCATCTGCATTCAGACTCCATAGTTCTTCCTCTGGACGTGGATATCATTTTCCATCATGAGTCTCTTGGAGTTGTCTTCGATCCTTGCATTGCTGAGAAGAGCCAAGTCTATCAAAATCAGTCATCACACAATGTGGCTGTTACTGTGTACAATGTTTTCCTGGTTCTGCTCATTTCACTCAGCACAAGTTCATATAAGTCTTTCCAGGTTTTTCTGAAATCCACCTGCTCATCATTTCTTACAGCACAATAGTATTCCATTACATTCATATACCACAACTTGTTCAGCCATTCCCCAACTGATAGGCATCCCCTCAATTTCCAGTTTTTTGCCACCACAGAAAGAGCTGCTATAAATATTTTTGTACATGTGGGTCCTTTTCCCATTTTCATGATCTCTTTGGGATACAGCCCTACAAGTGCTATTGATGGGTCAAAGGGTATGCACAATTTTATAGCCCTTTGGGCATAGTTTCAAATTGCACTCCAGAATGGCTGGATCAGTTTACAACTCCACCAATAATACATTAGTGTTCCAATTTTCTGACATCATCTCCAACATTTATCATTGTCCTATTTTGTCACGTTAACCAATCTGATAGGTGTGATGTGGTACCTCAGAGTTGTTTTGATTTGCATTTCTCTAATCAATAGTGATTTAGAGCATTTTTTCATATGACTATAGATGGCTTTAATTTCTTCCTCTGAAAACTGCCTGTTTATATTCTTTGACCATTTATCAACCGGGGAATGACTTGTATTCTTACAAATCTGACTCAAGTTTTCTAAATATTTTAGAAATGAGGCCTTTATCAGAGACACTGGTTGTAAAAATTCTTTCCCAGTTTTCTGCTTCCCTCCTAATCTTGGTTGCATTGGCTTTGTTTGCCCCACTTTCTCTTAAAGTCTGTCCAAGTTCATGTTCACTGTTTCCATGACACTATCTATTCATCCCATCCTCTGCTGTCTCCTTTTCATTTTGCCTTCAGTCTTCCCCCAAATCAGGATCTTTTACAATGAGCCCTCCCTTCTCATTATGTATTAAGTATTTAAGCTTCAGCTTCTGTATTTGACCTTCCAGTGAACAGCGTGCATAAAGTACTGCCTGTATCTACTTTTGCTTCCTTGACTATACCAAAGCTTTTGACTGCGTGGATCACAACAAAATGTGGCAAGTCTTTAAAGATATGGGAGTACCAGATCATCTTACTTGTCTCCTGAGGAACCTGTATGCGGGCTAAGAAGCAACAGTTAGAACATGGAACAACTGATTGGTTTAAGATTGGCAAAGTAGTACGACACGGCTATATATTGTCACCTTATTTATTTAACTTATATGAAGAGTACATCATGTGAAATGCCAGGCTGGATAAATCAAAAGCTGGTTGCTCTTAAGGTAGCTGGGAGAAATGTCAACAATCTCAGATATGCAGATGACACCACCCTAATGGGAGAAAGTGAAGATGAGGATGAAAGAGGACAGTATAAAAGCTGGCTTGAAGCTTAACATTAAAAAAAAAACTACAAATAAAAAGACCCAAAAAATTAAGATCTTGGCAACTGATCCCATCATTTCCTGGCACACACAGGAAGAAGAAATAGAAGCAGTTTCAGATTTTGTATTCTTGGGCTTAAAGATCACTGTAGGCAATAACTGCAACCATGAAATTAGAAGATGCTTGCTCCTTGGAAGAAAACTATGGCAAATCTGGACAGCATACTAAAAAAACAGAGACATCACCTTGCTGACAAAGGTCCATATAGTCAAAGCTGTGGTTTTTCCAGGAGCAATATATGGCTGTGAGAGTTGGATTATAAGGAAGGCTGAACACCACAGAATCAACACTTTTGAACTGTGGTAGTAGAGAAGACTTTTGAGAGTCCCTTGGACAGCAAGGACGTCAAATGAGTCAATACTTACAGAAATTAATTCAAGCTATTCACACTGTATACTATGATAAACTCCAAATCGATACATAACTTGAGACATATAAGGTGACATGAGTAAACCAGAGGAGCAAGGAGGAAATTGCCTTTCAAATTTGTGAAAAGGGAGAGAGTTTATGACTAAAACAATATAGAGGATCCAAGATAATAAAACAGAACAATTTTGATTATGTAAAATTTAAAAGCTTTTGCATAAAGAAATCTAATGCAGTTAAAATTAGAAGGGAAATAGGTAACTAGGGGGAAAAACCTTTGTAGACCTGATACAGGTCTCTTATTCAAGATCTAAACTGAAATAACTAGAATTTATAATTCAAAGGATATGAGTAGGCAATTTTCAAAGGAAAAATCCAAGATATGAACAACATATGAAAAATGCTCCAAAATCACTAATAATTAGAGAACTATATATTAAAGCAACTCTGGGGTTTTACCATACCTAACAGAGTGGCAAAGGTGATAAAAATGGAAAATAACAAATATTGGAGGGATTGTGGGGAAAATAGGCATAACGGTGCTGTGAATCGGTCCAGACATTCTGGAAAGCAATTTGGAAGTAATCCTCTAGTTATCAAATAATATACAGAAGCAAGGCCAAAGGAGCAGGGGCTGTTCTCAAAGAACAACACTGTCCCACAGAAATGGCGATTATGGGAGAAGAGATGCCAGTGGAGAACAGCATAGGTGTGTGATCTTCATTGTCCCTAGTTCTATGGACAGGTTGGTGGCTTCGGCATGCAGCTAGATCTGCACACTGATCCAAGGCCTCCAAGCCACTAAGGCTCCAAATTACAGTGGACACAAAACTGGCACTACGAGAACACTGCCTTGTCACCTGTAAGGTAGGGCAGTGAAGCTAGCCTGGACCACTGAAATCAGGTTGTTTTTTGAATTGCCTAATAAGGAAAGAGGGGACAAGGTCCCAGGAAATTTAACTCTAATGGTGCCACAGCTAGCAAGCATTAGGGGAGGGAGGAATGACCCATCCGTTAAGCTTTACATTACATGCATTCTAGGGACTGGTTTCACTGGCTCACAAATACCCTTTGAATTGTTACTAGGTCCATATCCTAAAGAGATTAAAGAAAGGAAAAGAATCTATGTATACAGAATATTTATAGTAACTCTTTTTACAAGTAGCCCAAAACTAGAAACTAAAGTGGTACCCTACTATTAAGGAATGGCTAAGCACAACATGGTATATAAATCTAATGGAATATTACTAGAGGAAATGAGAAAATAGATAGTTTCAAGGGAAACTAGGGAGACCTCTACAACCTGATGCAGAATAATGTTGCAGAGATCTAGGAGACCAATTTATATAAAGACACCAACATTACAGAGGAAAAACAAATTTGAAAGAACCATCTCTGATCACTACAATGGTAATCCACAAGTCCAGAGGCTTGATGATGAATCACAATACCTACTTCCTGAAAAAAAATTATGGACTTAATTAAAATGCACAGTGAGACACATATTTTTAGAAATGGCTAACATGAGAATGTTTTTCTGGGTTAAGCATATGTTATGAGAGTTTTACTTTTTATTTAACAAAATTATTCCATGAGGAGATAATAAATGCTCCTAAAATCAACAGAAACCCAACTCTACTATTTAGTATCTATGTGACCTTAAAAAGGGGAGTTTCTAAGGTTTTTTTTTAGTGTTAACTATTTGAAAATGACAATAAACTAAATTTCAATTTCACACTATAAATGGGCTACTTTTCTCTTAAATGATTTATATATATGTATATATATATCCTACATATAGGATTTATAATTTTATTTTTAAAATTAATATGCTTTCAAGTATTGTTTTACTGTTTATTATTGTCTTAGGAAGAAATTATACTTTATTTAGTAAAATGCCAATAATAAAATTTACTGTCATAGGATCAAATTTGTTATACCACTGGTCAAATTATGTTCCCAATTATCTCCTTCACTGAAATAAGGAAAAGCATTATTCTTGACCTTGACAGTAATATCAGAACTATAAGGAACATCTAAAGTTTGTAAATAATTTTAAATAACAAAAAAATATAGAATGCTTTTTAATACTCCAGTTAATATTCTTCATGGAGTTAGTGAAATATTTATTGCCCATAGAGGTACGGAACCTGGGGCCTCAAGGCCACATATGGCCTTCCTCTTGTGGCCAAACTTCCCTTTAATAGGATTTGTTCTGTGAAGTTTAGATTCAATCAAAGGGCCACATTTGAGGACCTTGAGGCCACAGGTTCCTCAACCTTGCACTAGGATCTTTTTTGATTATACCTTTACAAACTTAAAAAAAAAAGTGCTTTCACGTATGACATATTTCCTCAACAGTGAGTATTCTAAGGATATGAGAGTTCTCATTCTATTTTTACTTTCCATTCCACATAATAATGATAATAATAACACCTAGCATTTGTATAGCACTTTAAGGTTTGTATTTTATTAATATTATCTTGTTTTATTGTCGCTACAACTGGGAGATAGGTGCTATCATTATCCCCATTTTACAGATGAGGAAACTGAGGCAGACTTAAACAGGGTGACATAGCTATTAAGTGTCTGATGAAAGATTTGAACTCAGGTCATCCTTTCATTCTTTTTAGCAAGCAAAAGTATGAGGAATTACCTTAAAGGACAAACCCAAAGGAGGGGGAGGGGAGAATGAGTGTCAATCTGTGGACTAGTAAATCACAGCAATAAATTCTGAGATTTATTCTCTTCAACCTCTTTATTGATGTCCTGGACATTGAAAGTTTGGGAGACTGTTAATATCCCTAAAGAGAGGAATCAAATTCATAGTCCTCCTAAGAAATTAGGTAGTTTATAAGAACAATGAATTTCAATATCGACAGTTGTAACCTAGTACTGCAGGTATAAAAATTCAATTGTACAACATATGGGAGATGGAAGGCCTGGCTAGACATAAAAGTAAAGCAAAAGGTCAACAATCATTGCTAACCACAAACTATGAATCATCAGTGAAGTACTATTAAAAAGGGGACAATGACAAATCAGCTCGCTTTAAGTAAAAATGTACATATGAAGGCTCTGAATGCATCCTGCATTAGTCAGCTCCTATGACAGTACTGGGTTCAGGTCTGTCGACTACTCTTTAAGATGGATATGAAGGAACCAGAGTTTTAGAGAAGAGTGGGGAGAAAAACTAGTAAAGGAAGCATGAGTTCTATGAGCAGACTTACAAAGGGATTAGAGCTGTTTATCTTAGAAGAAAGAAGGCTAAGTCATTAAAGCTTTGAATCATATAAAGGGTTTTAAATTAGAGAGATGCAGATTAATTGCTTCCTCTATCTATGAATGACCAAGAAGAAAGAGGTTTAAACCAAATCAGAAAGAAAATAAAGAACATCTTGTGCAACACAATAAAACAAGGAATATCAAAAGGCAATAGTGAAATCTCCACATCTAGAGATCTTTGATACTGAACCCGATGCAAAAAGGGTTGCACTGTAATTCTCAGTCTTAATATCTTTACAATTATTGTGATGCCTTATTCTTACACACTCTTCACCTACCCTCACCTTGTAGCAATGCAGAGAAACACATGAACGCCAAGTACACTTGAAGGATTTAACGGCTTACGTGCCTCTGGGTTTCAATTTTTTTGCCAAATGTAACAAATTCTGTTCTTGTACAGGCCAAACCAAATTATATTATTAATAAGCCTCACCCTCCCCCACATGACAAATAAGCATTCTTCCAACCTATTCTCCCAGGTTATCCTATTCTCTTGGCTTTGGGAAAGGCCAGCCCCCAATATACAACCACATAGTGTCTGCTTTTGTAATTAGGCAAAAGTTAGTTCCATCTGGGTATTTTTCATCATTACATTAACATGTATGCCTAGCTCTGCTCATTCACTTCGGTAAGCATTGTATGTAAGAATGGTTTCTACTTCTCATGTTATGGACAAAGTTGGCATATTCTCTCTTCTCAAATTAATAACTTATTTGGGTACATCTTTTAGAAATATCCCTTTAGGAGGTAATTGGCTTTGTTTTTTGTTTTGGGATGCCATGGTATTTGGCACATTATCTTGCATGTAGTACTCAAATATTTGTCTAATTGAATTGAATGCTCAAGGTCAGGCTCATTATTAACCATTTCTAGCATATAGAACCTATGACAGGAAACGCTTTTTTTTTTTCAACACACCAGGAAAATTAATAGTCTGATTAAAGTCCTCATCACCTGCTCAGTATTGACCTGAATAATTTAAATGTATCCAGAGAAATCTATGCCAAGTCTTGGGAACGCATTACTTATGACTTAAAAGCTGCAGACCATTCACTCTTGTGTCATCCATCCAGTCCAAGGTCAATGACAGCTCAATGCTGCTATTTCTCCGCAAGCTGACATTTTCTGTAAAAATCCTTTCCTGAATCCCTAAGAAAATTATTTACCAAGTGCCTGCTGTGCCTACTACTGTGCAAGGTCCTAGGGGAAACCTATTTTTCAAATGCACATGGTACTGATAGACAGGAAGAGGGCATTTACCCTGATCTTGAGCTACTTGGAACCTTTTGGGGTTAGAACACAAATGATGTTAATATATGGTTTTCTAAGTTAATATGAAACCTGAAAGGATCATTATATACAGTTTAATGCCCTCTACTTGCCTTTCTATTTGAGTTTGATACAGCTGGTCTAGATGACTTTTTGAAATCTATTCTAGTCCAACATTTATAATTCTAAGTATGAGATAAGTTGGCTTAATATGAAACAAGGACCCAGGAGATTTGGATTCCATTACAAAAGCTAATATTTATTCATTGTATGACTGTGAGCAAAAAGTTTTTATCTATTTTATTTTGGGGGACTGCAGGGTTTCAACTTTTAAACAGAATGAATACTCATTGTTTTATGGAAATGCTAAGAAAAATAACAAGGTTACGTCTTAGAAAAGCTGTCAGCTTTTTGGAAGAAAAATCTCATTAACCAGATAAACAAGTACTGCTTGGCTAAAAACTGGAAAGACAACAACAGCCCAAACACAGCTCTTTTTACATTTTCTGACTTAATAATCATAGAATAAATCAAAAAGCTGACAGGTATACTTCTCCACTCCCAACATGAGATAATGTCTTTCATTTGTGCTTAATATAAGTTTAATTGAAAGAAACTAATTTGCAGCACCTTTTACAGCCCACTCAAATATCATTCTGAAAGGGAAAAACATTTGCTTATGTTTTCACAGGTTTTTAATGATTACATTCACAATAAATACCTATAGATCAGAAGATGATAATTTAATTCCCCAACGAAGTATAGAATCAATACCTTTATCAACTAGGGCTCCCCTCTTGAAAGGGAGCCCAAGCAAACAAATGGAAAGCTTTGGTGGCAACCTGCCTAGAAATCCACCAGCTAAGGTTTTGAGATCTATGGTTAGATACTGAAGCCCAAGCCTCACTTAGTCACTGTTTGGGATCTGATGGCTCAGAGTGAGTATAAATTGCAATTGCTTCTGTTTTGGCCAGAAATCCTCAGGATCTTCCCCTCATAGATTTTTTTTTTTGACTAGTAAAAGAGGCCATTCTTTGCCTCATTTTTACCTAGCCTTAAGTCACTGAATGGGCATTGTCTCAGTCAAATTGAGACCTGGGAAAGACCTTAACTTAAAAAGGCCAAGGTCTTTCACTGCATCTGGGGCCATCCCTAGGTGTCCTGATCTATATCTTGCCACTGGACCCAGATGGCTCTGGAGGAGAAAGTGAGGCTGGTGACTTCGTACACCCTCCCTCACTTAAATCCAATTCACTTGCAAGTCATGGTATTTCCTTCCTGATGCCATGGTCCTCTTTGAGAACAAAGGACAAACAATAACAACCTAGATCCTTAAGTTACTGAGTTCATGGTAGGGTTGGGTTTAGAATTCAGGTTTTTCCTTACATCACACTACCTGGACTAACTTCAGCTTTGCTCCTAATTGCTTGTGTAACTTCTGGCAAACCACAATCTCTGTGGGCCTATTTTTTCATCTGTAACATGAGAAGGATTGGTTCAAATGGTCTCTAAAATTCTATACCTATCAAAGCAAAACTGGTAGAGTAAATCTGCTGAAGAAAAAAATGTGCATGTATACGTGTATATATAGATAAATGTGTATATACACATATATATTATATCTTGTGTTTGAGATGTATAATTAAATTTAATTAAAAGGTAGAATAGAAAATGATTTGTAGTTCAAAAATCAATTTTAAAACCCTGACACTTAGAGGTCTGAGATCTTAAGCAAGTCATGTAACCCAAGACGGCAGCCAGACACAGTGGACAGACTGCTGGACTTGGAGTCAAGAAGACCTGAGCTTGAATCCAACCCTGGACACTTACTAACCATGTGACACTTGGCAAGTCACACTCTTTCTTAGTTTCAGTTTCTTTGTATATAAAATAGAGATAATAGCACCTAACTCACAGTGTTGTCTATAAGGAACAAAAGAGATAATTATATGTGTACACACACACATACACTTAGTGCATTTTACTACATAAATGTTAGCTATTATTATCTTCCTGGGAGGTGTCTCAGTTTCTCTACCTGTAATGTGAATAGGTTGGACTCAACCTCTAAAATTCCTTCTACCTCTAGATTGATGAACCTATGAATTTAACAAATATTTATTATGTGCAAGGCACAAATACTAACTAGGTACCGGAGGGAGACAAATAACGCAGGACCTGCTCTCAATGACATTACAGTTTGATAGGGAGGAGAGGGACAGACATAAACAGATTCACAAGTATCAATGATCAAAGGGAACCAAGAAGTGGAAAAGAAAGAATGGTACAGGCAGAAAGCAACAGAATCACTGAGACTGGACAGTGTCATCAGGATGTGCCTTATGTGTAACAGAGATGCCTAGATTGAAATTCCATCTTACATCATATCTTTGAAGAGGCAAAAATGGCATTGAAAGTCATCTGAGTCCAATCATATTTTATAGATGAGGAAATCAATCACCAGAAAGTGACTTCTCCAAAGTAATAAAGTTCCAAATAGAAGAGACAGAATTCAAACTCAGGCTCTCGATGCCAAATGTCGAACCCTTTCCCATAATTTGCGAGGTACATCCCCAAATAACTTTCCCATCAACATGCCAAAGTGGTATTTTACCAACTTCAATTTAAAAAGGATTTATTAAACAGCTGTTATTTGCAAGTCACTGGAGATACACAGGCAAAATTGAAAGCAATCCTTGCCTTTGAGGAGCTAATAACACGAATACACATAAATAAGTACAGTATAAGGAGAACTGAAGAAGGGGAGAACACTAGCAACTGGATAAATCAGGGAAGGCTTCATGGAAGAAGAGTACTTGAGCCTTGAAGATAAATATTCTGAAAGGTAAAGATGGGAGAAGAGTGCATTCTAAGCAAGAAGGGATGGCCTATACAAATGAACTTTGCATGAGATAGTGCTGAATTTGATAGGGAGGGAGAAATAGCTAGTAGTCTACTTTGGCTTTAATGTAGAGTCCATTGATGACAGATGATAAATATGAAATAAAGCTGGCTGCCATATCATAAGGAGCCTTAAGTGCCATGCTGAGTTTGTATTTTATCCTGTAAGATATGGGGCACCAGTTGTTGACAGTTGAGACAATCCAGCCTCAGACACTTACTAGCTGTGTGACCCTGGACAAGTTACCTAACTTCTGTTTGCCTCATTTTCCTCAAATGTAAAATGGGGATAATAACAACACCTGCCTAGAAGGGTTGTCATGGGGATCAAATGAGATAACATTTGTAAAGTGCCTGTCATACAGTTGGCACTGTATAAAGGCTTATTCCTTTCCTTCCTCCATCTTAAAAAATTCCCAGATTTTGGAAGACTTATATAGTCTGACACTGAGTGAAGTGAGCAGAACCAAGAGGACTTTGTACACAACAGCAGCCACGTTATGCAATGACTAAGAATGTTAAACTGAACCCTTCTCAGCATTATGAGGATCTAAGACATCTCCAGAGGCCTCAGGATGGAAAATGCTGTCCACATCCAAAGAAAGAACTATGGAAGTCGAATCGCTCTCACTTATTTTTACCTTCTGTTGAGTTTTGTTTCATCTTTTTGATGGTTCCTCCTATTGGTTTTAATTTTAACTTACAACTTCACTAATGTGAAAATGTGTTTAATGGGTATGTAAATGTAAAACCTATGTCAGATTGTGCGCTGTCTTGGGGAGGGTGGGGGGAAGAAAAAGGGAGAAACAATTTTCAACTCAAAAGCATATGGAAAAAAAAATTAAAAAAATAAAAATTAAAGAGATTTGGGAAAAAAAATTCCCAGATTTTGAGGAGTCAGCTGTAGAACATCTCTCAAAGTGATGTGTCATTTATGCATGCTATTTATCATGCATGCACAATTGCCATGAGATAATTATATGAATTATGTGATGTGTCAGGTTAATTTTGTTTTAATTTTATGGTAACAGTCAACTATTCGCACACAAACAGTTCTCTGCTCTCTTCTCACAACTTTAAAAATATAAGAGAGAACTCTAACCCATATCCTGTGAGGTTAGTTTACATTATCAGGGAACTCTGGGTTGAGTTTGAGTACCCTGAAAGGGCCTTTTTCAACCATTTCTCTCAGACTGTTAATGATCTGAGACTGAGGTCTCAGTGAGACCTGATGGCCTGAGGGCTTGGTCTCAGATTGTCCTTTCTTGGCCAGTGACAGCTGTTCTTTGACTGCTTCAGACGTGTGAATTCCAGGTGAGGAAACGCCTACTAAATGCAGAACTGCAGTATTACAATTAATATGATTACCATAATAATAATGATAATGACAATGACATTAATAATTATCATAGTATTTCTCTATCCACTGTTCCAAGTTGCCTTTATGTCCAGTTAAATACACTTTAAAATCAGTTTGTAAGAACAATACTACCAAAAAATACAATACTAACAAAACATTTAAGGAATTATAGCTTAATATTAAACTTGGTTTGTCAAGTCTGGATTATGAGCAAAAAATAACTTGTAACGCCCGAGTGTTGGAAGATCTGATGTGAGGTTTTAGCTCCAATACTAGTCACTTAACGTTTCTGATTCTCAGTTTTCTTCCATCAGTATAAAGGGGATAATTACATTTGTACAATGTACTTTGAAGTGGCAAAGATGTCAAAGAGTAAGAGGAAACAATACAGCTTAGCTGTCTCCCATTACTACTCCAACAATGACCAAGGAAGAGCACTAGAATGAGTGCTGATCAAGAAACCCAAGGAGAAAATATAATGGGTCGTTTTTTCTAGGCCAGCTAAGTACAGGGAGCACAGAATGAGGACTAGCTGGTGGCTGTTGCTTTGATTCCCTTATAATAAAGAAAAACATTTACACAAAATCAAAAGAAACAGCAACCGAACCTGACAGTGAATAGATAACATTCCATACAAATATGAACACTCTCACCATCCCCTTCCCCCCACCTCTTTATTAGGAGGAGTGACCTGAGTTGAATCATCAATTCTCCAGGGTGAAGGCTGGTAGGCACGACCTATATTTGATGAAGCTGAACTGGCTCTGTGTGATCACTGCTTCCTTCCCTGAAGGCCCATTAGCCATTAGTGGCTCAGCAATCTGCTGGTTCTTTGCTCTGAGAAGTAGTTTATATGGGCCTGACAGACTTGAACACGTTAAGATTGGCTGGATGTTCTCTTACTATATTCTAAACTGATCTTGGGTTTCAACTCCCTATTATTCATTTCTGTTCTACTGTTTCTGATCTAAAAGCTCATTTTCCTGAAAATGAAAGCTTGTGAGAGTTTGTAAGAGAGAATCTCTCAGAAGTGAAGCCTCCTCAGGGAGTCAATGGTTCTTGTCAATAGTTCTTGATTGTTGCTTTCAAAACCCTCCCCTGCTCAGACCCTGTTTTTAAATACTTAGCAGAAAGAATAGTCTGCCCCCAGCCTGAACTGCTTGCCCTTGAAAAGCTTCCTGCCTTTTCTTGTCTCTGGGCAAACTTGTGTCTCCGTGAAATAGACTGTACCCCCTGAAAGCCCAGCCAATGGGATAAGGGGAAGGGGGTTAGGGAGGAGGAACTCATGTTAGGGTATAAATAAGCCTTGATTTCTGTACCAAACTCGTACTCTCCTGGCCCTCAATGGCGACTAAGAGGGTACCCTTTCTCATAAGAAAGCAATAAACTCCTTTCTACTTTCAAGGTATCTGAGTCTTTGTTTTTAATTTTGAGTAAGTGGTCTCTGTCCCACACAGTTGGGAGCTCTCCTGGATTTCCCTCCTTATCTGAGAAGGCCCTCCCAGCTAGTCCTAGGACAGGCGCCAGCCTGCCACTTTCCGGCAGTCCGAGGAATAGTTTGGGAGTTTCCTTGCACTTTTAAGGAACGGACCGAAAAGAGACAGATACCTGAAAGCAGAAACCTCGGAAAGGGAACAACGACCACCACCTGCTGAAGCATTTGAATTGGTCACATTAAGTTTGTTCACACAGGCCTAGGTAAGACAAGATCGGTGAGCCCCCGTAAAGAGGGCAAGAACTACTGAGTCTCTGGGTGACCGGGGAAGGGGAAACAAGGCTGAGCTTAGTGAGGCAAGATTGGTGAGCTTTCTACAGAAAGCAAGAACTACTGAGCCCTTGGCAAGATCTAGCCAGCCTCCCCTCCCATAAGGGGGCCAGATTGGTGGGTTCTCGAAAGAGGACAAAAACTAGTGAGCCTCCACCTCAAGGCAAGAACTGGTGAGCCATGTAGATGTCCAAAAGAGGGTAGTCAGCAACACAGTTCCTTTCTAGATGTTCCGGACGATAGCTAATTGGACTTTGCAAAGTATAAAGGGAAAGATAAAAAGAAAATGATTAAATATGATTTGATGATTTTACAGCAATTTGTAGGATGTCTGTTTTTGTGTTTGTGGTATGAATGAGTGTTCCTATGTAAAGATATGTGAAGTAGGTAAAACGAAGGAAGGAAAGTTTATGAGAGTAAAAGATTTGGCACCTAATCTTTTCTGCCTCACATAAAAGAGAAAAGTTTTTGTGTACCAGAACACAACCAAAAGGTAATTTAATTCATTCTGGTAATATTTTAAATGAAATGTGATGTTACACTGTTTGGCACTAAGGTAAATTGGGAAAATGTATGGATGTGAAATTTGTTATGATTGGAAGGTGCCTAACATAATGCCTAGCAGAGGGCAGACACTAAAAATGTTAACTATTATTATTAGTTCCTTAATTAGATGTGACCAGTTGGAAACACATTTGACAGAATTGGAGCCACCTGATGGGTAATGTGTCTATTTCAAGTTTTAAACCTCTAGTATTGTTTCAAATTGGTAAACTTTTGTATTGTTGTTATTAAAGTGAACTGAAAGAAACTAAAGGACAGTGGAAAATTGTGTAAAAAGAATTTGGGTCCCATTTGTTTGAATGAAGGGGGTTAGGATCTGGGCACGAAAAAGGAAAAACCCTGGACTTTCCCACAAGGCCAAATCTCTGGCATTTGCCTCAGGTGGTAATCCCATCAACTGGCCTTTCCTTGTGGCTACACCCAATCTCCTTGTCTTACCTCCCTATGGCCCCTGGCCTTTCCCCCTCCCATCCAGATCTCCCCGCTAGCATAGATGGGGGTGGGAGTGGCCCCAGGAGACTGGACCTGGCGAAAGAGCTAAAGAAAGACTTTTATTGGGTCTGTTTTAAGTTTTTATAAGTACGTGGAACTTGATGAAACATTTGCTTGGGTTCCATGGGTTTAACTGGAGCTGGTAAATATTCAAACCTTTGTGGGGAGCAGTGCAAGCTGCTGAGCATACTTGCAAGAAAAGAATAATTAAAAAAAAAGTCACCCTTAGTAGTTACAATTTACTTACTGTCAGCAGAAATTTAACATTCTCCTGACTAGGTTACAGGCAGATTTCTATGCTACCTTTTGAAATGGCATCATTGTCTTCTTATTCCTAATTGAGTTTAACAGCAGAAAAATTAATCAGGTTTAGTTTCAGTTAGGACAGCATGCCATATGACTGATGAGCACCACAAGGAAAACTAATGGTTACTTTTAATGTGTTAGTTAAAAGAAACACTTTTCTTTTGTTCCAATAAAGCACATTAATGGTTGTTTAATTCTGATGTATTGAAGAAATAGCATACTTGTTCACATTTTGGGAATGGAAAGGAAAAGCCACAATTCTTATGTCAGATATCCATATCCTTGAATTTTGAATTTTGGGATTTCAAGCAGAGCTGAAAAAAATTACAGGAATTTGGATTTCTTAATGATCAGATTTTGCTATTTCAGAAAATGAAAAGTTATTGAGTATTTATTAAACACATCACCCTTTTTTTTTAAAAGGTTAGTTTTGCTGGAGTGTTTAAATTGAAATTATTTCATGGATATTGCATGCCTTTTTTTAAAGGCATCAATAAGTCATCTTGAACTAAACCATTACATTTCAAAGACTGCCCTATTTTGAGGACTGTCATGAATCTTATTATTTCTTATATGACATAATCTGGTAAGCAATTGTATTAGTTATGTTCTGGAAGGGCAATTTCTTTTATAACGTAGAATGTTGTTAAAGTAATTGTGCCTTCAGAGAAAAGTGAAAAAGGAATGAATCGGGGCTGTTGGAGCATTCTATATGGTCCTGTTTTGCAACATTTCCTTTTAAGTATTGTAGTTTAAGAAATGAGAACTTCCAAGTTTTGTCTATGTTTGAAAGGAAGTTTTAGCTGGGATTATCTGGAACTAAGTTATCTGAAGTTACTGTTTTGATGTTAAAACCTAGAATTGTTAATTGTTTACTGTGTGGAAAAGGAGTAACTGCCCATTTAAAACAGTCCTGCTTGGGAAGACCTGATTGATCTGAGTGAAGCCTCAGCTGAGAACTAAAGCAGTTACTCAAAGAACAAGAGAACTTTCTGCCATCTACTTCTAGCACCACCAGAGAGTTCCCATTAAAAGAGGTTCCTTTAGCTCAAAGAGAAATCGAGTATGTGAATGCTCCCCTCAATAGTTCAGAGATTAGGAATTTTAAGAAGGATATGAAGAAGCTAATTGAGAACCCCTCGTGGGTCACTGATCAGGTCAATCAGTTTTTAGGACCTAATCTGTATATTTGGGGAGAAAATGGCAGCGATATTAGATATCTTATTCACAGGGGAAGAATAAGATCAGATTCGGAGGGTGGCGATGAAAGCCTGGGATGCTGGCCAACCTGACAGCACAAGGAACCGAGAGGAGAAGAGAAGCTCCCCCTTGTAGACCCGAATTGGGACCATAACAACCTGGCCCACAGAAAGAACATGAGGAAATTACAGGGAATTAGAAATGCCTGCCCTAAAAGCCAGAACATGATTAAGGTGATGGGCATCAAACAGGAAAAAGCGGAAACTCCCTCTGCCTTTTTAGACAGGCTGAAGGAGAACATGAGAAAGTTTCTGGGGTTAGAACTTGAGGAAGGAACATACAAAGCAGAGCTCATCTACCCAGAGGAAAGAACTTGCAGTTCCTAAACAATGAACTTGGCTTGCTGAGAAGTTGCAAGTTTCTAATGATTGGCTTTTACAGTGAGACAAGCTTAAATTTGAGATGTGAGTCCTGGTAAATTTTCCCGTAATTTGTGAAATTTGCTGTTTAAGGTAAAAGGCTCTTGGGACTACAACCAATTTTGTTTTGAGTTTGAATTTGGGTATAGTTGTCTGCACTGAATCAGCATCTGAGAGAGATGCCACAAGCACTCAGAGGGAATGTGATCCTGTAGGTGGAGGTCTGCATCTGGTAAAAAAGCTGTGAGGATAATCTTAGCCTCAATCTAGGATGGGATCCTCCTGGCTCAATTTCCCCATTGTGTTCCTTTAAGAAGAAATGTTTCCCACCTGACCATTCCTGAGTCTGGCTATGATATGGAATTGATACTGCATGATTGGAGAACTGTGACTCTTATCTGAATTCAAACAGAGCTAAGGATGTTCTATCTCGTCATATTTGGCATGTCACATGTCCCTGCCCTTTCCTTTTATAGTAGATTTCTGTGATAAAAGAAGTATGTGAGATCTTGCTGTTTTGATCTGAATCTGTAGTCATCTCATGGCCTAAGTAAGAGTAAAATCGGTGTTTGAATTTATCATATGTAAAAGATTCAATTTCTGAAGTATAATTAGGGGATATGTTAAAATGCAGAATATGTAATTGTTAAAGGCACCATAAGAGTGATAATTTCTATATGTGATAATATGGAAATGCAATTGATGTTATCTGAAGTTTATTGTTTTTGTTACAAAAGTTATTACTGTTTCTAAATTGCATTGTATTTCTAAAACTCTTAGATTGTAAAATTTGAGGGAAACTGTTATTATCCTACTCCTGCGGTGTGTCTCCCCTGTATGCAAGACTCCTTGTTCCCCTTGGTTAAGAGAGAAGGGAAAGGAGAAATCAAGCTGATGGTTCTGAAGAGTCAGGGTTGGGTGCCAGTCCCAGACCACCCTGATGGTTATTAAGATTTAGTGGGTGTGAGGAGGCTTCAAACTGTAAGAAATGAGAGGGGGAAATGTGAGAGATGATCTCTCAGAAGTGAAGCCTCCTCAGGGAGTCAATGGTTCTTGTCAATAGTTCTTGATTGTTGCTTTCAAAACCCTCCCCTGCTCAGACCCTGTTTTTAAGTACTTAGCAGAAAGAATAGTCTGCCCCCAACCTGAACTGCTTGCCCTTGAAAAGCTTCCTGCCTTTTCCTGTCTCTGGGCAAACTTGTGTCTCCGTGAAATAGACTGTACCCCCTGAAAGCCCAGCCAATGGGATAAGGGGAAGGGGGTTAGGGAGGAGGAACTCATGTTAGGGTATAAATAAGACTTGATTTCTGTACCAAACTCGTACTCTCCTGGCCCTCAATGGCGACTAAGAGGGTACCCTTTCTCATGAGAAAGCAATAAACTCCTTTCTACTTTCAAGGTATCTGAGTCTTTGTTTTTAATTTTGAGTAAGTAGTCTCTGTCCCACACAAGTTGAATTGTTTTGTTTTCTTTCCATCATAAAACTCATTCAATCCAACTTAAGACAGCTATTTCCCCTATTTCTCCCATCTAGCCTCGAGCTAAAAGTCTCAACCCTCCCCCCCTCCCCACAACTTTGCTGTTGTTAGCATTACTTGCCAGCTTCCACTCATTTTGACCTCTAACTTCTGACAGTATTCTTAGAAGACCACTGATAAACCATGCTGTTACCTTCCCTTGCTTTCATATCTTATATGTGTATTTCAAAAATACAAGTCAGTTGATGACCTCCACATAACACGCTCAATCTTCTTGGAAAAACATCTTTTCTTCATCTAGATTTTCTCTTTGAGCCTTCAAAATTTCCCATGTGCTGACTTGCCCTACAGAGTATCAGGCCATGGAAGTCTAACTATCCTTTCTCTGAATCCTTTGAAGTTTGCTGTCCCTAAATTTAGGCTGCATGTCAGACTATGTCTGGCTTCCCTCTCCTCTTATATCTCAAAATCTAAGGTGGACTAGACACTCCACTCTTCTCCCAAGGTTTCCAGCATTTCTACTTCAGTAGGCAGTCTTCCGTTGGTCAGAACTGACTCTAGAACAAGAGTTCCCATTGTTAGTTCCTCCTCTTCTACAAAGATAAAATTATCATTAAGGTAAGCCAGGAAATGACTAGTTATTTTTCTTTTGATAGAGAGCTCCAGAAAATGTCCAGATAACCAAAGTTATCTATCACTACGATACCATGCTTCTGCATCAGGCTTATGACCTGTTTCCCAAACTCCTCTTCTAGTGATTCTTTCTGTCCATGTGGTCAATAGTATAATCTGATGACAACACTGTTTCTGTGTACACTTCTGCTGTATTTATTCAAATGTCCTTGCCTTTATCTCCTTCTCATATTTCTAGATTTCCTCATAAGCATACCTTTCTTATTACATACAATGCCTTTTTCCCACCCTTGAGCCTGATCCCCATCCATTGTGTTCCTATACCTTGCATGATTCACATTCTAGTCAAAGATAACGAACTCATCAAATTTCAGATATCCAAATGATATCTGTATACAGAAAGACAAATTGTAGCTCATTTAGATACCTCTGAAATGAACATGAAGTTCTTAAAAAAAAAAAGGAAAACTATTAACTACAAGAAAGAATGCTCTAAATTACTAATAGATGAAGTGTAAACCAAAACAACTTACACTGCACACTTAGCAAATTGGTGAAGATTGATGAAGATGGGAATAGTCAATGTTAAAAGAGTAATGGAAAGAAATGCAAATTAATGCACTGTTGTTGGAGGTGTGAACTGGACCATTTTGGAAAGCAATTTGGAATTATGCTATGAAAATGACTAAAATATCTTTATATCTCAGTCAAAAGACTGAGAGATTCCACTGCTAGCTAAATGAGGCAAATGATTTCTTTTAAAAAAAAAGGTTCTACATGCAGTAAATATTTACAACAGTAATTTCTGTGGTAGCAGAGAAATGAAAACCAAATAGATGTTCACTGATCAGGCAACAGTTCAACAGATCATGGAACAATGTGAATAATAATGTGTTTGATGAATACAGACAAAAATATAAAGACATATGAAGTCATGAAAACTGAAGCACACACAGGAAAAGAACAAATATGAGGACTATACAGTGTAAATAGAAAAGCAACAAAACAACAGAAATTGAATACTGTGAAATTATAATGATTAAGTTGGTTTCACGGTGATACAACTGATATTTGAATCCAATGACAGCTACAGCTTCAATTGCTTTGAAACACCAATAATATCCATATGTAAGGTGCTGAGTGGTATTCTATTATTTCTATTTCTACCCCAGTGAAAAACAACATTTGGGGCTTAAAATATCAACCATTGTGAGTAGAAATCATCAACTGATATTAATTCACATATGCTTTTCAAATATGTTGCGAAAAACTATATTATTAGCTGGCAGTTATCCTCCTATATAAGGGGAGATTAAAACAATATATTGAAATGACTATATTTATATAAAGTTCTAAGAGCTTAACAAATCAACCTCTGGCTAACTATAATTCTCATTTTTAGATAATATTAAGTAAATTGTGAATCCTTTATTAAATAACAGAAAATTAGTGCCAACTACAGAGAAACAAAGGAAATCTTTTTAAAGTTTTACGACACTGCTTCTGGATCAACTTCAAGGAAAATAATTCTGGGTGGTTAATTCAAACTATGGTAAGGAATAATTTCATTTCTTTTTCAAACTGAAAAGTAAGCACCAAAAATGCCACCATGGCATTTGTTATATGTGGAACATGACATTTTACCAAGGATGGGGAATTAATGAGTATAAAAAAATTTAAAGTACTGACTAAAAAAAAGACCTGTTTTTTTTTTTAATTTTTAGAATTTATGCCACAGTACTTTTTCTTACCTGTAAGAATGGTTTTAAATAATATTAATGTCCATTCAATGTCAGGTTGGTTTCAGAAAAAAAATTCAAAGAATAAGGGTAATGGCAGATATTCATGCTATCTGAAAACACTCATGAAATTTAGTTAAATAGTATTCTAAATTTATTTGCCTGAATGATTTTATATTGACTTAATACATGTGAAATATAATTTGTCTTTGACCCAGATAAATCTCTAGGTCATGATTTGAGAATATTTTATAGAAAAGTAGGCAGTGGCACACAGTGGTTAACCTTTTTTTTTTATTAAAATAAAATTCAAGTTATGTGGCAAGTTAGAGGTGAAGGTACCTTAGGCCTCCTGAATTTAAGTATGGTTTAAATATTCTTTTTGACCTTCATGAAGTGATAACTATGCATCAAGTAAGTAAGATCTTTGTAACTAGGAAGAGGGGAAAATAACAAAGTCCACTAGCAACCTTTGTTGGGTAAATAATAGTTCTATGAATCATAATTTGGAGCATGCTGCATTAGATTATGTTGTCCTGCAGAGTACATAAGGAATGAGAGCTTATTCATTGATGGATTTTCAAGAGCTTAAATTAGTTATGATATGCTCTTTTCCCCTAAGTAACTTCTTAGCTCTCAAAAAGAAAACTACAGTACAACACGTATAATAACTATGTTAAAGGGGAAGTCATTCTGCTAAAATGTACTCATCTAAAACATAAAGAACACATTTAACAACACTTGATGATAATGAACTCTGAATATAAACTGTTTTTAAGGTTAGGTACTGAATATCATAATTTCTAGATAAAATTAACAGAGCTATTGCTAAAATTTTCCCAAAGGGATAAAGAAAAAAAATACTCCAAATACTCAAGATACAATTTAGCTGATAACATTCTATGCATGAGGACTTTTTTTTTTAACTCTACAATCTTTTCTCAGAAGTCACTGGCCCAGTTTAAGCCAAAACGTGACATGAAGAAGCTAATACCAAGGCTGCCCTATGTGGCTCTGTGATATCAGAAAAGACTTGGAGGTGATTATGATGTGTGAGAAAAAAGAAAAGAACAGGAAAAGAGAAACCAAAAATATGCCTTTCTGCGGTAACTACCATTTATGTATGAACTTGGGTCTACTATATGACAGTGTAATTGACTGCTGTCAAATATTGACAATTCTCTTAAATGAATGAATAATTTTCTAAAATTCAAACAGCATTAATAAAATCTTATGGTTGAACTACTACCTTTAAACTTTATAGTCATATACAATAAGTTGTAAGTTTTTTTATTAGAAGAAATTCCATTATATTTAAGAAAATATGAATATATTTAACATAATGCTGGTAATAATGAAAGCTGAATATCAATCATTATTATTATTCTGTTTAATGATAGCCTTTTCACAAAGACTATTCATAATCTTCAAACCAATGTTGAACAATCCACCTTCTCCTCCAAAATGAACATACTTACAAGATAAGACAAACTTTATGGTTTAAAAGGACTTGCTTTCTAATTCCATGCAACAATGCTTGGGGATACAGCACTGTGGCTACTGTGAGGCTCAGGCATGTTCATCTGAAAGCCATTCCAAAGCCCAAATTACTGTAGTTTTACTTTATGGATCATTTAAATTTCCTATGCATTTGTGCTCAAACTGTGGAAGAGCTCTAGTTTGGCAACTATCTCAAATACTACAAAGAACCTTAACTCAGAGGTTCTTAACTGCTTGAGGGACAATGGAAAGGCTTCAGGGGAGTCCATGAACTTGAATGGGAAAATCTTTATTTTCAATAACTTCTAACTGAACTTCAGCATTTCCTTCAATTAAGAATGTAGGCAACAAACATTATTCTAAGAAGGGACCCAAAGGATTTATTTGATTACCAAAGGGTTCAATGACACACAAAAAAGAAGTGCTGACATAATTTAGACACTCTACAACTTCAACTCTGTTTTCCTTGTTTTATTCTTTGGGGCCAAGCAGAATAAACTAAGAAAAGGCAGGAAAAAACTGCCTTTTTCCAAAAGGCAGACCTTCAAATACCTAAGGATAGTTATGGTGTACTCTACATGTTCTTTTCAACCTAAAAACACCCCTAGTTCATTCCACTAATATTTATGTGGCATAGCATCAAAGACCTTTGAATTCTATTCTGGCAGCCTTGCTCGAGATGAAATGGGAAGCTCTTCAGATAAAATTCTGACAATTAACAAGTAATTCTGATCAGGAAGGAAAGGGTGGCTAGCTAAAAATGAATGGAAGAGAAAACCACTTATAAAATGCTTACTATGTACAAACTTCTGTGCCAGGTGCTGAGGGGTACAAATGCAAAAGTAAGAAAATTTCTGATCTCACAGGAAATTCACTAACTTAGATTTTAGAAAAATATATATTAAAAATGGAAGCCAGGAAGGAAGACAAGCATGAATACAAAGGTATGACACTTTTTTAAAAAAAAGGTTTTTAAAGCTTCAGACTAGGAAAAAGGACAAAAAAAGAACTGAAATTCAAAATAAGTGAAGAGATGGTTGGATGGCATCTAGCTACCCTCAAAGAACTCAAGACATTTGCCTTGAATGAACTACATCTTGATGTACTCAAAAAATAACAACCCCTCCCCAACTATGTAGATATGATTGCCGAGTTGTAGATGAACTTTGAAAAGGCACAGAAAACAAAAGGAAAGAAAGGAGACAAATGGCTAGACTCTCAGGACTGCTGCAGAAGTTAGAATATATGACCGCTGATATCCCTTCCAAGTCTCAGATAAAAAAAATACTCTGTGAGACTGTCGATGTCCTTCCTAAAAATGGCACCCAGAATTGAACACGTCACATATATTTGATACTGACAAAGTACAGTGAAATATTACTTCTCACATTCTGGAGACTATGCCTCTGTTAATATAGGCTAAAATCATACTGGTTCTTTTGACAGCACAGTTGTAATATATTGATTTACACTGGGCTTGTAACCCACTAAAATTCCCAGGGGAGGCACAGAGATCAGGGAAGGTCCCATGGAATAACACTTAATTTAATTTTTATAGAAAAGTTATAGGTTCAACAGTCAAAGAAGGGTAAGGTTGCAGGGACTTTCTTTTAGAGAAAGTTAATGAATAAAATCCTTTGGCTTTTCCCTTCAACACTCTTCATTCCAATTTAATAAAAATATAATGATGTTTCTCCTATTCAAGAATCAAAGTATACTAAATAGTATTTTGAATGTTTTTAAATATACATGATTAAGTTCTAGTAATTAACACTTATCTCAAAAATCAGAAACAGATGGCCATATGGCCCAGTTAATAAATGTCTATAATTGAAACTGACTTCACATTCTCTTTGTTTAATACATAATATTTACATTTTGTTTTTACAACCAACTGCATAACTCCAGAGAGAAATACTAATTGGAATTCAATTTTGGAAAATGCTCAACTCTAAGAAAGCTTCATATTCCAGTCTTTTGAACTCACTGTTGTTGCAGTATTTTCTATTAAAATGCTGGTGATATTTATTAAAATTTCTTCAGGTCAAGATGCACTTAAATTCATGTTTTAAGCTATTAAAGTTTGAAACTCTTAACACTTAAAACTGTTGTTAAGACTTTTGTGACACTGTGTAAAGCATATATGTTTTCTTATGCTAATAATAATCAAACTAGAACTTTCTTAGGTAAATCTGTTCAAAAGATATAACCTTTTGTGAGCTAATAATCTTCATATACACATTCATTCAACATAATAAATTAAGTAGGAATCCTATAAATACTTGATTGATTTTTAAAACAATTTAAGAGGATCTACTTCATTCCATAATAATAGGTCTTTCTAATTTCTAAAATAAGGATGTTTCGTGTTTAATCTGCTTTATTTAGGTTCTGACTGTAAACAATAACAAAAACATGAATTATCTTTAATTTCAATCATACAGCTGAGAAAATTAGTTTCTAATGGACCAAGCTTTAACAAACTATGCTCCCTTTCCTTCCTTGTAATTTCATGGTTGTATGCCTACAGAAAAAAACCTTGCTCCAAAGATGTAACAGAAATAATCCTAACATTCACTTCAAAGTGCATATTCCCCCTTCTCTTAATGCAAAATGTATGCTTTTTTAATTTTACCATACATCCCCTGTAGGGTTAGTCAAATGGACAATTCAAAATGTGTGAATAAAATAGAAAAATATGTACACTACTCTGTTAACATACTTTTAACACCACTGAAAGCTTTATGAGCTAGTACATATTCTTTTCTGGTCACAATGTTTTTAAACTCTTTGCAAGGCTGCTTTATTTTATTTGACAGTTTTAGAATACATTTATGGTCAGACTTGAAGTTAGTAACACTCTTGAACCTACTGATAAATAAATTGCTCTTTTTTTTTTCTTTTTGAGGTGGCAGTTAAAGGAAGAACTGTAACTAGGGAGGCTTTAGCCCAGCACACAAATATCTGGGAATGAGGAAGCACCAACTCTTCCAGCTCCCAAAGTACCACCTCTGTTCCCTTGCCAGGCCCTAGAGTTTGGTTACTACAACTCCCTGAGCCTTCTTTCTTTCCCTGCCACTCCCCTTAGACTTTCCCTAGGAGTTAGAGGCTATTGGCTGTATCACCAGGAAATGGGATTTCCCTCTCTCTTTGAATGAATGCACCTAAATCAAGGCGGATGAGGCTTGAGGATTGGTTTAACGTTTCCTAGCTGCAACTCTGAGAAAAAGTATTCTATACCAAGTTATAAACTCAAATTCAAATAATCTACCTAAATTACTATGATATATAAATGTGGCATGAATCCAAAATTAAATTTCCATTTTGGTTTACTAATACCTAAATCACAAGTTCTTATAACCTATAAGTCTACTAACTTGCTTATAAAAAAAAATTTCCCCAGATAACTAGTTCAAGTATAATTGTTTTCCTTTTTACTTCTATGCATTTTAACTGAAGCATTTAAAAACATTCTTCTAAAATGACCACAGGCTTTAACAGACAGCCAAAGGAGCAGTTCATGACACATACAAAAAAGATTAAAGACACCTGTTTTAAATGAATGCTAGATCCACTTAGGGCAGCTAGGTGGTACAGTGGCTAGAATGCCAAACCTGGAATCAGGAAGACCTGAATTCACATTTAGCCTCATACACTAGCTGTTTGACCTCATGCAAGTCCTTAACCCTGTTTGCTTCAGTTTCCCCTTTTGTCAAATGAGCTGGAGAAGGAAATGGCAAACTGCTCTAGCATCTTTGCCAAGAAAACCCCAAATGGGGTCACAAAGAGCCAAAGAGTAAAATGCCTGAACAACAACTTAGGTGTAATTAAGAACTGCTGCAAAATTTGATGTCCTTGTAAGTTTGAAATAATAGTTTGAATAAAACTACTATTTGAGTTAATGCATTTTACAACTATGCTTATTTAATCTTTTTGACTGGAAGAATTTCTAAGTATTATCTTTATAATATAGCGACATTTTTACTGTCGAATTATTATTCAATTTAGTTTCTTTATGCTTGCTTCATTTCCTACACAAGGTATCCAAAAACAGTTTTTCCTGTCAAACACCACATAGGAAAATTTCAGGCTATTTAGATTCAGGTCGGATTTTCCATTATTTTATATTCCACTAAAAATATTTCAACATGAAATGCAAAATTAGGCTTTAAATCTCATTAAATGTATACTCTAAATCATGAAAGATACTAAATAAATACTGTATTGTCAATTTCTCTAAGATGTGAGGTCACTGCAAAACTCTAATGACAAAATAATCATTACAGTTAATACCACTGATTATATCTACATTAATTTCTACCAGGCAAGTTTTGGTGGCTTTTTCATGGACGTGAAAACAATCAGTAAATGAGCATGCCTTGTATATAAAGCCTGGTTATCACAATTCAAGAAATCATTAAAGAAATATTAGAACAAGAAGGCAAAGTAAAAACAGAAAGAACCCACCTGAAAGAAACTTCAAAATGAAAATTTCCAGGAACAATAACTAAAATACAGAGTTTTCAGGTTTTAAAAAAACCCAAAAACTAATGCAAGCAACCAGGAAGAAAGAATCTAAATACAGAGGAACCACAGTCAAGATTACACAAGAGTTAGGAGCTAACACTGTAAAGGAGTAGTGAATATGGAATAAAAGCTTCCCAAATGCAACAAATGTAGGCCTATAATCAAAAATAACTCAACCAGAAAAAACTGATTATAATCAGGGAGAAAAAACAGACCTTCAATCAAACAGAAGACTTCCATCATTCTTAACTGAAAGACTAGAGGTAAATAAAAAATTTAAAATAGAAAGAGAAATATAAAAAGATAAATAAAAGTGAATAATCAGAAGGGAGTAAAGAGTAAGAATCCATGATTAAAAAGGGACAGGGAGCAAAGAAAGGAAAAGGTAGAAGAGAACAGAATCAAAGGAAATGCACAATTCATAATTATAACTGAATGTGAATGGGATGAACATATCCATAAAATGGAGGAAGGCAGCAGAATTAATTAGAAAGTTTGTTGTTTTTCAGTCAGGTCCAATTCTTCGTGATCCCATTTGGAATTTTCTTGGCAAATATACTGGAGTGGTTTGCCTTTTTTTTTCTCCAGCTCATTTTTTACAGATGAGGAGGTAGGCAGAGCCAAGATGGCGGAGTGAAAGCAGTGACTTGCTTGAGCTCTCCCCCAAACCCCTCCAAATACCTGTAAAAAATGGCACTAAACAAATTCTGAAGCAGTAGAACCCACGAAAAGACAGAGTGAAACAAATTTCCAGCCCAAGACAGCCTGGATGGTTGATCAGAAAGGTATATTGTGCTGGGTGGGAAGAGGAGTGCAGTTTGGCACGGGCGCGCAGGCAAAACAAGCCTCAGTGAACTGGCACAGGCCTCAGAGAACTGAATCACTGGCAGCTGTGGCGGTTTCCAGACCTCTCAACCCACAAATGCCAAAGACAACTTAGAAAGTCAGTGGGAAAGGTCTGTGACTGTGGTGAGAGAGAGAAGCGTGGTCCCCACCCCAGTCCTACAGCACAGCCCCGGGCTGGTGGCTGCCTCCAGACCTTCCTGCCCACAGACTGAGGGGAATCAGAGGGGGATTGCAGGGATCTCTTTGCCAGTGCTGAGGCAGGAATCTCTTGCTTTGCCAGTGCTTGGATCTGGGTCATAGTTCTGAGTGGCAATCCTAGGGCAAAGAGAAGTGCTGGCGTGGTGGAGCTTATAGTCGTGGTGGACAGGAAATCCTCCTCACGGTTCCAAGGCAAAAAATAGTGATTGCAGTCACTCACAGACCAGAGCACAGGCCAGGAAAGAAATAAACACCTCACCCCTGAAAATTTACAGGTCCCTAGAAGTATCTTTGAAAACAGCTGCACAAAATCCCCAAAGTTTGGGACAATACATTCTTCACACTGGAAGCAGACGCCTACCTTAACAAAGAGTTTAAAACTCAAGTAATTGGCTGGGATCATGACCAAGCTTCGCAAAAAAAGTCAGACCATAGAACCTTTCTTTGGTAACAAAATCAAAACATACAACCAGAAGAAGACAACAAAGTCAAAGCTTCTACATTCAAAGCCTCCAAGAAAAATATGAATCAGCCCCAAGAAAAATATGGAAGAGCTCAAAAAAGAGTTTGACTATCAGACTGGCCAACATGACAAAACAGGAAAATGACAAATGCTGGAGAAGATGTAGGAAAATTGGAACACTAATGCATTGTTGGTGGAGTTGTGAAATGATCCAACCATTTTGGAGAGCAATTTGGAACTATGTCTTATCCACTGAGCCACCCTAGCTGCCCCGGAATAAAAAGCAGAATCTAATAATACCTTGTTTAAAAAGAAATACACCAGATACATAAAGACTCATAGAAGCAAAATAAGAGGTTGGAGCAAAAACTTATTCTTCAGCTGAACTAAAGGGCTATAAAAATGTGCATACCCTTTGACCAAGCAATAGCACTTCTAGGGCTATATCCCTAAGAGATCATACAAATGGGAAAAGGACCCACATGCACAAAAATATTCATAGCAGCTCTTTTTGTGGTGCCAAATAATTGGAAATTGAGAAGACGCCTATCAATTGGGGAATGGCTGAGCAAGTTATGTCATATGAATGTAATGGAATACTACTGTGCTACAAGAAATGATGAACAGGCTGACTTTAGAAAATCCTGGAAAGACTTGTATGGTCTGATGCTGAGTGAAGTCAGCAGAACCAAGAGAATGATGTACACAATAACAGCCAAGTTGTGCAATGACTAATATTGATAAACTTAACCCTTCCCAGCAATACAAGGATATAAGACATCTTCAAAGGCCTCGTGATGGAAAATACTATCCACATCCAAAGAAAGAACTATGGAAGTTGAATTGCTATTTTTTTCCTCTTCTGTTGAGTTTTGTTTCCTCTTTCTGGTGGTTCCTCCTAATGGTTCTAAGTTTTACTTACAACAACATTAATGTGAAAATATGTTTAAAAGGAATGTATATGTATAGCCTATATCAGATTGTGCACTGTCTTAGGGAGGGTGGTGGGGAGGAAGGGGGAGAAAAATTTTAAACTCAAAAGTACATGGAAGTAGGGGCAGCTAGGTGGCGCAGTGAATACAGCTCTGGCCTTGGAGTCAGAAGGACCTGAGTTCAAATCCAGCCTCAGACACTTAACACCTACTAGCCGTGTGACCTTGGGCAAGTCACTTAACCCTGATTGCCTCACCAAAAAAGCAATAAATAAATAAATAAACAGATAAATAAATAAATGTACATGGAAGTGATTACTGATAAATTAAATTAATAATAATAATAATAATAATAATGATAATAACAACAAAGTTTGAGAAACAAGTAAGAGAAGTAGAGGAAAAACTGGGAAGAAAAATGAGAGTGATGCAAGAAAATCATGAAAAACAAGTCAACAGCTTGTTAAAGGAGAAAACAGTACCTTAGAAAATAGCCTAACCAAAATGGCAAAAGAGGTCCCAAAAGCCAATGAGGAGAAGAAAACCTTAAAAAGCAGAATTGGCCAAATGGAAAAGGAAGTCCAAAAGCTTACTGAAGAAAATAGTTCCTTAAAAATTAGAATAGAGCAACTGGAAGCTAGTGACTTTATGAGAAATCAAGACACTGTAAGATAAATCCAAAAGAATGAAAAAATAGAAAACAATGTGAAATATCTCACTGGAAAAACAACTGACCTGGAAAATAGATCCAGGAGAGAGAATTTAAAAATCACTGGACTATATGAAAGCCATGATAAAAAAAAAAGAGCCTAGACATCATCTTTCAAGAAATTATCAAGGAAAACTGCCCTGATATTTTAGAACCAGAGGGCAAAATAGAAATTGAAAGAATCTACTGATCACCTCCAGAAAGAGACCCCAAAGGAAAACTCTTAAGAATATTGTAGCCAAATTCCAGAGTTTCCAGGTCAAAGAGAAAATATTGAAAGCAGCCAGAAAGAAATAATTCAAGTATAGTGAAAACACAATCATGTTAGCACAAGATTTAGCAGCTTCTATATTAAGGGACCACAGGGTATGGAATGTAACATTCTGGAGGGTGCAGGAGATACGATTACAACCAAGAATCACCTACCCAGCAAAACTGAGTATACTCCTTCAGGGGAAGAAATGGATAGAAGCCTTTCAAGCATTCTTGATGAAAAGAACAGAGCTGAACAGAAAATTTGACTTTCAAATACAAGACTCAAGTGAAACATGAAGAGGTAAACAGAAAGGAGAAATCATAAGAGACTTATTAAGGTTGAACTGTTTACATTCCTTCATGGAAAGATAATATTTGTAACTCATGAGACCTTTGTCAGTATTAGGGTAGTTGGAGGGATAAAATTATATGCATGTATATAGATAGATAGACAGATGGCACAGGGTGAGTTGAAGATGAAGGGGTGATATCTGGAGAATAAAATTAAGGGGTGAGACAGGATTATACTGGGAGAAAGAGAAAAGGAGAGGTAGAATAGGATAAAAGTAAATAAAGTGAAATGACTTGCCCAGGGTCACACTGCCAGCAAGTGTCTAAGGCCATATTTAAACTCAGGAAGATGAGTTTCCCTGACTCCAGGCCTGGTGCTCTATCCACTCAGCCACCCTCGCTGCCCTGGAATAAACAGTAGAATCTAATAATACCTTGTTTAAAAACAAATACACCAGATACATAAAGACTTATAGAAGCAAAATAAGAAGTTGGAGTAAAAACTTATTCTTCAGCTGAACTAAAAAAAAAATCAGCAGTAGAAATCATGACTTCAAATGAGGCAACTGTAAAAGAAGACTTGATTAAAGCGATCAACATGGGAACTACATTTTGCTGAAAGTTACCACCAACAATGAATTTTAGTACTTGACATTCATGCACCAAATGGCCTACCATCTAAAATACTTAAAGGAAAAGGTAAACAAATTACAAAGAGAAATAGTAAATCTATAATAGTGGGGGGGGAGCCCCTCAATATACCCCTTTTAGAACTAGATATTCTAACCAAAAAATAAACAAGGAAACACAATAAGGAACTAAACAGAATTTTACAAAAGTTAGAAATGATAGAGTTTCAGAGATTTTGGAAGAGGAATGGAAGGGAATATACACAAAAAAGTGGTCATTACAGCATAAAAATCTTTACAGAAAAAAAGTGGAAAGGAGGTAATATATGCTACAGTAGTTTGAAAGGATGGCATACTTTAAAAAAAACAAGGTTTGTTTTTAAATAATAACACAGGAGAGATGAACGTGTTTAAAAGTGGCAGGGAAAGCATTTACAGATGGGGAGACATTGAAGATGGGGATGGGGGAGAAGAATGACAAGTGGAATAATTGATGGAATAATTCATGTCTATCAGGGACATGAAAGTTCAGGGCACAAGTTGGGGTTAAGAAAAGAACCAGGGGAATAAATAATTAGAAAAGAGATGGGAGCAAAAAAAAGAAAAAAAAAGGAGGAAGGTGATAATAGATATAGAAAGGTCCTGAGTCATGGAAGAGGGGAGATGAGGAAGCTCACAGTAAATGGCCTCATTTTTTTTCAGTCAAGGTGAAGGCAAGGTCATCTACTGAGAGAAGTTTAGAGCAGAGGTGTCAAACGTGAAGCCCACTGTCCACATGGGGCCCACAACATTCCTGAGCATGGCCACGACAAGACTAATGCACTGATGTATTCATAAAGATAGAAATCTATAAATGTGTGGTTTTCTAGGTCAATATGTGACCTACAGGGTTTCTTATATACAGTTTAGTGGCCCTCACTTCTATTTGAATTTGATATCACTAGTTTAATGTTATCACAGTTAGTCCTGGTGATGGAGGATAAGCCCTGGAATAGTATCAGATAAAGTAATCCCAAGCAGTAGCACAGTCAGAAGTGATCTTACGCAGGGGAAAAGGAGAAGAGTGAAACTTAAGTAACAGCAATTGTGAGAAACTCTGGAGTTCTGGTGGCCACCTACCTAGAGCAATTGACAATATATAAGTACAAAATATATGCTGATTCTGCTTACATTACCTTTAATCCTCTTCACTACCAAAGTTAAATTTCTCAACTCTTAGTTTTGAAACTCCTTCAATAGTCTGTTCCATTTAACTTCAGCTTTCAATTCCATGATGAATCTCTTTACTCAAAAAAGAAAAAATCATATTACAATTTATTTTATTTCCTTTTCATGATCCCTGTTTTAAGACTTCCTCTTATTTCCCAAAGCATTTCCCTCAAAATAAATTCATCAAAAGATTAATCAGAATTTCCACCTTTTTCAAAAAACATAAGGTTTAAATCTTAACTGGTTCTAACAACTAAGAACTCACTCCTCTCTATTTAAAAAAAGAATGGGAGAACGTGAATTATAAATAAATTCTGGTTACTTCCCAGATATCTTAACATAAAGATAGTATCTTCTTCTAGAATCTACTATGAAGAATGTGGAGCCATATACTATGTGTCTGCTCAAATATAAACTGCTAGAGATAACTGCCTTTTTTGGGAAATCCTAGATAACCTTACTGCTGATGCTGATGAGATTAAACACAGGTGAAGGTACAATTAGTTTTATCAAAATTTATAGGATCATAAGATTTAGAGCTGGAAGATGTCTAAGCTCTTCAATTTATCAAGGAAATGTGGCATAGTGGATAGAATGCTAGGCCTGGAGTCAGAGAGACTTGAGTTCAAATCCAGTTTCAGACACTTAACCTGTGACCCTGGGGAAGTCACTTAACCCTGTTTGCCTCAGTTTCCTCATCTGTAAAATGAGCTGGAGAAGGAAATGGTAAACCACTCCAGTATCTTTGCCAAGAAAACCCCAAATGGGATCACGAAGAGTTGGACATAACTGAACAATATCCCTTCCAATGTATGATCCTACGATCTTATGATTTTTCTGATTCAGTTTAGAGTAGATGCCATTCCCTAACAGCACATATGGGAAAACATGATATATGATTGTTCACAATGAAAGATTTCTTCCATTGCATGAAAATCCACTTATTCCTAATGTTTTCGATTTAAACAATTTAAGTACTAAAACAATCATTATTAACAAATTTTTCTGCAGTATTTTTATCATTGGTCTTAATATTTTATTATCTAAACAGACTGACCTTTTAAAAAAAGGACTGGCCCAGGTAAAGGGGGTGAAGGGAATAAGCATTTGTTATGTGTTTAGTATGTCCCAGGCACTGTGCTAAGTGCTTTACAGATGTTAACTCATTTGAACCTCATAACCACCCTATGAGGTAGGTGCTATTAATATCTATTTTACAGATGAGGAAAACTGAGGCAGACAGGAGTGTTAAGTGACTTGCTCAGGGTCATACAACTAATAAATGTCTGGGGCTGGATTTTAATTCATGTCTTCCAGGCTCCTGGCCTACCACTCTAGTCACTGCTCCACTTAGCTGCCTTATATATAGATTCTACTACCCAAATTCTATTACCCAGAAGAAGCAATTCTTATGAGTGGGGCTTTTCCTGTTATCATATAATGAATCAATGAGGGCTTCACTGGATTCAGATGAAATGAATGAGGAGTAATGGACATTTTAAGTATAAGCCCTTGCTTGTGTTTGAAAGCTATATGGAGGAATTTGTGGTTTAAAAAAAAATAAAGATTTCAGGGGCAACTAGGTGGTGCAGTGGATAGAACACTGGCCCTGAAGTCAGGAGTACCTGAGTTCAAATCCGGCCTCAGACCAAACACTTGACACTTACTAGCTGTGTGACCCTGGGCAAGTCACTTAACCCCAACTGCCTAAAAAAAAAAAAAGATTTCTTTATAGAACTAGATGTGCTTAGACACACATATAGGAAAAATTAAATAATAGAAGCTTAGATAACAAAAACCCCACAAAACTTCAAGAATATATATAACTTTAGTATATCCATTTATATACATTTCCAGAGTTTTCTTTTTAGAGAACAATCTACCACTGTTCCTGTGTCTTCCTAACTGTTCATGGTTCAGATGTCTCACACTGGGAGCTGCCACTTTACAGCTGGAAATCCAATGAGGATGATTTTTGAACCTGATTACTATTTCATGTGTTAAAAATGAAAATGTGTGGAAACTTTCTCAAAGCTTTTTTTTAAATAACAGTATAGATATTTTGATTCATCAGCTAAAATATACAAAATTTCCAAATCTAAGTTAGAATCTACTTCATATAAAATATATAATGAAGATAAATGGTTTTAACTGAATAATATATCTTTTTTCATTCTTCTTCTTCCTTTTTTTTTTAATTAAATAAATTCAGATCTTAGCTCTGATAAGCTAATGGTCTAATTATACACAGACAGCTAACTCATAGATAACTCCCACATTAATAGCAAGTCTTTTCCTGTCTATTAAAATGTGGTCAATTTCATTCTCAGTGGTGTTTATCAATGACATTATGCTGATTGCACCTAACTGCAAGACACTGGCTACAGGACCTGCTGGAAGAAACTTACAGTCACCCAAAGAGTTGGCCTGTTCATTCACACAGGAAAGACTAAGTGGATGAAGAATGTCTATTTGCCATATTTCAAACTGCATTTGGATGCTCATCCCCTAGATTTTGTCCAAGCTCTATTGAAGATATACCTGGGGGAGGCTGAAAAAATGGAAATTAGTTGGGTCCAGAGTTCAAAAGCTGAGTGAGGTGGATTGTATTAGGCAAATAGCAAAACTCTTCTACTGATCCCAACCTTCCCATGAGAGCAGAAGTCCATATCTTCAATGCTAATACTGTGTCAGTTTTGTTTTATGGCAGCAAAATATGGTATAAAACTGCCTCCAAAGACCTCATGATGAGTTGTACCCAGAGGGGAGAGGAAAGGTGAATGGTAGATTCTAGAAGTATGTAATATATATCCAACAAGGAACTCAAAAGAATAGGAGTAAAGGACAACATCAAGGAACTTTCTGGCAGAAAAAGAAGATGGTGATGTGGCATGAGCACAAGGTTACAAATGGACAGCCAAAAGCGTTCCACTGGTACCCCTGTGATGTTAAGAGAAAGAAAGAAGGCTTCCAAGAATGTCGGGTACATAGGATGTACGGTCATGGGCAGGTTGTGATTTGTATTGCTGGAAGGGTCTCCAAAATTAATGAGATCACAGGTCTCTTTGAATACTTGGAGTTCCAACAGGAAGGACAAAGAAGTTCCCTCTAACTTATGGCACAATAACTGTAGTCTTGAAAAGAAGTTGCTATCTCAAGTGTACAATGGGGATTACTGTTTACAAATACTTGTTTGGTAGAGATAAGATGCTATATTAGAATGATAGTCTTAGAGCCAGGTAGATCTGGGTTTGAATCTTGCCTAAAATACTACTAGCTCTGTGACTCTAAGCAAATTACTTAGGATCCTATATGTTAGTTATTACTATTAATAAAAATTCAAATAAACAGGTTTAATTATCTCAAACTTTTAAGTAAATTGTTTTATGTCAGACTGAAAAGACTGAACTGATTCTATATCTTTTTTTTATTGATCCTATTTATAAGCAATTGATTTTGGCCCACAACTGATTTTGTCCTGTAATTGCTTAAGTGATTATTCTTTGTCTCTGAACTTAGTTCAGAGATTCAGAAGGTCTATAATGGGTTAAGTTCTAATCAGTGATCTATTCTTGACTCACGGAATTTAACTGACTTTGGGGAATGTGTGTGAACATCAGGGAGTTGAGTCTAATATCTTTACACCACCACACTATCCTTCAAGGATGTCTGGTTTTGTTATCTTGCACCTAGATAGATTTTCAGGAGGGAAGAAGGATTGTTGCTAACCCCCATTGTTCATATGCCAAATGTACACTTGCCTAAAAGCTACTTTAGAGAGAACTCACACAAGTCAAGTGCTTATAAGGTGGTCAGAAGAAACAATATGACACTCTCAAGGTCTTTTTAAAGAACTTTGGAATTGATTGTCAATTCCAGGACTACCTAGCATGCTGTGCCAGCATCAAAACAGGTGCTGTACTCCATGAGCAAAGCAGAACTGAAGTAGCTCAAAAGAAACACGAGATGAATAAATTTAGAGAATGTTCACATGGACTTTTTGTGCCCAACCTGTGGTAGAGCATTCCGAGCTCGTACTGGTCCATCAAACACAGTTGGACACACTGTAACTTGACTTTAACATAGTGATGTCATTTTGGCCCTCTTGGAGAACAAAGGACAACAACAACCAACCAAACTTCTAACTAATCATGTTGTTCTCCACACTTCAGCTTTGTAACCAATCATGTTGCCCCAAACCCATGATATCATCTACACCGTCCTATTCTTTGTTTTTCACTCTGCAAAATTTATAAAAGGGAAACTGTCCTCTGGCTTGAGGTCTTTGGCATAAATCAGAGGTAAGCCACTGACCCACTTTACAAAGACTTAAGTTATTGATCATGGCCATATGAAGCATTTGAATCTTGATCATATTTTAATAATCTTCCCAACATGGTAGAATATAAGGCATCAACAGAGACATTATGCTTAGTATTCATGTCTTTTGTAGCGAGAGGTATGTGACTGCTAAGACTGAAGCATGCTATTTTTCACTTTCTTTTACTCATTTTGAGTCTTCTTGTACAAAATGACTAATATGGAAATGTTTTATATGATTGCACATGTATAACCTGTATCTAATTGTTTACCATCTCAGAGATGGGGGAGGGGAGGAAGGAAGGAAGAAGGGGATAGAATTTGGGACTCAAAACTTAAAAAAAATGTTTAAAAATGGCATGTAATTGGGGAAATTTATGTGTATATACATATATATATATATATATATATACACACACACACACACACACACAAATTTAGAACATACTGAAAATACATGAATTAAAAACTGTTCTCCATAAGTACATTCCGGATAGTATGATGAGAGGATGAATTATCCCCAACATTCTGAGGTTAATATCCTAGAAATCATAATTTCCCACAAAATGTTCCTGGGTGTAACTGTAATAAAATAAACAAGTTTTATAGGCCAACAAAAGGGAAAATCCTGAAATGAACATTAAATTGGTTCATGTTATAACTATTACATTTTCTCAAGCATTAAAATCTGGAGGCCACAAGATTCATTCTTTGGGAAAGTAGATATGGAAAAACTGTATTAAACTAAAAGAAGGTCAATCAAGAGAGCAATTAACTATAAAATGCTATTATAATTTTAATTAAAGCATTACTAAAAATTTTAATAAATTGCCATGTACATATAAATTTTCTTTGCTGACATAGGCAACATTTCTAAAAATGTGAAATTCTGTCAAATAAAACATAAAAAAAGTTTTCTTGTTTACATTGGGCTCTTATGTTGGTCTCGTGCGGAGTAAGATTACTATGGCAACAACACATAATTAGAGTAAGATTAACTTATCTCATAACGGTCTAATCCTCCCTTTCCTGCTTTTGGATGAACTATCCTACCCTTGGTAATTTCTGTCTCCTAAAGACCTTATTTTTTTGTACTACATGATGGGTCAGTGGTACTTCAGTGACATAATATTCAGTGTGCCTTGCTAAAAACCCTTTGTGATATAATATTCAGTGTGCCTTGCTAAAAACCCTTTGTGATTTTATCGGTGTGGAGAACTGCATTCAATGTTAGTAAGATCTGTACTCTTAGAAAAAAATTCATAGAAAGTGGCATGTCAAAACATTTATTTGTTCCACTTGAACTTTTAAATGACATATGTAGTAGAACAAAATCATATGTAACACTGAGTAATCAGAAGTTTTGAACACATCACACACTGTTAATGTTTTCATTTAAAAATTTCTTTATATATCCCTATATAATCCACTTATCCAATTTATATGATTAAATTCAGCAAATAATTAGTTTTATCATGACTCCTATTACTGATAGATTCATCAAAACTTCAGATATCTAGATAATAATTCCCATAGTTGACTGCTGTTATTTGTTTGTATGAAATTACCACTTGAGGCAAGACTATTTATTGCCCCTACCCCACAATTTTACTTTGAAATGTAATTAATTTCTTTTTTACATAACTTTCCCTCTGGTAAACTCTCTGATTAGTAGCAACAGCTAGAGGTATTCTGAAGGTTTGGTCAAAGCATTTCAAAAAGCCATTAGATGGTAGCTCCTCAAGGCCAGCGACTAGTTTTTGCCTTTCTTTGTCTCCCTGGAATTTAGCACAGTCCATGGCAGGTAGTAGAAGCTTAATAAATGCTAATAACTGACTGAAATGCTTTTTGGAAAGGCATGTAAACTTCTGATGAAAGTATGAGTTTTTTAAAAATTATTTTTTGTTCTAAATGCAACACCAAATAAAATGAGTAGTTTATTCATACGCAAAGTAGAAAAGAAAGAGTATTGATGGTATACAAAAATGTGAATCTCTGGTATGTACAGCTTGCTTTTCTTCTTAAGTATATAATATATTCAACATTTATCTTTTGAAACTGTCTTGTTTTTTGCTGTTTTCTTCTAGCCTTCCTTCTGTTTCTCTTCTGTGCATCAAAAAATCCTTCAAACACCCTCTTTTCTTTTTTTTCTTTTGGCAAATCTAATCCCTTTCTCTCCCTATCATTCAACTGAATTTTTTTTTCTTTTTTGGCTAGGCAATGGGGTTAAGTGACTTGCCTAGGGTCACACAGCTAGTAAGTGTTATGTGTTTGAGGCGGCATTTGAACTCAGGTCCTCCTGAATCCAGGGCCGGTGCTCTATCCACTGTGCCACCTAGCTGCCCTGAATTTTTTTTAAAAAGCAAAAAAAAAAAAAAACTTCCCCTTTACCCCATCCCTCGCAACTAATATGCATAGTCAAGTGAAATAAATTCTCATGTTGGCCACGTCCAAAAATGATGCCTAATTCTATATCTAAAGTCCATCATCTCTGTCTTGTGCACATAGCATCCTTCAGCACTGGCCCTCTGGTATTAGAGTTGGTCATTGCATTGATTATAATTCTTAAGTTTGGGTCTGGCTGAGGGGAAGACAAGAGGGGCTAGGAGTGGAAGTTATTTACGTCCAATGTAGGTCATTGGTGTGCTGAAGTACACTCCTGTTTTATTCCCCTCTTCTTCTAGGTATGGGGAGGAGGGAGAAGAGTACAAAAAGAAAAAAAGTTTAAGAGAACAAGATGAAGGGAAACAAACAAAATTAAAATGTTTTTGCACAAACAAATTCAATGAAATTAGAAGGGAAAGTTAACTACAAAAAAAATCTTTGCAACAAGTTTCTCTGATAAAGGTCTCATTTCTGAGATACATAAAGAACTGATTCAAATTTATAAGAATAAGAAACACTTTCCAATTGATAAATGGCCAAAGAATATGAACAGTTCTCCAGGGAAGAAATCCAAGCTGCCTATAATCATATGAAAAATGCTCCAA
This sequence comes from Phascolarctos cinereus, assembly GCF_003287225.1. Lineage (NCBI taxonomy): Eukaryota > Metazoa > Chordata > Mammalia > Diprotodontia > Phascolarctidae > Phascolarctos > Phascolarctos cinereus. The sequence continues at coordinate 545,414,299 of NW_027555847.1, read as the reverse complement.
AAATCACTATTACAGAAATGCAAAATGAAGCAAATCTGAGGTTCCACCTCATCTAACAGACTGATAAAGTTGATAAAAATTATGATGTTAGAGGGGTGGTTAGAAAACAGCACTGATGCCCTCTCAATAGATTTGTGAAATGAGATAGTCATTCTGTAAAACAACTTGGAACTATGCCCCAAGTTTTTAATTAGTGAATACCCTTTGACCTAGAAATACTACTAAGTAGTACCCACAATAATTAGGCAAATAACTAGGCCACTACACCAAGGAAATAAAAAAAAAAGGGAAAAGCAGGGCAGCTAGATGGTGCAGTGGATAGAGCACCGGCCCTGAGGTCAGGAGGACATGAGTTCAAATCAGCACTCAGACCAAACACTTGATACTTATTAGCTGTGCGACCCTGGTCAAGTCACTTAATTCCAACTGCCTAAAAAAAAAAAAAAAAAAGGAAAAAGTCCTAGATGCTCAAAAATATACATAGCAGCTACTTTTGTGGTACAAAGAACTAGAGATTAAGGGGGTACCCATCAACTGGAGGAATGGGTAAACAAATTATGATATATGAATGAAAAGAAACACTATTGTGCTGTACAACACGAGGAAAGATGCTTTCAATGAAACCTGGGAAGACATGTATGGTCTGTGGCAAAAGTGAACTGAGAAGAACTAAGAGAACAATTCATAATATCAACATTACAAAAATGAGCAATTCTGAAAAACTCTAGGACTCTAATCAACACAATGACCAATCACAATTCAGAGACATACTATGAGGACCTACTTCCTGACACAGAAGTATGGGCTAACATGCAAAATGAGATATATGCTTTTGGGCATGACCAATAAGGCAATTTGTTTTGCTTAACTATGTTTATTTGTTACAAAGAGTTGGGTTTTTTCCCCAGGTAGCATGGGGGAAGTGAGAGAGAAAAATAAAAGCTTGACAACTGAGAAATATAAAATTTAATTAAAAATAGTTTGAATAGAAGTAAATTCTGAAAGAAACAGACAAACACGAAAGTTTCTAAAATAACATGCTGAATTTATGATACACTTTTAAAAGCATACTAAATGCTCTATTTTGTAAATGGAAATGTTTACTTTTGGGGGTGTTTGTCAAGTTCAGAACAAAAAAAAATTAAATTAAAAATCCGATTAGAGAAGGTAAGGTGAAGGGCATGTAAATATAGCCTACTTATGATCACAAACTTTGTTATCTTCCTCCTCAATACAGTGCTTTGTACAGAATAGGTGCTAAATATTTACTGAATAGATGGATCCCATTTTATTGTTAAAAGATATAAATGAGGAAATATATGGTAATATTGAGTCTAATTTACTTCGGCAGAAACATGCTTATTAGTGTCCAGAAAGGATGCCTGTAAGCTCCTGCTATTAGGCCTCACATTTTTTGTTCATACCATAGATAGGTGACACAGGTGATAAATCGGGAAGACCTGAATTTAAATATGGCCTTATACATTTACCAGCTTTGTGATCCTGGGAAGTCACTTAACTTCTCTCTGCCTTAGTTTTCTCAACTGTAAAATGGGGATAATGATAGCATGTATCTCAAGTGGTTATTTTACAAAGTTGCTGTAAGGATCAAATGAGATAATATTTAGTACAGGGTCTGACATATAGTAGGCACTTTAATAAATGCTTGTTTCCTTCCACATCTCAAACCTGTTTTTTTTTTTAAATTAGTGGCCATGTTCACAAACGTATGTTTCATTATGCATTTTGATTTCATCATCTGTCAGTGAGTAGCACTGCCTCAGCACTGGTTTTCTGCGAACATGGTTGGTCAGAGTCCTTAAGGCTTTCAAAGTTGTTTGTTTTTACAGTGCTGTTTTTTATTAGATAAATTATTCAAGTCACTTGAGTGTTCCTTCAGAAGTTTGAGATGAAAAGGAATGAGAGAAAATCGACTGTTAGGCCAGAGCTAAGTAATGGAGCCTTTTTGCCACTATTGTAATTTGGCTAGCTTGTTTTCATCGTACTAGATAAGGACACAGTGTCCAAGTTATAATTTTCTAGTTCTTTGAGAATGAAATCTTTGAGGGAACATGTTTATTTGAACAATTATTTGTAAGTTGCTACCATTTATTTGTCTCTTCTCTGGCCTACAGAATTACTAAAAATAAAAAGTTGACGTTTCCATGGTTCCATGGAGTTTACAAAGTACTTTCCATACACCATCTCATCATTTCACTGGAGCCTCTCTATCGTTATCGCTGTAGGCATTACAGGTGTCATTATCCCTTTTTTCCAGACAACAAACTGGAGTTTCAGATGATGAATTTGAAGGCAAACTGAAAATTTGGCTACACGATTTGATCATACAGTTAATAAGTGTCAGGGATGGGATTCAATCAAACCCACTTCTTGGCTGATTCTGTATCCAGTACAGTATTCTAACAATTCTGTCATGTTGCCTCACAACAACAAACACCCAAATAAGGATATGGTTATCTAATTCTTCTAGAATGTTATATCTTACTTTCTTAATGACTCTCACAATAGCATCTTAAGGAGGGAGTCTATATACACATATTTTTAAGAATTTTAAATTATCCCACTACACTTAGAACTATATTAGGCAAAGAGTAGATATTTAAATACTGAACTGAATATTCAAAACTCAGTCAGCAGGAAACAGGGGTTTTTATAATAGCATAGTATGACAACTTTCAACTAGAATAAAATGGACAGATGCTTCTCAAATACCAAAATAATTTTTGTCTAAGCCAGTTTCTGTTAAGGGCATAGCACAGTGTCCCAGACAGTATCTTGCATGTAATAGGCAATTAAATATTTGTTGATTTGGCTAAGGAACTTATGCATGTGCAAACAAAGAACCACATGTCCTTCAATCTATCATTCAGAAAATCATTGTCGAATTCAAGTGAAATTAAAAAATTCTACAGAACAGCTTGCCAATGTGAAATCAGCAAGATGTGCAGGCAACTAGAACACTTACGTTCAAAACTAAAGCTGAATTTTAGTATGAGCGTGCGATAGCTCTTAAAAAAAGAAAAATCACTTTTAAGTGCTAAAAACGTCACAAATTTGTTAAATACTCTACATGCAAAGAATCTGTTTTGATTTTGAATGAAAGCATTGTTAGTAACTTGAAACAATCTGGTGATCCTCAAACTCCTATACACTTATATTTGAGAAGTAGGCAAGTTTTAAGCCTGAGTACAACAGTATCTACCTACCCAACTCCTTTAGATTTCCTTTTATTTGATATTTTTTAGGTAGGGCAGGTAGATGATCCAGTGGATAGAGTGCTGGGCCTGGAGTCAGGAAGACTCATCTGACTGAGTTCAAATCTGGCCCCAGATACTTATAGCTATGTGACCCTGGGCAAGTCACTTAACCCTCTTTGCCTCAGTTCCCTCATCTGGAAAATGAGCTCAGCTGGAGAAGGAAATGGCAAACCACTCCAGTATTTTTGCCAAGGAAACTCCAAAAGGGGTCACACAGAACTGGACACAACTGAAAATGACTCAACAACAACAACAACAACAAAAAGTAAGTCACAGTTGCCTTAAAACACAATGCCCTACTATGGCAAATAACAAAAACTCCAAATTCCATGCTATTATAAAGCTCATTATGTTCTGTTTAAAATGGCAGAGAAGTGAAATTACACATTTTTGAAAAATTTCCATTTAAAATGACTTAAAAACACACACATACAAATTGTGGTATTCAGCTATTTAAAACTGGGCCATCTAGAAAGATTCCTTCCATGAAACCAGATGGTTAAGTTTTTAGAAGAAAAAGGAATAATATGTTTATCTCAAATGTAGAATGGATATGACTTTCTATTCAAAAAATCTACAAGACAGATATGCTTCGTCAGCTTTAATTAAAAAAAATTTCTATACAACCAAAAACAACAAAATTTTTAAAAACAGACTGGGAAAAGAATTTCTGGCAAAGATGGCAGAAAAAAACCATCTAAAATACTAAGAAAACCTTAAAACTGTACAAAGGGAATTCCTAATGCATAATGGATACGTAGTTGAAAGTTTTAACATAAATTTTAGAAGAGTTCACTCACTAACAAAGAGATACAAATTATTACAATTCTTGAGATACTACCTGAAACCCAGAAAATTGACAAAAATAATTAAAATTAAGACTAAATACTTGTGGGATCATGCAAAAAAAAAAAAAGGATCCACACTCATTGTCAGTAGAATGGTAAACAGAAAAATTTTTGGAGACCACTCTGGCAGTACAAAGTAACAAAACTAGTCATATCCTCTGAGTCAGTTACATGTCCAGTTTAGCTATCCACACTTGGGTTCATCATCTGTAACTGTATTACTTTCTTGATTCTGAAATCTTAAATTCCTCTTTCTGATCATGATTTCTTATCCTTCAATTTCTCCCCTCTTTCTCATTCCTTTAAAAACCATTCTTCATCTGCTACTTCCAGTTCTAGATTCTAGAACATCACTTCTGCTCTGGCTTTGCTTTCTTCTCTTGAGTGTCACAGAAGACTAGCTCAACTATGCACTGTGATAAATCCTGAATAACTCCCCATACATCCTGTCCCACGTTATCTTTGTATCAACTTTGTCAAACCTGGATTCTTCATTAACTGAACTATTCATTTTGCTCTTAAATCATGATACAGAAAATTCTATAACCGTGGTGATGAGGGTAATCTATAAATTTGTTATGTTAGTCACAGTACACCACAGGTAATAAGAGGTCATACAATAAACCAATCAGAGGATTAAGGAAAGAAATATTTCTATATAAATAGAAAAGTTTATGCATAAACAAAAAATTAAAAATGAGAAATTTAGTTAAAATTAGAAGTAGAACTAACTAGGAAAAAAATCTTTGTACAACATTTTTCTGAGATAGTCCTCCTATTCAAGATACACAAGGAGGTGATCTGCATATAACAAGAATCATTCCCCAATACACGAATGGTCAAAGTATAGGAACAGTCAGTTCTTAAAGATGTTCAAGCTATTGATAGCCTAATGAAAAAACTCTCCAAATCACTAATAATCAGAGAAAAGAAAATTATAACAATTCTGAGATTCCACATCATACTCACTGGATTGGCAAAGATGACAAAAAAACAAAATTACAATTGTCAATCAGTTAATAAGCTCTTTCTCAACTGCTTATTTTGTGCCAGATACTGTGCTAAGCTATGGTGATATAAAGACAGACCAAAATAGGATCTCTGTTCTTGAAGAACTCACATTCTAATGGAGGAAACAACATGCAAATAACTATGTATATATAAGATACATATAGAGAAGATGGAAGATAATTTTCAGTGAAAAAGCACTAGATGCAAGGGAGTGGGGACAGGACAGCCTAGGAGACACCTTCTGCAGAAGGTGGAATTTGAGCTTGAGTCTTGAAGGAATCCATAGAAAGGGACAAGAGATGAGAGGGTAAATCACTCCAGGCATGGGAAACAGTGCAGAGTTGGGAGATGGAATGTCATGTAAGGAACAGTTAGGACTGTCAAGGTAGGAAGGTGTCAGCTTCTGGAGGGCTAGAGATGCCAAATGAATGATTTTTGTTCGTTTGTTTGATCTTGAAAGTAAAGAGGAGCCATTGGAATTTACATAGGAGGTGTGGAATGACACTAGGAAAATCATTTTGGCAGCTGAGTGCAAGATGGATTGGAGTGGGGAGAGAGCTGAGGTAGGGAGACCATCTAGAAAGTTATTGCAATAGTCCAAGAAAAAAGGTGATTGAGAGCTTGTACTACAGCACATTAGGGAATAAAATGCAGTTGGAAAGACAAGGAAAGATAAGTGAAATCATGAAAGCTATTTTTGACCTCCCTGACTTCCTTCTAGATTCAGCTCAAATGATCCCTTATATAGGAGGCCTTTCTTGGTGCCCCACCCTTTCCTCCCCCATCCGTTTTCCTCTATGGTTACCTTCTTTCTACTCTGTGTGTATCTTCTAGGGATCTATTAGTTTATATATTGTTTCCCTTATTACTATGTAAGCTTCTTGAGGACAAAGACCCTGGTTATGCCTTTCTCTAGATCCCCAGCACTTAGCATGGTATCTGGCATATCGTAAGTGCTTAATAAATGCTTGTTGATTGACTGATACAACTAGCTCTAGAATTGATAGTCTCTTATATTTAGTGATTATGTAAACCTGAAACTATCATTTGTAAAAAATAACTTAGGAAACAAAGGAAAGGAATTATCAACTTGGAACTTGAGAAAAGGATTTATGAATCTCATTTTTTCTTTTTGATTTAGCAATTTCTTTTCCGAAAATAATATGACATAATTTACTCACTCTGAAGCCTGGATAAATGCGTTAAGACAAGTCTGACTGAGAGCTACTATTAACTATAGGATAAATAAAGTCAATATTAAGGCTCAGATTGAGCAGCTTTCTTTAAGTGCTGAAATCTATGTAAATTTAGAAAGAACAACCAAAAAATAGTTGTATGCAACTGAAAAACCTTAGCTAGCAGTTCTTTAGATTTCAACAGAGTTAATGAAATTCTATCCCCTGCATGGTATTATACAGCGTAGCAGGGCACTGAGAACAAGCAAATCCATACTGAGGTTTCTGCCAGAACCATTAATCAAGGTCTTACTGAAATATCACTCAAAGAATATATTGCTTTAAAGCATCAGTACAATTGCTTCTAGATGAAAAATGCCCACCTTATCCAATGGACTCACCAGGAGAGAAGAAACAACTTGCAATGGCAACAACAACTTCTACAAAAACTTTTTTTTTCCTGACAACTTCTCCAAATGGAAGAAGAGCAGCTTGCCTGCATTGGGCAGCCCTAAAAGGTATACATTTCATCATCTTTTCTTCATGTTCCTAGGAGGGACAGCTTTACTGTCCCAAATCTTTATGTCATGAATGTTACCTCCTAGATGCTTGGGAACCTTACTATGTTCTGCAAAAAGTACCTGAATTTCCTGATAAACTTATGAGCATTCAATGGAAAAGAATGTTTTGTGTTACTGCTTTCCTCTCACCTAGTTCCCCACTATTTCTTGCAAAGGGGTTTAGGTGAATTAATAAAGCCAGTAAGTTTTTTCTTCCTCTTTGGTTTTTTAGTAGCTCTTCCTACCCTCAAATATTACTGTGCAAGCCTAGGTAGTGCACTCAATAGAGCACTGGACCTAGGAGCTAAGAAGACCTGAGTTCAAGTACAGCTTCAGGCACTTACTGTGTGACTCTGGGCAAACCACTTAACCTATCTGTCTCAGTGTCCTCATCTGTAAAGTTGAGATAATCACAGCATCTACCTCTAAGAGATACTGTAGTAATCAAATGACATAATGTTTGTAATGTGCTTTTGAAACTTTTAAGCACTATATAAATGATATTATTACTTAAGACAAAGTTTAAAATTAGTTAATTTTCTCACACTGTCCTTATGTTAACTTGGTAAAAATTACGTTACATGCTCCCTTATACTCACATGTATATCTATGTTTTAGGCTGCACTAAGGGGAATAGAGACACAATGTTAGATAATGAGGTATTGAAAAGGTATACTTTCAGATAAGATGAAGATAGACACTTAAACTTTAGGACTTAATGATATTAGTTGGACTTTTAGACAGTATTATTCCATTGTTGTAATACAGTCCATTCATTCAGAAAACATTTATTCTATGTACCAAGTCACTGTTTGTGATCATGGACTTTGCCTTGTCAGGAAAAACTTCTTGACAAGAGGAGCTACCAGAAAACAGAATCAGTTCTCTGGGGAGATGATGAGTTTCCTGACATGTGGATCTACAAACCGGGGCTGAATGACTGATCATTTGTCTAGGATGTTATAGAAGGGATAAATGCTTTAAACAGGGATAGAACCAGGTGACCTCCAAATTCCCAACTAGAATTCTATAATTTCTTTCAGTAACTTATTGTGGAGCAGGAGAAAGGAGGGGAAGAGGAGAAGAGAGTACATATGACTTTGTGGATGATGATAATAAAAATAATTGTTATTATTATAACTAGCATTTATACAGTGTTTTAAGTTCTGCAAAGTATTTTACAGATATTATCTCATTTGACCCTCCCAACAATCCTGTGAAGTAAATGCTATTATTAGCCTCATTTAACAGATGAGGAAACTGAGGCTGAGAGGGCATAAGTGACTTGCCCAGTGTCAAACAGCTAAACAGCATCTGAGGTAGGATACAAACTCAGGTTGTCCTGACTCCAAATCCATCATTCTATCTACAACATCACCTACCTGCCTAGGCTGCATACATTCCTTTGTAAAACAAACCATTTGATTTTTTTTGACAGTTCGTGCTATGAACTCATTTCTTATACTGAGTTTGATTCTGATTTTGTACCTTCCACCCAAGTATTAAAAGTGTAGGTTGACTTGGTATAGAGGACTTAAAAAGAATATTTCTACTTCATCTTCTGCATGCTGGTGAATAAAGTACAAATAGCTTCATGGTTGTCCCCTTGCCTAAGCTCCAGTATTGCAGAGAGAGAGAGAGACACCAAATAAAAGAATGATGTTAGCTGTGGCCCTTGGTTCCCACATAAAACCAATATCTCAGTTCTGTTATTCATCTGTATAAGGTGAACCTGTGAACTAACCTTCCATTTAGCTGAAATCCTTCATGTCTTCTAGCTTCATTCATAGAGAAAAAAAAAGTTGGAAAAGGAGACAGATGGAGCTAATAATCCCAGTTTTTAGAAGATCCACAAGACTATCACAGACACAGAAGGAGTAACAGTAGTTAATCTCTTGGAGGAATACTGTTAACCGCAAAACATTCCCTTCTGTACCATCTCATCTCTGTCAATCTGTTATTGTTTGTAAATACAGTGTGCAGTGAACATCTGCTCTAAGTAAACAAAAATCAAACACTACCATGTATTTCTTTTATATGAGATTATAACCAGCTTCTATTTTTGAAAGTTGAGATAATTTCAATGAAATTCAAGTTAATTAGTGATTATACTATTAACAGGTAAAAATCTTGAAAGAATAAACGATTTTCAGACTTAAATCTTAAAAAAATGAAACATAAAACAAAGCAAAAAATCTCACATCATTAAATTCTAGCAATTTCTTTTTGTTTTCACATAAAGAATTCTTACCTGGGTATACTGCCTGTCAGGCTTCTTTCACTCGACGATGATGATCCCGGTCTTTGTTCAATTTTTGTTCCAAGATTCTCAGTTTCACCCTTCTGGGGTTTCTCTCCCTCTTCTTCTAGCTTCTTCTTTTCTGTGTCACTGTCATCACTCCCTTCTCCTAAGATGTCATCAACCTATCAATTGATCAAGAGTCAATATGTACATGAACTGATGCAAAATAAAGCAAGCAGAGCCAGTAAAACAACATACACAATGACTACAACATCGTGAATGGAAAGATCAACCACAAAACACGCACACACATCCTTCTCAGCTCCTTTACAGAGGTTTAGGGTTGATAAGTACGGCATATTGTATATAAGGTCAGATTTTTTTTTGATGTGCTAATTGGTTTACTGATTTTTTTTTCTTATTCCTCTCTTAAAAAATTCTTTGTTATGATGGGTAGCTCTCTGGGAGGGGGAGGAATAAAGTGATGGGAATTTTGGGAGACATAAAAACAAAAATATCAATAAAAATCTATTTTTAAAAAAGTTAATGTGTTCTTACATGTTTTCTTATATAGTTACTAACTCAGATATTAATGTACCCACACAAACAGGGCAGTAATTCATAGATTCCTATTTTAAAAATCCATGAAATAGACATATGAAAGATATGAATTTTAGACATTTATCAAAATTAACTAGACACTTATTCCCATGATATAACTACATGCTAACACTTAAAGATGACCAGTAACTCTTTAAAATTACTTATGATAATGTGAAGAGAAGTAAAGTACGGTAGTCTAAGGAGCATCAGATTTGGAGTCAGAGGACAGCAACTACTAAATAAATGTATGTTGAACTGAATGTCACCATTAGTTTCTTAAAATATGAATGTGTGAAAGCCCACTACAGAAGCGACTGAAGGATCCCTGCCCATTCTGTCCTGTTATATCAGCAGCTGTTTCAGACCTGTCATACAGCCCACTCCTGAATGGCTTATAAAGAAAGGACACAGAGACCATCAGTATGGTTACACTGTAGGAAATCAACCTTACAAAAACACTTGCTATTATTTGTGGGCCCACTGTTTTGCTAACTATTAATGTGTGATTGCTGTGAGAATTTTTTTTTACTAAAATCTGTAGGTTAAGTTGAACAGAACCAGTGTCATCCTTGGGCAAAGCATTATATCATAAGTTCACATAACTTTCTTCTCCCACTCTTCTGCCCTCCACTTTTCAACATACCCACATTCCAATCCATGGTTCTTATACGTCTTTCCTTTTAATAATCCCTTTATGATCCTGCCTCTGAAGTTGAAGTTTGTTTAGTCTGTACTGATTTTCATCTCTAACTCTACCACTCCTCTTAAAACATGACTTTCTCATTTCCCTGTCTCTGCCTATTTCCATATTGAGTTTAATGTAGTTTTAAGCCAAATTATGAGTACATGTGTTGAACCCTCCTTTGTTTAATTCAGATAAGAGTGAGGTTTGTGAGATGACTATCTATCCTTACTCCCTTCTCCATCTCATACACCTCAAATGTGAGAAACACTAAGCTCCTCCCTCTTCTCAATTTCTTCACTAATATACTCCTCCTTTGTTTTGTCCCCATCTTTCCCATCTCAAAATCAACAAGGCAGAACCAAACTACCCTAAGTTCCATGTTTGTCTTTCTTTTAAAATTTATTCTAAACCTAAACACATAAACACAAAAAAGAGATATCATTTCCATATGTATAGCACAACACAAAAAAAAAGATTTTCTATATAACTGTCAATGTCCACTTAATGTCTCCCGCTTTTTAAAATGAGTATAAGGAAGGGGGCAGCTAGGTGGTGCAGTGGATAGAGCACTGGCCCTGAAGTCAGGAGGACCTGAGTTCAAATCCGGCCTCAGACACATAACACTTACTAGCTGCGTGACCCTGGGCAAGTCACTTAACCCCAACTGCCTTAAAAAAAAAAGTGTATAAGGGGCAGCTAGGTGGCGCAGTGGATAGAGCACTGGCCCTGAAGTCAGGAGTACCTGAGTTCAAATCCGGCTCAGACCAAACACTTGACACTTACTAGCTATGTGACCCTGGGCAAGTCACTTAACCCCAACTGCCTAAAAAAAAAAAAGTGTATAATAAATTCTAAGTGTTTATTTCAAAACTGTCCTGGTTGTCCATTCTTCCTTCTGAACTCCCTTCTGTTGTGTTCCTCATGTTTGTTTTTCTGTGAACCTTTGAGACAGTGACATTTTATTCACTTATATTCACTTATTAGAATGTAAGTATTTTATCATCATTTAACCCCTTCTAATTTCTAAATGGCATTTTACCTTGCTAAGTTTCTCTGGTTTCCTGTATTTGCACTTTAATGATTTTACCCAACTCTGATCTTTTTATGAAGAATGTTTGAAAGTTCTCATTTATTAGAGGGCCGCATTTCCCCCTGGAGGCTTATACTCAGTTTTTTCTCAATAAATAATTTTTAATTGTAATACTTAGTTTTTTTGCCTTGTTGAAGACCATATCCCAAGATTTCCTCTTCTTTGTGGTATGTGCAGTGTAGTCTTGTGTGATCTGGTATGTAGCTCCTTGGTATTGGAACTTTCTGGCTGCTTGAAGTATTTTCTTTGACTGAGATGTTCTGAATTTTGGCTAAGATATTCCTGGTTGTTTTCTATTTGGGATTTCTTACAGGAAATGACAGGTAGTTCTTTCTATTTTCACACGTCTCCTGCTGTGCCCCCAAGTGCTCTGAAATGTATACTGATAGGACCTGTTTCCCTGTATAGTGAACTATGAAGTGGGACAATGGTAGTGCCTCTGTCCGTCAATACTACTCTTAGGGTCCAAATCCTGCAGGATTCAGGGCTCATTTCTAAGAGCTTGTGTTGATTGTCTCTCCCCACTCCCACTCCCACCCCCAATTTTCCCTGTAAAGATATCTCCATCCTTGCTTACAGAGTTCCCAGGTTTCAGGACATGTTCATCAGAGATCATTTCCTTTGTTATGTGTCTTTCTCTGAGCACCCATAAGCTTCAGGCCCTATTTCCTGGAGCTTATTCTGTCTTCAACCTAGCCTGCCCTTGTGATTCCACAGACTTCTGTCTTCTTGAAAAATTTTGGACTGGATGGAGAAAGCTTATTACTGTTCCTCTTTATTCTTCTTGATCACTATTCTATTTAGTGCTCTTCTGCTGGGATTCTTGTGAAAGAGCTGGGTCCTTTAGGACCTTTCATTTCACCAGCTTAACCTGAAGTCAGGCCATAGTATTCAGAGCTAAAAGCGATCAGCTAGTCCTGATGTGTCAAACACATGGCTTTCGGGTTCAGTGAAGCCAGCAATATGCAATGTTTCCCAAACCAGATTAAAAGCTAATTTGGAAACATTTAACAAAATAAATAAAAACACAACAGAATCTAGATAACATGTGGTTTTCAATATATGGCCTGCAGAGACAGTTTAGTTGCCCATTCCTATTTGAGTCTGACATCACTAATACACTTCATTTTACAATCCCCTCATTTTAGAGATGAGAAAACTGAGGCCCAAAGTTATTAAGCAACTAACCTAAGGTCAGACATTGGGGGGGGAATGCAAATGCAAATCCAATATATGGCAGCTGCAATCAAAGCTTGTTATAATTTTGATATAAGAGGCATGAAAAATAATACCAATGCAAGCAGGGACATTTTACACATTGTTGACTTCAATACTGCCCAGAAGGAAGAATCATGCACGGCCCATCCCTTGATAGTCTACATAGTAAAATATTCTAATATATGATACAGAAAAATGTATCAAATCTCATTTTAAAGAGGTGATCTTAAGCTAATGTTACATTAGAAATAAAAGTGTGTTAGTTTACTTTTAACATAGCCATATATTCTCATAGTTAAAAGAAAATATAGAAACACTTAATGCTAAGTAGTCAAATTTCATTTCGAAGTCATTATGGTTAATTTTAGGTTTTATTATTAGGTGGTTACAAAAAGCCAAGCATAAAACCAAAAGGCTTTCCTGAGGAGACTAACAAGGTACTTAGTAAAGAAAATCAAGTTTATTCTAAAATATCTTACTGGGATTTATTTGGCTGAACTTATCCATTGGTGAACTGCTTGACTGGTACTTTTTGTATAAGTGAATTGTGTACAGAAATATTCTATGTCTTGATATTCTGTATTACTGAGTCCTGTACAAGTACAGATAGAACATTTAATGTGAGAAATCTGGTATCACTAGAAATATTCAAATTGTTCTTTGGCACTCAAACTGACCCATAGTGCTTGTCTAGAGGAACTGGGCTAAGCTTTTTGTATATTTGCTTTACACCAAATATATACACGCAGGGGCTGGCGGGGGTGGGGAGAACAGGACAAGAGAGGGAAAGGAGGGAGAGAGGGTAGGAAAGAGAAAGAAAAAAAATACATACATACATATATCTGTCAAGTGAGAGCAGACTAGCTAGGTTTGGAGAGGCTCGTGACAAGGCTGGTCACAAGAGATGAATATTTTTTTAGGCACAGAAACTGTCAAAGACCATGTAAAGACATAGAGGAATTAAGAACTATGTTGGTGGAAGTGTACACTGAAGAAAATCCTTAAAATATTGATTAATCAATCAGCACAGATTAAAGCACCTACTACGTGCTAGGTACTGTGCAAGGTTCTGGGGCTACAAAAACAAAAGTAAAACAGTACTTGCCTTCTAGCCATGGAAAACAATATGTAGGTAATTTGGGGAAAAGGAACAAGCAGCTGGAGGAATCAGGAAAAGGTTTGTGTAAGTGGTAATGCTTGGGTATTCTGAAAGATAGGAGCCAAAAAGGAGTTCATTCCATGCACCAGGAACAGTCAGCACACAGAAAGATGAAGTGTCAAGTATAAAGAACAATAAAAGAAGCCCAGTTTTTCTGGACCATTCTATGCATAGTTGGAGATTCTATTTGACCCAAGAAGCGAGCCACCGTAGTTTACTGAGAGAGTAGTGACAAGGTCAGACTAGAGCTTCAGGAAATTCACTTAGGCTGTTGTTTAGAAAGTGAAGTGCAAGGAGGAGAGACTTGAGGCAAGAAGACCAACTAAAGATAATAATGACCGTACGTAACTATCTTGTGTTTATGTAGATGAATGGCAGGGATTTTACAGTCTTCAGGATTCTGCTGCTCTCAGCATATTTCTCCTACAGAGAACTTGTGGCAGAACTTCCAACATTTAAAAAATAAAGATCATCTAAATATAAGTCTGTTGAATAATTTATTCTCTTATTAGGTAACCACTGTCATTATTATTGATGTTAAGATGATCAACAAGTTGCTAAAGAACTAAGATTCCACAATAATTCCACAATAAAATATGGGTCAGGTTTTTTTGGCAGACCATTTTTAACACAATAAAACCATCTGTTTACATAATCACAAACTGAAAATATTCAATATGGTAATATAAAATTATTACAGAATTTCTATTGTCTGTGGACAAAGGTTAAAAAATATATCAGAAACCAGTATCTTTCTCATTTTAGATGAGTTTAATTGTCAGGGAATGACCAGTCAGCATTTACATACAAAATAAGATATTTTTTAGCAGTAGAAATATTTGTACACCTGCTTGTTTAAAACAGATGTCATGCGTCACTTCTGCTTCCATATGAACAGATTCTGTTGAGATTTTTTTAACTAGTAATATTAGATAATTATAGATAGTGGGAATAATATTTGGACTCCACTACAATAAAGTTGTTGAAGAACAAATAAAATAATGTATACAATTATCATTATGATATAGTTCTAATTAAATTATAGGCAATGAGATACAAGTTTAACTGGCATAGATTCCTGAATAAAAACTTAGGTTTTGAATTAAACGTTTTATTATATAGGTGAAACACAAAAAGGAAGTAAGGCTGATAAATGGATAATAAAGACAGACAAAACCAGGAAAAGAATTAGCTAGGAAAAGGAAGATAAAGGAATAAGCCAAATAGCTGAGTTTGTGATCTTTGGTGTTTCTATGATACCTTAAATTAAAAAAAAATTGTTCTCATTTACTTTCAGCCATGAGTTTTAACTTCCTCCTTTCTTTAACTTTTCTGTTAGCTTCTTAAAGATAAGTAGGTCAGGAGCAACTACATGGAGCAGTGGATAGAACACAGGCTCTGGAGTCAGGAGGACCTGAGTTCAAATATGGCCTCAGACACATAACACTCACTAGCTGTGTGACTCTGGGCAAGTCACTTAACCTCAACTGCCTCACCAAAAAAAAAAAAAGATAGGTAGGTCATTTGACAAATTGGAGTTTCTTCTGCCTGCCTACTGACAGATATTAATAAATAGTAAAAACAGTTAAAATTAAAGCAGAAGAGAAAAGTAATCCACATCTCATCAGCAACTCAGCAATATGCATTATAAACAGCCTCCAATGTATGGGTTCAAAAGAGGCAATAAAGATGGCACCATCCAAATGTTCTACATTCTAAATACTAATTTAGATAAATTTTTTATTAAATTTTTATTAAAAATTTCAAATAAAGATTACATAGAATTTGGTAGTATTTAATTTATGCAGTACTTAATAAACATTTACAATCAAAGTAAATGCATATTTTACATCTCTACCTCCTCCAGGATAATTGTTTTTTAAAGGTGAAACAAAATAAAACAAAATAGGCAGAAGGTAACTGCTAAATTCCCATTTGGGATATTAAAATTTTATCTAAGCTATTAAAATATAAAGTAAATTATACAAAAATGTTCCCCTCATTAAGCTTGTTTTAACATGGCATAAGGAAGCAATAATGAGGAGAAAATGTTCTAACCTAGTGTTTTTGGCCTTGTTCTTAACTACATATTTGACATCGTTCATAAAGGCTTTGACAGGGAATGCTTTGTTACAGGTTAGCATGGTTGTTCAAAAAACTCATTTCAAATGTGTGATTTTTAAAAAGTGAAAATGTGTTCATGATGTAGCTATTTCTAGCTAACATAAAAACTCAAAGATAACTATCACTAATGGGGGGGGAACCTTATTCACACAAAGTTCATTACAAAATATTAAAACTAAAACCTTAGTATAATTTCAGAACAGGATAACTCAACTGTTTACTCTTAAAAATGTCTTAAATGAAATGTACTCAAATGATGCATTTAACAGAAATTCACTTACTGAAATAAAAGGTGTTTTTAAAAAAATTGGCCTCTGTGCAAAGTGGTAAGGAGACAGAAGAGGGCTTATTATTCAGTATTGAAAATACTATATTGGATTTATAATCACAGTGTAGGTGGAAAGGAAAAGGAAGATAAATACACAAATAGTCATGATACAAAACAGATCATCTGAGATACCTTAAAGCCTATCTAACTTCTTCACTCATATTGCACAGAAGGGGTAAAGAATGGTATGCAGCATCATTTCCATTCCACTTTTCTATAAACCATGAAACTTTTTTTTTCTCCCAGAACCACCTGCTTTCTCTCCCTGGCCTTGAAAGGTTATTTTGAGGAAGAACACATAGAGAGTAAAGAACATTACAACAGCAGTGTGCTCATGGCAGTGTCCCTACTGCTGTGACATGAAGGAGCGTAGGACAGGACTGTGAGAATAAGAGAATAGTCAGAGAAGAAGAAGGAAGAAGAGCAAAGGATGGTAATGTATATGTAAGGCATTAAGGTGACTATGTGAGTATGTGTGTGCTCTCTTGTGTGAAGATGTAATGTGAAGAAACCAATTCAGGTTCTCAAAAACACACAGGAGTTTTCCTTCAAGGCTATATGGCCAACTTTAAATGACAAGTAACTGCAGGTAAAACTTACTGAATTAAGAAGAAACAATAAACATAGAGCCCTTGTGAAAAAAATAATATCCTGGGTTTCTATCTAACCCCATCCCTACCCAATGTTGGGGGTGGGGGAAGGATTTAATTTACATGAGGTATGATGAATTGGTCTCATTTTCTTTCAGCAAATTGACTTATGATCTGCTTCATCTATTTTCAGTCAACTGCTCAATGGGCATGCAAGTAAGTCACTGAGGCTTCATGGCAAAATGAAATATGGTCTCCATAGTGTCTCTATTTTATTAGAACATAAAAATGTTGCTTCATTTTTACCAATTTTCAAAAAACCAATAAGAGACCACTTATCTTTTTAGAATCAAGATGCAACTGGGCAAAGTCTACGACTTCTGTGCTAAAATCACATACTTCCCAAAATGAGTAAGAAAAAATGTTCTAAGACAAACCTGGGGTACTCTAACATGAGTTCAGAAAATAATAAGCTTGGGACAGCCTTGACATTTAGCTTATTGCAATACATGTCAGAGACTGATTATCAAAAAAGAATAAAGGGGAATCTGTTTATAATATAACTGTCACAGAATTAACATTTTAAAAAAATTGATTTGACCTTAGAATAAGATATTAGTTGTTGGGAGAAGAGGCAGTAATATGGGTATGTGCTTTTCTCATAATACTTTAAGTAATATATGCAAAGCTTGGAATGAGAATAGTTTTTGCTTAAGTGCATACCTTTCTTGTCCCCACAAACCTTCATGTGGATAAAAAATGAAGGGGTCAGCAAAGACTCACCATATATTCCCTGTCTGCTGGGCCTTAGTCGTAATCATATCCACAAGAAGAAAAGGAAAGACTATTTAAAGCAATGTGGAGAATCATGTCTTTTCTAAATTAACTACAGGCTCTGAATCATTACTGAAAATACGTAGTTAAAATATTAGGATAAGTGTTGACAATGCAGAGGAAAAAGCAACAAAAGAAACATCTGCTGATGTAAAAGTAATGCCAGAAGTCATTGTTCACAAATCTGATCACACCACTAAAAATACAGTACTAAGATTTGCTATTTTCGATGCATATAAACTCCTTACTAAATAAAGAATACATCACAGAAAGAATTGAGAGTACAAGAAAATATTTACACAAAAAATCAGAAATATCTATTAATGTTCATCAGGCATAAAAACTGCTGACATTTGTTTAGCACCAAGTTTATATACATGATCTCATTTCACCTCATAAACAAGCTTATGAGGTAAACGCAGCAGGTATTACAGTCCTATTTTACAGATAAAGAAAATGAGGCTCAGAGAGCACAGGCAATTTGTCCAAGTCCACAAAGCTATTAAGTTATCAGACTCAAGAGTCAAATCTAAGATTCTCCTAAGTCCAGTGCTCTTTTCACTACAGAAGTTAAAACACTGATATTTGTAGAAGAACCAATGCAATGTTCCAAAAGGAGAGGAGAATGTCTTTGGCATTGTATAAACTTGCTTCGTTCACATTTCAATATCTTAAAGATAAGAATTAGGGTAGGCAAATCATCATCTCATTAAAAACACAAACTCTGTTCTAAGGAAAAGATACATCTCTTATGCAATTCACATATGAGTATGTACTGTGGTTAATACTTCAGGGGGAGGAAAAGGCAATTATGTGAAAAGAAATTTTTCATCAGATCATACTGGCGCCACACTGAGAACAGCTGCTGTACTTGAATGAGGAAAATGTGGCAATGTGAAAATATCATGGCAGTTATTATCGAGACTTTTCCATCAATAATCATGTCAGTGTCAGAGAATCTTATAAAATGAGTAGACCAGTTTCACCTATAGCAGTAATTAATACCACTATTATTGCCTGAGAATCTGTCATCTAGAACTGTTGCTCTGGGGAATGATGGGGTTGAATTTGAAAAACATATTAGCTATGAACTATAATTAGCTCACACCAAACTGCCTTTTCATTTTCATTCACTTGTTGTAACGGTACTACCACTGCCGGAGACTGATAACTTTCTCTCCATTCTATACTCATCCTAATGCAGGCTCTCCTCACCTCTACCTGGACAATACAGTAATAATGATAATAATAGTTATAATAACTGATTGTGGTGAATGTAGTTTCTTCAATCCAAACTATTACATACACTATCAATCTGTTTTACCACATCACTCCCAGGCAAAAGAAGGAACCTCCACATTTGCACTGACATCACATCAAAGATTCTAATACACCTACTTAACCTGGCCCAACTTACACATCTAGCTTTACTGTCCACTATTCCCTAACACAAACCCTCTATTTTAACTACTCTGGTTGTATTATTGTACTCTACATATAAAGTTCACTTTCATTGTCATTTCTTTGCTCCTGTTTTTCTTCCAACCTTGAACAAGGACACCAATAATAACAGCTAGCATTTACATAGTGCTTTAAGGTTTGCAAAGCACTTCTCATATATTTTAACTCATCTGACCCTTGTAACAACCCTGTGAGGTGGATGCTATTATCACCATCCCCATTTACAGATGAGGAAATTGAGACAGAGAAAGGTTAAGTGACTTGACCAGGGTCATACACCTAGTGTCCGAGGCAGGATTCAAATTCAGATTTTCCTGACTCCAAGTTTCAGACTGTATCCTTTTGCACCTATCAGCCCCCAACCCTTCTATATAACCAAAATCAACTCACAACTTGCTCCTTAATTCTTTGTAGTTTTTTCCCCACTCTATACGTGCTACGAGAAGCACCCTCTCTACCATGACTAATGATGTCCTCATTAACAAATCCTACATCCTTTTTTCAATTGTTATCCAGTTGATCTCTATGAAGCATCAGACGTTGAGATGATAGCTAAAACCATGAAAACTAATGAAATCACCAAGAGAGTACACAGAGAAAAGGGAAAAGGACCAAGGACAGAGGTATGGTGCACGCCCACACCTTGGAGAGGCTGGAGAAGGAGGTAAACATGAATAAGTGATCTAGCAATACAGACTGAGAAGGAATAGCCAGACAGAGAAGAGAAACAATAAAGAACAAGCCCTATCATTAAAGCCTGGGAGAATACTGTATCCAGGAATAGGAAGTTCTCAGCAGCAGAGGTCAAGAAGGCTGAAAACTGGGGCAGCTAGGTGGCGCAGTGGATAGAGCACCGACCCTGGATTCAGGAGGACCTGAGTTCAAATCTGGCCTCTGACACATAACACTTACTAGCTGTGTGACCCTGGGCAAGTCACTTAACCCCACTGCCTAGCCAAAAAAAAAAAAGGCTGAAAACTGAGAAAGGGCAATTTGGCAATTAAGAGATGAGTGGTAACCTATGAGACAACAGAATCAATTTAGCGATGAAGGCAGAAATCAAATTGCCAATCTACGAGAAAATGAACATTTGTTAATGGATAGTTGCTTCTTTTAACACTGTTTCTTTCATACATCAACCTAGCTCAAAAAAGAAAAAAAAAAGACTGGATATGAGTTAGAGTACACAATATAGGTACCAGATATATAATACTATTATGAACCACCCAGAATGACTGTATGTGGATAACATGAAGGAGATTTTTAGGTGACAAGATTTTTATGTGATATCAAGCAATAAACACAAGTGAGTTAAAGGAAAAACAAATTCTGCCTTTGTTTTGCTACTTTAAAAAATTTTAAAGAATGACAGAGTACCAGGTGAATCCATATCTCTACTTAAGATGAAATCTCTTTAGGGACAAAATAACGAAAATAAATACAGTTCTTAGTACTTATACACACACACACACACACACACACACACACACACACACACACACAGTATTCAAATTACTCAATGACATCTTTTCTGGAAAAGAATCTTATTTTCATACAAATTTTACCTTAATCACATTTTTCTAAGGCAGTGGGAAATACACAACCTATTAACTTTTTAAAAACTAAGCACAACAATATTCTCTGGGAAGAAATGGTCATACTGGTCACTTGGCACATTATCTAAACAAAATTACCTTGTTTAAAGGGATTAAAGAAAACTGTCACTGCTCTTGGGCTGCAAAGAAGAAATTGAGAGTATTTTTTTAAACTTCCTACTATTTTTGAAAATCGCTCTAAGTGCGTGTTTCCTTTGCATCAAGAGAAAACCATTTCTGAGACCTGCTCAAACATTTTTTACTTTATAGAAAAACATAATTTGAATTTTAAAAATTGGGTAGGAAAGGAAAACATTTTATTTGCCATGACAAATATTTATGCTAACAAACAATGTAAACTATCCTGATTAACTCTGTATTCTACAACTAGAAATTATCTTGAAAAAAATGTCCATTTTTAAGAATTCTGCTTCATTATCTTAAAGCTGATTAGTTACCTTGTACTTGGTAATGAATGCTACATTTTTGTTAGCTGGCACATAAGGCAATTGTAAAATGTTTATATCCCCATGATGGGACATATACAAAATGAAGAGATCAACTCATAAGCAGTAACTGATTCTCAATTGGTGGGTGCATGTGTTTGTAGATATGTTTTCAGAAAAGTTTCACAGATTTCCTCACCTAAATGGCTTATTTCCCTAGTTGGAAAGGACCAAAATCATTTATTGGATTTTTACACAGGTAAAATTTCATTATAACAAATGTGACATAGCAGAAGTCTATACAGCACTTCAACAGACACAAGAAGTTCTATTTAACAAATACTTGTATAAATATTTTCTTTGGTTAATATCCATAAAAAAACCCCACATTATCCTAATTGCAGTTACTAATTCATTGACTGATTTACCTGTACCAAGTTTATACAGTTATGCCTTGGGTTTTTTTGTTTACTTAAAAAAAATTTTTTTTGTTAAATTTTTTATTTTTAACATGTGTTTTTAAAACTTTGGGTTACAAATTTTCTCCCTTTCCTCTCTCCCCACCCACCCTCATTGAAAAGGTAAGCATCTTGATACAGGTTACAGATGTGTAGTCATGAAAAACACTTCCACAGTAGTCCTATTGTGAAACACTAAGTATATTTCCCTTCATCCTATCCTACTCCCCATTTATTCTATTCTCTCTTTTGACCCTGTTCCTCCTCAGAAGTGTTTGCTTTTGATTATCCCCTCTCCCAGCCTGCCCTCCCCTCTATCAACTCACTGCTCTCTTGTCCCCTTCTCCCCTCATTTTCCTGTAGGGTAAGATAGATTTCCATACCCCATTGTGTATATCATTCCCTCCTTAAGCCAAATCCTATGAGAATAAAATTCACTCATTCCCTCTCACCATTCCCTATTTCCCCTCCACTGTAAAAGCTTTTTCTTGTCTGTTTCATGTGAGATAATTTACCCCATTCTACTTCTCCTTTTCTCCTTCTCCCAGTATAATTCTCTCTCACCCCTTAATTTTATTTTCCAGATATCACCCCTTCATCTTCAACTCACCCTGTGCCCTCTATCTATGTATACATACACATAATTTTCTTCCCTCCCACTACCCTAATACTGACAAAGGACTCACGACTTACAAATATCATCCTTCCATGCAGGAATGTAAACAGTTCAACCTTAATAAGTCCCTTATGATTTCTCTTTCCTGTTTACCTCTTCCATGTTTCACTTGAGTCTTGTATTTGAAAGTCAAACTTTATATTCAGCTCTGGTCTTTTCCTCAGGAATGCTTGAAAGTCCCCTATTTCATTGAATGACCATTTTTTACCCTGAAGGATTATACTCAGTTTTGCTGGGTAGGTGATTCTTGGCTGCAGTCCTATCTCCTTTGCCCTCCAGAACATTATATTCTATGCCCTTCGGTCCCCTCAATGTAGAAGCTGCTAAATCTTGTGTTATCCTGATTGTGTTTCCACAATACTTGAATTGTTTCTTTCTGGCTGCTTGTAATATTTTCTCCTTGACCTGGGAACTCTGGAATTTGGCTACAATATTCCTAGGAGTTTTCCTTTGGGGATCTCTTTCAGGAGGTGATCGGTGGATTCTTTCAATTTCTATTTTGCCCTCTGGTTCTAAAATATCAGGGCAGTTTTCCTTGATAATTTATTGAAAGATGATGTCTAGGCTCTTTTTTTTGATCATGGCCCTCAGACAGTCCAATAATTTTTAAGTTCTCTCTCCTGGATCTATTTTCCAGGTCAGTTGCTTTTCCAATGAGATATTTCACATTCTCTTCTATATTTTCATTCTTTCAGATTGGTGTTACAGTGCGTTGATTTTTCAAATTGTCATTAGCTTCCAATTTCTCCATTCTAATTTTCAAGGAAGTATTTTCTTCAGTAAGCTTTTGGACTTCCTTTTCCATTTGGCTAATTTTGCTTTTTAGGGCACTCTTCTCATTGACTTTTTGGATCTCTTTTGCCATTTGGGTTAGGCTATTTTTTAAGGTGTTATTTTCTTCAGTATTATTTTGGGTCTCCTTTAGCATCACTTCAGTTTTTCCTCTACTTCTCTTACTTTATGCCTTGGGTTT
Source organism: Phascolarctos cinereus (assembly GCF_003287225.1). Lineage (NCBI taxonomy): Eukaryota > Metazoa > Chordata > Mammalia > Diprotodontia > Phascolarctidae > Phascolarctos > Phascolarctos cinereus. The sequence goes on along the minus strand of NW_027555847.1, from coordinate 545,390,945 downwards.
TACTTTAAGCTCAAATATTTGCTTTTCAGGAACCTGGCTTCACAAATTCACAGAATTTCAAAACTGGAAAGGAACTCAGTGCCCACCTAGTCCAACCTATATCCAAGAAAGAATTGCCTCTACAACATACCTGATAAATACTTGTCCAACCTTTGCTCAAAGACTTCTAATGAGGGCAGCAAGGAGGAACTGACTACCTCTCAAAGCCACACATGCCAATCTGAATTGGGCCTTCAGCTGCAAGGTAGTCCTTTTATTCAACCTCCATTGCCTATCTCACTCCCAAAGAAGTCAAACCAAATCTGTTACTTCAAGCATGCTATAACTTCTCCTCCATTCTCTCTCAACTGAAGATTTTAACTTTACTTTGCTGATAAAACTGTGGCAATTAAATGTGAGCTCTGACTTTCCCACTCTCTTCATCTTATCTTTTGTTCTTTTCCCCAGTCTCTGACAAGGAGGTGGCCCTTCTCCTTGCCAAAGTCAACCCTGACACATTCATGTGCCCTTGATCCCATCCTCTCTGATCTTCTCTAGCAGAATGCATCTCCCCTTTCCCTCTTCTCTCTTATGTGTTAGTTTCTTCCACCTTCAAAAATGTCCAAGTCTCCCCTATCCTTAAAAAAAAAAATTAACCTTCACTAGACCCCACCCTCCATTTAAGCAATTGTCCTATATTTCTCTTCTCTTTCCCAGTCATGCTCCTCAATAAATAAATCAGTACATAAAAAAATAAAGGAGCTATCTACACTGCCTGCCTCCATTTCCTCTTCATTCTTTGCAATCTACCTTCTAACCTCATCAGTTAGCTGAAACTGTTCTCTCCAAAGTTACCAATGACCTTGAAATGGCCAAGCCTAATGGTCTTTTCTCAGTACTTATCCTTCTTGACCTATCTGCTGCATTTGACACTGGTGATCACATTTTCCAGCTGCACACACATTTTATGCTCTCTAGGTTTATGACATTACTCTCTCCTGATTCTTCTTATACTTGTCTGACCACCCTTTTGTCTTCTTTGCTATGTCATTATCCATAAAGTTCCTCCTAATTGTGAGTGTTCCCTGAAGTTCTGCCCTAAACCTATTTCTCTTCTTGCTCTAATTTCCCTCTTGTTAACCCCTTCAGCTACCATGAGTTTTAACTATCATCTCTATGCAGATGACTCATGATCTATACACACCCTGCCCTGTTTCTCTCCCCTGAACTTCAGTCTCACATCACCAATTTCCTATTGCATATTTCAAACTGCATATGCTGGACACATCTCAAATGTAACATGTCTGAAACTTCACCCATTTTTCCCCCAAGCCCTCTCCTCTTCCAGAGTTTCACATTTCTGTTGAAAGTACCTTCATTCTTTTAATCTCCCAACTTAACAACCTTGGTATTATTTTCAACTCTTCACATGTCCACTTGGTGGTCAATTCTTGTCATTTCTACCTCCATAAAATCATCTATATATGTTTCCCTCTTTCCACTCACACAGCCACCACCCTGCTGCAGGCCCTCATCACTTTTCACTTAGATAACTGCAAAAGCCTCCTAATTGGCCTTCTGGCCCAAGGTTCTCACTATGCTAGTGATATTGATGCCAAGGTCATTCACCATAAGTAAGACCTTCTTGGATCTATCAAACACACATGTGTACACATAAACATAGTGTATTCATAAGTATATGTCTGTCTATATACGTGCATACATACATTATATTATGAACTTTAATGCCAGCTAAATCCCTAACTGCTTAAAAGCAACCCTTAAACATCTGACATACAGCAACAGGCCCATCAGATAATAATAGCGTTGTGTGCACAAATTCTTTAATTTTAGATGTAACATAAGAACAAGCAGCAACACAACAAAGATCAAGAGTTGTAAACTGAACAGCAAATGTCAAACTTGTTCTTTTTTTGGGACAAAAGTTTTTCATAAGATTGGAGGCTCTACTGCTACATTTCTCATATAATCCACACCTATTAGCACTTGCATATGTTTGATAAATGCTTGGAAAATACAGGGAAACTATCCCACTGAGCATTTTGCACTAATGAAAGCAAAGATGCTGAGTATAGAAATTAGAGAAAAAGTAATGGTGCTCAGAACAATCTACTTAGCAGACAAAAGCAGAATACCTTCTCCTAGAAAAACAGAGAAAAATAGTTAACTAATCTGATTAAAATTTCTTCAATGCTACTATGCCAATTCAGTACAAATAACTGAAATCTCCTTACTGGTGGGAGGGGAGCAACTGGAGATCTCTGGTCACTTCTCTCCTCCATCCTAAAGGGTTTTTATGGCTATTACTTTGGCTTCTGCACCTCATTAGCAAGTAGAAAAATGCGACTTTTTTTTTTAAACCATTCCCTCCCTCACCTCATGCCTCCCATTGCTCTCCTCCCCAACCCTAAACTTTGATGTTTCACTTCAACTTTGGCCACCTTATCAATTATGTCCTCTGGATTGCCAGTCCATAAATAACATTCTTTCCTTCATTTTAGATCTCTTCCTTCCAACCTTTTGGCCCTCAGAAACCTGGCTTCACACAAATCACACTACCACATACCATAACATATAGAACTGGCTGCATCTTCTTTCATACTTCCTGTCACACTAGTCTTTTGTGTTACAGAGTTACTTCTAAAATCTTGTCACCACCACTCAACAACCTTTCCTCCTCCTCTGAAGCTCATGCTATCAAAATTTTGTCTAATCCTCTAGCTCTAATAAATCTAGGTAGTTTTCTTAAATAAGTTCAGGCAGTTGTTTGGTTATGCTTTTCAGGATGTCTAACAGTACTTAAATTATTTCTTTCTTGACCTATTTCCCAGGTCAGTTGCTTTGAATAAAGATACCTTGAGCTTTCTTCTAATTTTTTTTTAAACTTCCTCAATTTGTTTTAGTATTTCTTGTCTCCTCTGTTCACTCTGTTTTTTTAGGTAATAAACTATATGTTTAAGGTTTTTCATTTTCTGTGCCAAGACAAGCATCCTCCTTTCAATTTTTTCCTCTTAAACTCTCATTTCATTTATAATATAATTTTTAAAATCTCATTTCATTATGTCCAGTAACTATTGTAGTCCTTGTATTCAAACCATTATTTTTTCCTCTGAAATTGTGGTGGGATTGCTCTCTTCATCTGCATTTACCTCTGGGGTTTATCTTAAACCCCAATTTTTTTTTACTGTTTAAAATTTTTTTTTCTGTTTTCTCGTGTTTTCAGCTTCAGTTCTTGGATTAGGATTTTTGTTCAGGCAAGCCATCCTTGTACAGATTAAGTAGGCTTTTTTAAAAATCTCATTTCTTTCTAGTTTGGACACTGCTGCTACTGCCTATGTAGATGAGGTGGTTGGTAGAAAGCCCTATGCTCTGCCTCTTTTCAACCAGTTTCCTGGTTGTCCACCAGAGGTTCTGATCTCTGCTGGCCTTTCTTCTTCTTCTTGAATGATTCCCAATCAGAAATTGGTTTCATACCCTGCCGTGGCCATGACAAACCCCATGCTGGAGATTAAACTCATCTCAAGCCTCCTGTACATCTCCCTTGCCCTGATGCTACAGGTGCTTAGTTGGCCTGTCCGCTTCTTTGGATCTGAGGGCTTTTATTTTATTTTTTTTTGGGGGAAGGAATAGAGCGTTAAATAGAAAACTTATTTATTTTTAGTGTTCAACTATACATGTTAAATCATTCAAAACATATTTCATATTAGCCATGTTGCAACAAAACCCCAAGAAAAATAAGGCTAAAAAAATATGCTCCAATTTGCACGAACAGGTCATCATTATCTCTCTGGAGGTAAATAGAATTTTTTATCCCAAAGAAATTGAAAGTTGCACGGTAGATGTAAATAAGTCACTTCACATCAACAAGGACTTATGAATAATAAATAAGAATGATGAAATCAAAGACATATATGACCCCAAAAGAAGGTAGGCTTGTCCTATAATAAGAGCGGTGGATAAAAGACAGCTATCCTTCTTGTTGCACTGGTATCATCAACAAAACATTAAAAGACCTAGAGGAAAGTCTGCAGCATGATGCATTGATCCTCTATGGAGGATTTATGAAAGGACAAGGGTGAGCACTGCACAGCATAAGACAAAGAACCTACACTTGTACAATGGTACCTGAGGCCCAGGTCTTGTCTCTGCCACTCAACCAAAGTCAAAATCTTTTTAGTCATAATCTCTCTTTTCTTCATCTATAGAATGAGGGATTATACCATATACCTCCAGGGTTTCAACCTCATAACCTTATAAACCAACAAGATTACATTTCACTATCTTTCCTTTTTTAATTAGATTTTTAAAAAAGTTACATGTAAAGACAAATTTTAACATTCATTTTTTTAAACTTAACGTGTCCAGAACAGAACTCATTATTTTTTTCTCCCTAAATCCTCCCTGCCTCCTACCTTCTTTATTACTGCAGAGGGCAACATCATCATCCCAGTCCCTCAGACTTGCAACCTAGAAGTCATCCAGAATTCCTCATTATCTCTCATTCCCTCCGTCCCTGTCTCTATATCCAAATCTGTTGCCAAATCTTGAAGGTTTCACCTTTGTAACACCTCCCAAATATGTCTCCTTCTCTCCTCTGACATTGCCACTACTAGTATAGGCTCTCATCATGTTATATCTGAATTACTGCAACAATCAGGTTGGCCTGCCTGCCTCAAATCTCTCTCTACTCCAATTCATCCTCCATTCAGCCACTAAAATGATTTTCCTAAAGTGCAGGTCCTATTTACTTACTACTTTACTCAATAAACTCCAGTGGCTTCCAGCAGCAAATACAAAATGCTCTGGCATACAAAGTCCTGCACAATCTATCTCCCTCCTTCCTTTCCAGTCTCCTTATTACACCTTATTCCTCATCATATACTTTGATTCAGTGACAGTGGCCTTTCTGGCTGTTCTAGGAACAAGAGAGTCCATCTCTTGGGCTTTGGGCACTTTCTCTGGCTGTCCTCTATGCCTGCTTGCAGTGCTCTCCCTCCTCCACTCTGATTACTGATCTCCCCCTGGCTTCCTTTAAATCTCAACTAAAATTCCACCTTCTACAGGAAGCCTTCCCCAATCCCTCTTAATTCTGGTGTCTTCTCTCTGTTAATTATTTCCTATTTAGGCTGTATATAATTTCCTGTCATATATATATGCACATATATGTATATGTATATATATATACACATATTTGTTTGCATGTTGTGTCCTTCTAATGATCATAAGCTCCTTGAGGACAGAAACTGTTTTATTTCTGTCTTTATATCCTCTGCATCTACACACAGTTGGATTGATATCAATGTGTAACATCCTCTAAAACATTCAGTCAACCCTGTACTGAATACAATTGTAGATACAATCTAATCTCACACAGTTATGAATTATAAACTATTAGAAAGCAAATGTTAAGAGTCCTCTGACATATATAGTATTCTTACTTTCTATAATACTTATTATAACGGACTCAATTATTTGGCTAACTGCTAGTAAAGGTACATTTAATGTCTCAGTTCTGGAACAGGTGAGTTTGTCATCTTCAAGCATTTCTTTTCTTTCACAGGCAAACACAAACATGTGTGTGCACACACATTTCAATGGTAGGAAGTAGTGGTGTCATTAATTTAAGAAACATGAAATTCTTCTCAGGCCTAAGTGAAAGAATGTGGTATGCAAAAGGATGCTCTCTTGTTTCAAACAAGTTTTTTCAAATGACAGATGAATGGTAACGATCACATAATCTTACCTAAAATAAAAGAGAATCTAGAATGCCCATTTCTTATTCTATTAGATAGACTCTAAAACTTAGGTCAACCTCACTTTGGTACCTTCCTGTTTCTTAAACATCAATGACTGGTCCGCTTGGTTAAACTACTGAGCTGAAATGGATCTCCTTTTAATATCCATTTACCCATTGATTCCACTATAAACTCTGGTTTAAAATGAAGTCTAATCACTCAACTACATAACAACCCTCCAAATTAAATCCCCAAATATGCCTCATGTGAGCCCTACCATGTCCTGATATTCTTCAAATGTCAAGAGTTATGGCTTCAGGTCTCCATACTATCTTATTTGCCTTTGTCTATATGTACCCAAGCTTGTCAATATCTTTTATAAAAATTGGGCCCTGGGTAATAGAATAGGCAAAGAAACAAAGCTATCACTCCTTGCAGATGATATGATGACATACTAGAGAATCAAGTATATCTAGTATATCAATACACACACACACACACACACACAACACACACTAGTGAATCAAGTAAAAAACTACTTGAAATAATAAGCAACTTTAGCAAAGTTGCAGGTTATAAAATAAACCCACATAAATCACCGGCATTTCTATATATTACCAACAAAGCCCAATAGCAAGAGATAGAGAAATTCCATTTAAACTTACTGTAGACATAAAATATTTAGGAGTCTACCTACTGAAACAAACCCAGGAACTATGTGAACACAATTACAAAACATTTTCACATAAATAAAGTCAGATCTATAAAACTGGAAAAACATCAATTGCTCAGGGGTAGGCTGAGCTAATATAAGAAAATGACAATTCTACCTAAGCTAATAACTTATTCAGTGCCCTACCAACCAAACTAACCCCAGCTTCTGGGATAAGAACTCACTATTTGACAAAAACTGCTGTGAAAATTGGAAGAGTATGGCAGAAACTAGGCACAGACCAAAATCTTACACCAAATCCCAAAAATAAAGTCAATATGGGTGCATGATTTAGATATAAAGGCTGATACTTAGCAAACTGGGAGAGCAAGGAATAGTTCACCTGTCAGATTTGTGGAGAACAGAAGAATTTATGACCAAACAGGTGAAAGAGAATATTATGAAATGCAAAATGGATAATTTTGATTATATTAAATTGAAAAGTTTTTGCACAAGCAAAGTCAATACAACCAGGATTAGGAGGGAAGCAGAAAATTGGGAAAGAATTTTTACAACCAGTGTCACTGATAAGGGCCTCATTTCTACAATATATAGAGAACTGAGTCAAATTTATAAGAATACAAATCACTCCCCAATTGATAAATGGTCAAAGGATATGAACAGGCAGTTTTCAGATGAAGAAATTAAAGCCATCTATAGTCATATGAAAAAATGCTCTAAATCACTATTGATTAGAGAAACGCAAATCAAAACAACTCTGAGGTACCACATCACACCCATCAGATTGGCTAACATGACAAAACAGGACAATGATAAATGGTGGAGAAGATGTGGGAAAATTGGAACACTAATGCATTATTGGTGGAGTTGTGAACTGATCCAACCATTCTGGACAGCAATTTGTAACTATGCTCAAAGGCTATAAAAATGTGCAGCCCAGTAACACCACTTCTAGGGCTGTATCCCAAAGAGATCACAAAAATGGGAAAAGGACCCACATGTACAAAAATATTTATAGCAGCTCTTTCTGTGGTGGCAAAGAACTGGAAATTGAGGGGCTGCCCATTAACTGAACAAGTTGTGATATATGAATGTAATGGAATACTATTGTGTTGTAAGAAATGATGAGCAGGTGGATTTCAGAAAAACCTGGAAAGACTTATATGAACTGATGCTGAATGAAATGAGCAGAACCAGGAGAATGTTGCACACATTAACAGTCATGTTGTATGATGACTAACTTTGATAGACTTAACCCTTCCCAGCAATGCAAGGATCTCCAAAAGTCTCATGCTGGAAAATGCTATCACATCCAGAGAAAAAACTATGGAGTTTGAATACAGATCAAAACATACTATTTGCTCTTTTTTCCCCCTTCTGTTTTGTTTTGTTTCCTCTTTGTTGTAGCTCCTCCTATTGGTTCTAATTCTTCCTTACAATATAACTAATGTGAAAAAGGTTAATAGGAATGTATACAAAGAGCCTATATCAGATTGCATGCCGTCTTGGGGATAGGGGAGAAAAATTTAAAACTCAAAAGTGTATGGAAGCGATTGTTGAAAACTAAAAATAAATTAATAAAAAAATTAAAATAAAAAAAAAGTGGGGCCCTGAACTGAACATGATACTCCAGATGTAGTTTGACTAAGTATTATGAGTGGGCTTTGCTAGCCACTGTTTTCTGATACAGGCTGTAAAATCTGCCTCACAATTTGGGTGACATTGAAATAGGAATTTCTGCCCAAAAAAGTAAGGGTTAATGATGGACCAAGCTCTAGGTGCAACTGAATTAATTTTTTACTTATTATTTTAATATCTATCACAACCATGTTTAGCCTCTTAGCTTGCCTCTGACATGTTCAAACATTTTAATATCCTTTGTGACTTTTCTTAAGAAGCCTTACAAAACGGGCTTTGATGTTTCTTTTCTAAGGTACAACAGCTTCTTCAAAGTTGCTCTTGAGACAGATAAACTTCACTGGGCAAGGTACCTGCCCTCTGGTAAGAGCTGTTTCTTATGGATGCCGAATATGTGTCAAAATTGAACTGTTCCCTAGACTTATCATGAGTTCAGAAAAACTGTTCACAAACTCAGCCAAGTGTATGCTGACTAATAAGCACCATCTTCAAGTTAAGGATAACAGAATATAAACTAGAGAGCAAGGACTGTTTCATTTTTGCATTTGCACTGCATTTTTGTACTGTATTCCCCCAAACATATTAGGCACTTAATAAATACTTGCTGATTATGTGTATGAGTAGTAAGTAATAATTAAACAAGATTGGGCACAACAATAAATATGGCAATCCTCAAAATCATCTGTTACCAGTATTATTTTGTAAATTTGGGCATCAGTAAAATATTTATATACTATAAACTATGTTAGAAGTGAGGCATTTCCCTCTAGAAACAAGAATAAGCAAACTGAAGACTACCATATTACAAAGTTTCTGTTGTCCCTTCCCTGAAACATAACAAAATGGCTCCTTCCCAAATAGGCCAGTGACTATATAATTGTGAACTTATCATGACTCCGTGTTTTCTGTATATAAAGTACCTATGGGAAATAGCTCATATTCAAAAGTCTATTGAAACATACAGCCATTATAAGCTAGCTATTTACTGACTTGTAAATTGTAACCATGCACATATTGTTCCATGACATTATAAAACACAAAAAGCAATAAAGGAAAATTATTCAAAGAAAATATTTTTCTTGATTTCTCAATTATTATTTTCTTTGATCATCATAAAAGCTTTCCCCAGATATCTAAGTAAGATGTTGGAGAGTACATTTTATCTAATCCATAAACTCCAATGGTTCCCTTTTTCCTCTAAGATAAAATAAAAGCTCCTCCATTTGGCTTTCAAAATACTTCATAATCTGACCTCAGGTAACCTTTCCAACCTCACTATACATTAGTCTCCTCACATCCTATGGTCTACTCAAACTGGCCTCCTCTCTGTTCATGTCACTGTATCTTCTAACTCCATGTCCTTGCACTGTCATCTCCCTTGCATGGAATGGACTCCTCTCTCTCTGTCTCTCTCCCACTACCCAGAATCTTCTCACACCACCTTCTACATGAAGCTCTTCCTGAGGCCAACTGTTAATGCCCTTCCTCCTTAATGACTTTCTATTTACTTACATGGGTACATGTTGCTTCCAAGAGAATGTACACTACAGAGAGAGACTGTTTCATTTTTGTGTCTATTGTATTTTTTCATTGTATCCTCCAACATACAGTATGTACTGAATAAATATGTTTATTATGTATATCAACAGGAATTAAGCAAGGAGGCATAATAATTAAGACAGTAATCCTGAAAGTAGCTTGATACTAGTGTCATTTTATACATTTTAGTATAAATAAGACTAAGATGATAATATATAGTTTCTGATAGGGTTAAAAATAAACAAAACATTATTTTTCATTAACACGGTCCATTATTCTCTCAATCTAAATATTATGTAACATTTTTTCCTCCAAAGCACAAAGAACTAAATTAATTTAGCTGGTTAAATTAAGTTTCTGAAAGACGTTCAAGAATTAAGAAATCAATAACAACTTTCACCTTAATCAGAATCATCTGAAAACCTTAAATCAGTGTTGTAAATCTATATATGGTTACCACACAGAACCAAAGAATGACAGAACCATAAGAGCCCTTACATTAGAGAGTCCCAATCTGGTGACTGGGAAATTACTGAAAGAGGAACACAAATCGCTAAGTAAACAAAACTTGTCTACTGGAAATCTTCTAAATATGTGTATTACAATTTTTTTCAAAAATATGCAAGTGTTACTCCAGTTAATAAAATCTAAATTCACTTAAAAGCATTCCTGAATTCAGACTAAAAAAAATTAACCTATTGTGTTGGGGATACCATTGCTAATACCTTTCTAATTTAACTTGACTAAACTGTGGTAAAAATCTTAAATCTTAATTTGAATTATTAAGTTTCAGGTTTTTTTTTTCCTCCAAGGAAGAAAACCACTATATTTAGTCTGTATTTAATAACAGACTGCAGATTCCACTGCCATTAGACCCACAATGCAACATTTAAAAAAAAAGTTAGTCTAAAATTATTTAATTGTCTAATAAAGCAGCATAAAAGCATCAGGAGTTAAACTCTCCACATAACACAAGATAAAAAGTAAATTATAGAAGCTAAAATGGTATTAAAATACATTAGGAAAGATCATTATCACTATACTACAAACAGATATTTTTAACAGCACTATTACTGGGCTCTTAGCCTAGGTCCACTTGTTTTGCATATGCATAATGCAGTAAAAATAGCACATAACGGGAAATAATACCTGCATTACAAAGTGCACACATGACATCTTCTGCCGATATCACTGAGTAGTTTCATGGATCTAATTTAAAATATTTCATGATGCCAGGAGTTCTAATATAAAGGAATATGTAAACATAAAACCAACAACATAAATACAGTAGTATTTCAATTTTGCTTCCGCTATGCAAGTACCAAAATCTATAGAAATAAAACTCAGCTAGAAGAGAGAATGCTCAGACACAAAAGTAGTTATCAATTATTACTGCCATCAAAAACAGCCAGCACTTCTGTTTTATATTCCTAAAACCATTTCTTTAGATTCCTGGCATTTGGTCATGGCTCACCTCTTTATCCATACTTTCTAAATCCTCTTTACAAAGTGTGTATAGCGGCATTGTCTCAGACATACTTGGCTGTCGTTTTCTTCTGGATGGACCAGGCTGCTCATCTTCATCTTGATTGGCTGACATTTCTTCATCAAACATCTGTTGTTGATGTGGTTGAACAACTCTGAAAAAATTTCACAGGTCCCATATGAGGAAAAATTGTTTGAAGTGCATCATTTCAGCAATGAATCAGATTCCCGACTCTTGGGAGTTCACAAATAGAGAAACACCAACACAGTAAAATAATTCAGTGTAGTAAAAAATCCATAAGGTTTCAAAACACTTTCTCATTTGGTTGCTTTCCCTTCATTATTTATTTGTTATTCTGCTTACAAAAAGGATTAGAGAAACCCCATTAAAACAGTTCTTACCTTTAAAAAAAAAGACACAACAACAACAATAACAACAAAACCTTATGAAGGTTAGGACCTATGTTTAGATTCTGTCTCTGCCACTTGTCACTTATATGACTGTGGGAAAACCACTTAACCTCTCCAGGCTTCAGTTTCCTCTGTAAAATAAGAGAATCGTACTAGATTACCTCAAAGGTCCCTTCCAGCTCTAAGACCATGACTCTTAATCACAACAACAAAAGCTCCCCCACACCCCGAAAAAAAAAAGCAAAAATAAAACAAAACAAAAACTACAGAATCAATGGCCCAACAAAACAGTTTTTGATGTTTGCTTTTAAAGTTCAAGTGGTGGTGTTTATCTTTTATTGTTTTTTCCCCTCATCATCATAAATAGTACGAGTTGAAGGAAGAAACAACTAGTCAATTTAGTTTAAAAATAAATGTTAGGTCATCTCCTTTTAAAATAAAAAAAAACTCAAATCCTTAGCAGCATCCACTGTTAGCTAATAATGTCCAAGAGGGACATGTCTGTTTTTAACTTAGTGGTCTATTTGGTCCCTGAGTATTCTATTCACAAAGGGATGTTTAGCCCATCAAGATGTCACCTGATGAGTGTGGCAAACTATTAAGTAAGATTCTATCTTATTTCCAAGATCAATGATGGCTATTTACAAAGGAAAAAAAAAAGATCACTTGAAGTCCAAAGAGCTCCTAAGGAGGACAGCAAACAAAATTATTTAAGTTGATGTAGAAAAATCAGCACAGATATGACCTTAGTTGTTTTTTAGTTGTATCTGACTCTTTGAGACCCTACTTGGGGTTTTCTTGGCAAAGAACCTGTAGTAATTTGCCATTTCCTTCTCCAGGTCACTTTACAGATGAAACTGAGGCAAACAAGGGTAAGTGACTTGTCCATGGTCACACAGCTAGTAAGAGTCTGAGATCAGCTATGAACTCAGGAAGATGAGTCTTCCTGACTTCAGGCCTGGCATTCTATCCACTGCACCACCTAGCTGCCTCCCTGATCTACTACTCTTCAAACAATTGATGGAATACTAATCACAATAGCAGGGGCTAGTAAGGAATGTAATTATCTTAGCTAGCAGAATTTCTCTAACACTAGCTTAAGTAGCAGCAGCCAAATTGGTTTACGATGTACTATATTTACATCTACCCAGAATCCCGGGATGAGAAGCTGGCCTCAGCTTTATTTAACCTACACTGCGGAAAGCAAACAGTTTAGGAATATTGCTCAGTTGACAGTTTTCCTGACAAGGGGATAATTTCCCACCTAGAGCAGCCTGAATGTTTGGACGAAAACAATTAAAGGATTGTGAATAGTAGTGAACTGCTAAAGAAATAAGAACTCTGAAAATGAAGGCAGCAATAGGTGATCAGTCAATAAAGGTTTGTTAAGCACCTACTATGTGCAAGATACTGTATTAAGCACTGATAATTTACCCTGAGAACCTACAGATTTTTTAAAGATCTTTCTCCTTCTTCTGCTGTTATTTCTCCCCTGCTCACTGACCCTGTTCTTTATTCTTTCTACATTTTCTTCCCCTCTCTTCTGTTTTCCCCCTTAACTATCTAAGACACATTTTTAAATTTAATTTGTTAATTTTATGGCTCCTATAAACTTCAAAAGATGATGTAGACAATCAATATTTATCTTTAACAACAAACTGATTTTTAATTCTACATAAGCTCTTGTGTCTTCCAACCAGTCAGTGACCCTTGATAGAATAAACAAGATTCTTCACTCTTCTGTCATTAAAGTGGAATCTAGTTTAAGAGGAGTCCAATTACTGGGGCTTCTTCCATTTCGTATGAATAAACACAGATTAAGTACTTTATAAAGGCTTGTCTCCACTTTGGGTTTTCACAACACTACCCTCTTAACACCACCCTCTCTTGATTCTCCTCTCACCAGAGTCTGTAAGAAATTTTACCTCTTTCCACATCTCCAACTTCAAGTAATTTATATGATTCCTGAAGAAAATAATTGTCATCCCTGTTTCTCTATTACCTCTGTGTGTGTGTGTGTGTGTGTGTGTGTGTGTGTGTGTGTGTGTGTGTGTGTAGGGCACTGGGGTGTGAGGGTGCTGTTAGGAACTTGGAAGCAATATTGATGCCATCTGGGCTGCAAGGACGGGAACATTATTATTCTAGGCTATTTACATGCAATCATCCTGTAGACAGATTGTGCATCTCTCTTCTGCTGTCTTAGATAAAAGGGAAATGTATGGAAAGATGATCTTTTCCTAGAATCAGTAATAAGTAGAATTTATATTTAAAATGTAAGTTCTGAACATAGAGCTCTCGTTAAAAATGCTTTCTTCAATAAAATTTAAGAACTGAAATCCTTGACTAATGAAAATAGGAGCCAGGAAAGTGATAGTGATTTAAAAAAAAAAATTAATGGGGTCAAGTTGTAGGGCTTTGGAAAACTCACATATAAATGAATCATATTCTGCAAAAGCTTTCAATCACCACATGACACAAGTTATGTGTTCTTATATACACTGTCTTATTTGAGCCCCAAGGCAACCCTATGAAGAAGGTAGCATAGGTTTTAAGCCCTGTCTTACAGTTGAGAAAACTGAGGTGAGGAGATGAGCTCTAGGTCACAGAGCTGCTAAGTTCCACGGAGAAACAGCTTTGAGAACAAGTCTAGTATTTAGTTGCCATGAGAAGTCAAATGAAAAAACTGTTGGGAGGAGGCAAAACTTTAGAGCCAAATGTTACACAGGCCACCACCATAACCAGATACAAATGCAATTGGGAAATAACAACAAAAATACAAAAACCCCTTAGATAACATTAAATTTAAAAATTAAGTCAATATGTGCCTGCAGAGAGGGATCCTTATGTATGGATTAGGGTCCCTCCTTTCATTGGAGTTTGACACAGACTGTTCTAGAGTAACAAATTAAGGGAATGAATAAAACAACAATAACAACAACAAAAACCCAGTTACTAAGCACTGTGATGAGCACTGGATATAAATAGAAAAAGTAAGACTGTTTTCAAAATTGTCATACTCTAATTGGGGGAGACAGCACACAAGGTCAGATGGAAAAGTCTGGGAAATTCTAGGAGTTCAGTGATGGGGCAGATGGCAAGACCAAGAAATCTTTGTTACATAAGTAGATCAGGAGAGAGAGGGTGAGAGTGTGTACGAGACAGAAACAGAAACACACACACACACACACACACACACACACACACACACACACACACACACACACACAAGAAAGCACTATAGCACACAGAGGCAGGGCATATGGTAAGGACTACAGGGTTTTAGAAGGCAATGCTAGGGTAGATGGTAAGACCTAGGAGTCAGTCCTTTATCTCACAGAAAGGAATGGAGCTGTTGATTACCACTTCCAAACCTTAAAAGCAGTCAAGAAATCCCAAGGAAAGTATAGGGTGCCCCTTGCTCTCACGGTAGCGAGAAGTGAGGGCTATAATTTAGTTGCCTGGCCAACCTGGATGAGATCTAGAGTGGCCCAGGGCCAAAGGAACAGGCAAAAATGCAGCGAAAATTACATAAATAAATTGGGGGGCATTTGGGGGAGAAACTTATGTGACGTGGAAAATAAAGTTTATAATTTAAAAAAAAAGAAAAAGAAAAGAAATTATGTCTCAGAGAAGCTAAGGTCTTTGCCAAAGGTCTTTAGCCAACAAGCAGAGGGACCAGAACTAAAAGCTGGGTTTTCTTCCTCCTGTATTGTTTTTCCTGTTACCTCATGAAAAATTAAGCTATAATTAACTGTGATAGCTAAGAGTTACATGCTAACATTTAAAAAATTATCAATACGCTTTTCAGGAATCTCTTAAGTCAGTCTACTTTTATTTTGTAATGATTAAGTGACATTAGGGATATAACTGATTAGACCTGTTCCATTCAATTTTCTATTCAAAAGGTATGCTACCATTCATGCTCAAAATACTCATATCTTTACATGATTTAGAGATACTCTTTTATATTATGCTGGAAAATTGTCACATTTTCTATTGTAAGTAGCTTCTTGAAAACCACTCTCCATAATGGTACAATATGCATTAATAATATATAAAATTATAATACACATTAATATGGAATAACATTCTACACATTTTGCTGCTTTAGAAATTTTTTAACTGGCAATTCCTACACTCTAAATGAGGTTTGTTTCTACTTGTTAACTGCTCTCTAGAATACAGAAAATTACATGTGAATGTATTTAAACCTGGAAAACTTTTAGCCTACAGAAGAGAATGGAATTTGGTCAAGATAGTAGCTGCCTAATTGGGATACTCCTAAGTGTCCTACACTACCTTGTACTGATTATTTTTGCACTACATTTCCACTTGTAATCAACAAATCACCGTATAACAAGCACATATGAAAACTGAATTAGAGAAACATAATACACTAAAACCTTAATAATTAGGGAAAGGCCTTTCTGAAATATTATTAAAGTTGAATTACAGAATTAAAGAGTAGTTTTCATTGTTTTCCATACACACATAGCTAGACTAAGTATACAGAATCCAACTTCTGCTTTAATGAAGAGTTGAGACTGATCTGATACAAAGCACTAACTAGTCTGAACAATACAGATCTGTTCTCATACTGCAATCAAAATATAAACTGCTTGAAAATAAAATGGTTTGTACTCTTGAGAAGGAAAGCATTTCCCTTAAATTTTGTCTAATTTATACATCTGATTAGCAACCTCCTTTTTTTTTCCATCAAGAGTATAAAAGTAAACTTTAACCTAGAGTCAGTTATCACAAATCACAAAGTCCAAATCACCATGAATAAAGAAAAACTTCACATAACATTAAGACTCTTGACACTTGATTAAATCCACCACTACTATGTAGTCTACAAATACACTAAGTATGAAAACATTTAGCCTTGAGAGGAGCTACACCATGGAATTTGGTCAGGATCTTAGCTTGAAAAGAAATTATAACCTTTCAATTATCAATTTAGAAAGTAATTTTTCTGAGAAACATTCATTTTTGCTTTCTGAGAATGAAGCATATATTTTTTGTTATTTTTAACAAAAGCTTAGAAACATAATATTTTATATTCATTTAGATGTGGTCAGCTACAAAAGAGTAATAAACAAATTTAAAACCATAGGATCTCAAAGCACCCTTCAGGAAATCCAAGGAACATTTAATATTTTATTAAACATGATCTGAAAAAGCAAAAAACATCAATTCTCACCTGTTAGAAATTGTCTCCTCCCTTCCTGAATGGAAAATATGATTACTAGTGAAAGGAAGTTTTACATATAAGGTAAAAATAATTACTTTAACTGCTACATGTCATGAGTAACTAATAGATTAATACCTAATACATAGAACAGCAAACTCGTGTAAAAGAAAATAAACATCTTTCATTCCTTTAAAAAGCATTTACACTACGGATTAGAGAAATGCAAATTAAAATGACTCTGAGGTACCACATCTCACACTTATTAGATTGGCTAATATGACAAAAAAAGAAAATGCTGGTGGGACTGTGAGAAAATTGGGATACTAATGCACTGTTAGTGTAGTTGTGTATTAGTCCAACTATTCTGGAGAACAATTTGGAACTACACCCAAAGGGCTATAAAACTATGCATACCCTCTGACCCAGCAATACACTATTAGGTCTGTTATCTCAAAGAGATTAAAGAAAAAGGACGTATTTGTACAAAAATATTGATAGCAAGTGTTCATATGATGACAAAGAATTGGAAAGTGAAGGGCTATCAACTGGCGGATAGCTGAACAAATTGTATATGATTGTGATGGAATACCACCATGCTATAAGAAATGACAAGTAGGATGGCTTCAGAGAAACCTGAGAGGACTTATATGAACTGATGCAAAGTGAAGTGAGCAGAACCAGAATATCATACACAGTAACATCAATATTGTAAGGATGATTAACTGTGAAAGACTTAGCTACCATGATCAAGACAATGATCTAAGACAAGTCCAAAGGACCCATGATGAAAACTGCCATCCACCTCCAGAGAGGGAACTGGTGAACTCTGAATGCAGATTGAAGCATACTTTTTCACTTTATTTTTATTGTTTTATTTTGTTTGTTTCTTTGTCTTACCACATGACTGATATGGAAATGTTTGCTATGACTACACATATATAATAGAAAACAAAGTGCTTGCCTTAATGGGGGCGTAGGCGGGGTGGGAGTGGTAATGAGGAGAGATGGGGGGAAGGAGAGAATTTGAAAGTCAAAACTGTTTAAAATGATTGTTAAAATTTTTTACATAAATTGGGAAATATTTAATGAAACAAATAAAAATAATTTTCAAAAATAAAGTGCATTCAGCATCACCAACAGGATCAATTCATACAAAACCACCTTGGACAAGGTGAGAGCAAGATGAAATATGATGAAGTAACAATTTTATTACATTAGCTTTAATCCTCTGTACTTCACTAGAAATAATAATGTTACAGTGATAGAAAATTACAGAGCAGTTCCATCATCAGAAGGAAAAATAAATGGAAACTACTCAAACAACAGAGATTATAAACAAGTAATCTGGATATTACAAATAAAACTAGTTTTCTTCAAATTTCTTCTAAATCCATTTCCTCTGAACCTTTCTCTATATTTAAATTTTCTGTCCAATGTAATTTTCCAGCAGGTGGAATTCAAATTTGCAATTTAACATGGGATAAATTAGAAACCCTAAAGTCTTTGAATCATCATAAAGAAAAATTGTGTATACATACAGAGACATTCATAACAATCATAAGCAAGAACCAACTGTATTATTATTCAAATGTAGTTTTAGTCATTAAAATGGACTTATTATTATAACTTGAGTGCATAAACATTATGTAAGATAAAAGCAAAGGACAAGAAGAAACAGATGGAGTTGTGATACGTAATGGTAGACAGAATTCTCACATTGATATAATCATGATCCATCAGAAAAGAGCAAATACGAAGAAAACAGTTTTTGTCTCATACATTGAGAGTGAAATTAGGTTGATTATAAAAACACAACTACCATATTATATCATAAAAATCTACAGTCTGAGAGAGGAGATTTTTTTTTTGATGCTGCAGAGGTGAACTTTCAATTAACTGGAAATTTAGACCATGCTATCTCTGTACTTTGTTACGCCAGGAAGCTCCTTATGAGAAGCTATGCAAAGGGATCAATAACTCATCAAGAATTTATAAATTAAAAATGCCTACTACGTTCTACTCACTGTTGTGAGGTGCCAGACTGGGAAATTTACAGAAAAATGTTTTGTGTAGTACAGCCTGGGCCATAACAGCAGGCTCCTATCTCTATGAGTACAAACCCAATAAATCTGCTGTATCACCCATGAGCAAAGTCAGGCTCTTCCCTCCTTAAACCCCCTCAATCAGTCAAAATGCTCAAGGATCCCAAAGCATTTATGTGGGAGCAGAGATACCATACTACCTTAGACCCACTAGGAAGCAAGAAAAAGCGGTACAACATCAGAGCCAGGACCTTTCCAACATTAAAAAGTGAAAGGGAAAAAGCCACATTTTTGCTGTTGCATATCACAAACTGAATCAACACTATAGGTAACTAGTCATCCAAAAAATAGGTAGAGGACTAGCATGAGTTTTAGATGTGGTTATGTGTAGCTTCTGATTTCCCAGACCTCCTGAGGACTAGGTTGTGCAGAATATGCTTCAGCTCTATCAAATTCATTACATGGAAGTTTTGTGCACAAGTTCTTTCTTTTTAGATAAGCATGTGATACTAAGTAGTAGAAGTTAAATATGTAGGATAGATCACCACCACTTTTCCTTTAGTCCTACAGACTGAAAATAGTGTTAGTTCTGTGAGATAAGTGGACAGAGTAGAAGCTTAGAGTATAACTCCAAATCCAAATCCAGCATTCTTTCTATTCTGTCATGCTGCACATAATAGACCACATTAAATGTGAAAATAGCATGAAGCCTGGTCTAGAGAGAGCACTTAATGAATGCTTGTTGTTTGACTACTCTCTACCACATTGCAGTAGTAATTCAAATGAACATCTCCCTAAAGGCAGTAGTAATTTTAAAACCAGGAAATGATGCACTTTGATGTAACTCAAACTTGCAAATTAAAAAGATGAAACTTACACAATATGTCAAACTTCTTGTGCAAATTTCAGCCCTAATTGTACAAATTTTTCTCACAAGAAACTTCTAATAATTGAAATATTTGCCTCTTTTTAACATGTTACTTGGAACTGAACTAGTGCTTTTCACATGTAAATTATGCACATTTTGGAACAAATCTGCTGTTATCTACTGCTGTATTATTAGTGCTATGAACACACTGTCTTATTTTTTACTTAATTCAAGTTCAGCATACCATCTGCAAATCTGTTTTCAGACAACACTTAATTATTTTCTCTCATATATCTTTGCAATTCTATAGTTTATTGCCACTTATTTCCAAGTACAGCTGAGTGATTCAAATGCTTTTTTTTCCATTAAGCTGC
Organism: Phascolarctos cinereus; assembly: GCF_003287225.1. Classification (NCBI taxonomy): domain Eukaryota; kingdom Metazoa; phylum Chordata; class Mammalia; order Diprotodontia; family Phascolarctidae; genus Phascolarctos; species Phascolarctos cinereus. The sequence continues at coordinate 545,370,986 of NW_027555847.1, read as the reverse complement.
ATGTTTTCCATGAATTTTATGACAATATGCCTGGATTTTGCTCTTGATTTTGACCAAAGAAAAACAGAGTCAAAAGCTTATGGTTTTATGCTAGAAATAGTATAAATAATGGATTTTTAAAAATCATCTAACCTATACATAATTCAGATCTTGCAAATAAATACTTTAACATGACAATATATAGTAATATAAGAACAAATCAGAAACTAAATTTCACAAGTATTATATTTTATATAAAAGTAATGATCTCAAACTGCCACTATACTTCCATTATTCAAAGTATAAGATACTGAATAAAGCTCAGGGTCCATATTTTTTTTAAAAAAATCAATACTGGGGAAAACGCTCAAAGATCCACATCTCAACACCCCCTCTACTGATGTAGTTTACAACCTAAGCTTTAGACTTTAAACTTTTTCTTAAACATTCTTTATTATGAACTTAATTAAACAAAAATATTTCAATGTATGAAGAACAAAAATGATTAAAAATACAACAGAAATTTTAAATATATATAATCTTTAAAAATATAACAGAAGTTTATGGTTATACATATGGTTATACATATACATATATGGTTATACATATGGTCATATATATGTGTATATGTGTATGATGTATATATTAAATTTAACCAAGTAGCAATAAAATTGCAATCTGTGTTATCTTTTGAATTTTTTTCTTCTTCTGTGTATATGTAAATGTTTCACTGATGCTCTTTTTTTTTTCATTTCTGTAATTATCTGTTCTGCTATTCAGTCATTATTTTTAGTTGTGTCTGACTCTTCATGAACCCATTTAGCATTTTCTTGGCAAAGGCATTGGAATGGTTTGCCATATCCTTCTCCTACTCATTTTACAGATGAGGAAACTGAGGCAAACAGAGTTAAGTGACTTGCCTAAGGTTACATAGTTAGTAAATGTCTGAGGCCTGATTTGAACTAAGCAAGACAAGTCTTGCTAACTCCAAGCCCGGCAATCTATCCACTGTGCCACTTAGCAAACAAAACACATTGACCCAGTGGCCATGTCTGAAAACATATCTCATTTGGTACCTTTGATCTGCATCCTCACTGCCAAGAGAGCCAAGGCATGCTTCATCATCAGTCTTCTCCGGTCAGGATTGGTCAATGCACTGATCAGAGATCTGACACCTTAACACTATTTTTCACGAGCTGCTACAGCTAAAATAATTTTTCCCTTGGTGACGAACCTTGTGTTAATAAACTTCTCCAAACTAAGCTAGGGTGATATTTGGAAGGTGACAATGAAGTCCATTTCTAAGGCTATACTCAAATCCATTCCACTTTTAATAGGGCTAACAGACCTTGAGTTCCACTGGCATATCCTTTGAGAACACAGTTGTCACATGCCAGGATGAGGCATGATAGGGCATAAACTGACAAGAATAAAAAAAAACAAAAAACAAACACAGCACTAGAGTGATATTAATGAAAAATAATAAAATATGAGTAGTCAACAAGATAAATTTTCATTTTCTTCTTAGAAACTTACAACTTACTACATAAATTACATATACTCAGGATTATATCTAAATAAAAAGTACTTTACTTTGCAATATAAAGTGATAACAACCTTTTTTTGTTCTTTACTGATTCCCCTTCGTGCTCCTTTGTCCATAAACAAGTAAATGATATTTGACCTTTCAAAATCTACTTTTAAGAAACTGCATCATATTTCCCATGGTTCTAGCACTTGTACTAACTAGGACAAACTATAAGTGTGGTCTTGTGAGAATCTGGAAGGATTTCCCAAATGTTCTGTGAGTGATATTTTTTGTGGTAGTAGTGTTTATAATGTGACAATATCCATACTAATGTTCTCTGACATGAATAATTCTATCTCCTCTCCAATCCATTCTTCACATTGCTGCCTGAGTCATATTCTTAATGCGCTGCTCTGATGTCACGGCTTTATTAAAAAATCCTTCAGTGGCTTCTTCCTGCATACTAAATAAACTCTGAATGTGGCATTATAAGTACTCCCCAGGTTCCCAGCCTTATGTTAGAAGTGGCATGGCATAGTAAATGGCATCAGACTCAGAATTGGGAAATCTGTCAAATTCCACCTCAAGATGTTTACTGATGGATAAATCACTTAACCTCTCAGAGACTCATTTTTATCTTCTTTAAAATAAGGATTTTTCTTTCACTACCTATCTCACAGGGGTCTATATGAGTAAAGTGCTTTACAAACTATGTAAAGCATAGTACATACTATTTCATTTTATTCTAAGAAAATTAAACTATTCTCAATTTATCAATATGTTTGTTTCCCTTGACTGTCATGATCCTCCAGTAGTGGAAGCACTGGACATATCAAATGTACAAGGACAGGAAGTCAACTTAACAGTCGGTCAGAAAGATTTCACAGGACATCTATGTTAACACTAGGTTCTGGGTGGGAATACCAGAGTAGAGAGGAGTAGTCACAATCATGAGGGAGCAGGTTCTTACCTGAGTAAGAACCAGAGGCTGGAGCAAGAGAGAAGTAACCAAACATTTCCCAGATCACAGCATCTTGGAAGCACTGAAAATCTATAGGCCCCCAGACTGAGGTATAGATGCTCATGCTGATCATCTCCCCCACAGAAGGAACAGAGCCCAACTCTAATATAAAGGTCAAAGTCAAGAAACTGGGTGGGAAAATAAGCAAACAACAAAAAGAGAACTTAAAAAGTTTCTATGGTGACAGGGAAGCTCAAGACAAATCTAGAAGAAGACAATTTGAAAACATCTAGAAGTAAAGCCACAAAGAAAAATGCACATCGGACAGAAACTCAACATGAATTCCTAGAAGAGCTTTTTAAAAAAAAAAGAGAGAGAGAGAAATAAGCCAAATAGGAGTGGTAGAGGAGAAACTGGTATAAAAAAGGTGAGAGCAATGCAAGAAAATTATGAAAAGAGAATTAACAGCTTGGTTAAAAAAAAGTACAAAACTTCCTTAAGATAACTTTTAAAAATTAGAATTGTTGAACGAGAAGCTAATAATTCCATGAGCTAACAAAAAACAATAAAACAAAGTCAAAAGAATGACAATGAATCAGAGAAAATGTGAACATAGCAGAAAAACAAATTAACCTAAAAACAGAAGCAGAGATCATTTAAAAATTATTAGGAAAAAAAAATGATTAAAAAAAAAGGAGCCTAGACATAAATATTTCAAGGAATTAAAAAGAAAAACTGTCCAGATATCACAGAACTAAAAGACAAAGTAGAAACTGAAAGAATCCACTGATCACCTCATGAAAGAGATCCTAAAATGAAAATTCCTAGGAATATTATAGCCAAATCCCAGAGCTCCAAGGTCAAGGTGAAAATAGAGCAGTCAGAAAAAAAAAAAAAAGAATTCAAATACCATAGAGTCATAATCAGGATCACACAAGATTTAGTGGCTACCACTCTAAAGGAGTGGAGGGCTTGGAATAAGATATTCTGAAAAGAAAAGAAAAGAAAAAAAAGCTAGGATCACAACTAAACAAAATCTACACAGCAAAACTGAATATAATCCTACAGGGGAAAAAAATGGATACTTAATAAAATAGAGGACTTTCAAGCTTTCCTAATGAAAATTCCAGAGCTGAATAGAAAATCTGACATTCAAACACAAGACTCAAGAGAAGGATAAAAAGGAAATCATGACTGAAAAATCAGCAGGGACTTACTAAGGTTAAAAAGTTTACCCTTCTTATATAGGAAGATGATATATGACGATATATGTAACTCAGACAAAGAACATGGCTGTAAGTCTTTTATTCTGGGATGACCTCAAAAAAACAATGGGAAGGGTAAGAATGAGGGAGGCACTGAGAGAGGAAGGAAGAGGGAGAATGGGGAAATTTATCTCACATAAAAGAAGTACACAAGTAAGAGTTTTTAAAATGGGAAGGAAATTGGGAGGGAGGAGAACAGGCAACACTTGAATACTTGAATACTCCTCTAAACTGGTTCAAAGAGGGAAGAATACACACACAGAGTTGGGCATAGTGATTCATCTTCAACAGGGAAGCAGGAGGGGAAAAAGTTAAGAAAAAGAGGAGAGGTATATGGTAACAGGGAGGGTAATTTAAGTAAGGTAGTGATAAAAAGCTAAACAAATTGTTGGGGAGAGGACAGGAAAAAAAAGTTTACCCTTCTCAAAAAAGAGGATAAACTGAAGAGAATAGGATAGAGGGAAACACACAGCAAATACAACTGTGAATATGAATGAGTTGAACTCACTTATAAAAAAGGAGGATAGCAGAATGGATTAGAAACCAGAATCAAACAATATGTTGTTTACAAGAAACACACTTGAAAAAGAAAGACATACACAGAATTAAAATAAAGTCCCAAAGCAGAATCTACTAAGCTTCATCTGAAGTTAAAAAAAAAAAAAAGAAAAAAAAGGTAGGGGTAGCAATCATGATCTCAAAGAAAGCAAAAGCAAAAATACACCTAACTAAAAGATATAATTAGGGAAACTACACTTGGCTAAAAGGTACCATCAACAATGAAGCAATATTAATATTGAATATATATGTACCAAAAGGCATAGCATCCCAAATTCTTGAAAGAAATAGACAGTAAAACTACACTGGTAGGAGACCTCAATTTACCCCTTTCAGATCTAGTTAATCTAACTATGAAATAAATAAGAAAGACGGAGATGAAGACAATTTTAGAAAAGTTAGATATGATCGACCTCTGGAGAATACTGAATGGGCATAAAAAGGAATGTATCTTTTTTCTTAGTTACATATGGCACCTTCACAGAAACTGACTCTGTATAGCAAATGCAGGAAAATAGAAATATTAAAGGCAGCCTTTTCAGACCATAAGGCAATAAAAATTACATTCAACAAAGGGTCTTGGAAGCATAGACTAAAATTAATTGGAAACTAAATAATCTAATCCTAAGGAATGAGTGAGTCAAAGTACAAATCATGGAAACAATCAATAATTTCATTAAAGATGATGACAACAATGAGACAACAAACCAAAATTTATGGGATTCAACCAAAGCAATAGTTAGGGGAAATTTGGTATCTCTAAAAGCTTACATCAACAAAAGAGAGAAAGCAGATCAACGAATTTGGCATGCTACTGAAATAAAAAAGCTATTAAAAAATTTAAAAACCTAACAATTAAGTACCAAAATAGAAATCCTGAAAATCAAAATTAATATAATTGGAAGTAAGGAAAAAAATTTTTGAATAAAACTGGGAGCGGCTTTATGGGGAAAAAAACCCAATAAAACAAATAAACCACTAGCTAATTTAATTTAAAAAATATAGAAAACCATATTACCAGTATCAAAATGAAAAGGGTGAATGCACAACCAATGAAGATGAAATTAAAATGATTATTAGGAGCTACTTTGCCCAACTGTATGCCAATAAATCTGATGATTTAAATGAAATGGATGAACATTTACAAAAATACAAATAGCCCAGATTAACAGAAGAGGAAAAAGAATACTTAAGTAACTCTTTGTTAGAAAAAGAAATTGAACAGGCCACAAATGAGTTTCTTAAGGGGGAAGAAAAAACAAAACTCCAGGACCAGATGGATTTACAAGTAAATACTACCAAACATTTAAAGAACTATTTATTCCAATATTAGGTAAAATGTTTGAAAAAATGGGCAAAAAAGAGTCCTACCAAATTACTTCTATGACATGACTTTGATACCTAAAGCAAGAAGAGCAAAAACAGAGAAAGAAAACTATAGACCAATTTACCCAAGCAATATTGATGAAAAAGTTTTAAATGAAATACTGGCAAAGAGATTATAGCAATATATCAAAAATTTCATTCACTACAACCAGACCGGATTTACACCAGGAATGCAGGGTTAGTTCTATAACTACAGAAAACTATAAGCATAATTGACCATACCAATAATAAAGACAACAAAGATTGTGTGATTACATTAACAGATGCAAAAAAAGCTTTTGGCAAAATACCACACACATAGGAAAATGGGGGAAAATTTTTCTCACAGTATATTCCTGTGGTAAAGGTCTCATTTCTCAAATATATCGGGACCTAGGCCAAATTTACAAAAATAAGAGCCATTCTGATTGATAAATGGTCAAAGTATATGAATAGGCAGTTTTCAGAAGAAGAAATCAAAGCTATCAATAATCACATGAACAAATGCTCTAAATCACTAATAATCATAGAAAGGCAAATTAAAACAACTCTGAGGTACCACCTCACACCTGTCAGATTGGCTAATAAGACAGAAAAGGAAAATGACAAATGCTAGAGAGGATGTGGGAAAAGTTACACTAATGCACTGCTGATGAAGATGTGAACTGATCTAACAATGCTAGAGAATAATTTGGAACTATGCCCGAAGGGCTATGAAATTGTGTGTACCCTTTGATTCAGCAATGCCACTACTAGGTCTGTACTCCAAAGGGATCAGAGGAAAAACACCTCAATGTACAAAAATACTTATAACAATTCTTTCTGAAATAATTGGAAACTGAGGGGATGCTCATCAATTGGGAAATGACTGAACAAGTTTTGTCTTCTCTATTTTTTTTTTGGCTACTCTGAATCTCCTTGAATGGATGAACTTGCCTAAAATATGTATTTCTGTCCATGTGTATAGGTGGCACAATGGATAGAAATGCTAGGCCTGGAGTATCAAAGACCATTTCAAATCCAGCCTCAGACGCTTATTATCTGTGTGACCCTGGGCAAGTCACATAACCCTCTTTGACTCAGTTCCTCATCTGTAAAATGATTTGGAGAAGGAAATAGGAAACCACTCCAGTGTCTTTGCCAAGGAAACCCCAAAGAGGTACACCAAGAGTTGGACATAACCAAAATGACTGGACAACAATGACAACATACACATCAATTTCCCCCCCCTAAAAATTACCAAATTATCCAAAGCTACTCTAGTTTCTAATCTTTTTGATATGGGGCATATTTTTGTTCTACTTCCAAAAAAGTACTCTGAAATAATTTTTTTAAATTTCTTTTGAGTGTACTATTCTATTTTTTCCTAATGAAGTATGCATTTTGTCAACATTTCTTCCAGATCTAATTTAAAAGTTATTATTATGAAATAATAATTCATTTGTATATTGCGCTTTACGGTTTTATGAAAACCTTTCTTTGCAACAACCCTAAAGTAGAATAGCTGTACTTTCACCCTCATTTTGCAAATGAAGAAAACTAAAACTGGAAGAAGCTAAACTGACTTGGTCACGGTCACACTACTAAGTAGCATGGCTGGGACTCAAAGCCAGGTTTTCCAAATCATCTATCGCTCTTTTCTTTACATTGTACGACCTTTGCCAAAGATGCTTCCAGCACTATCAGTTACTATGCACTATCAGAAGCAAATCCAGTATAATTCCCTTTAATTCTAAAATTGTTTAAGAAGCAGCTATTTATATTGTGCACACACACTCCATTTATGTGGTAAATCCCCCATTATAAACTACCTGTCTTAGTTTGGAAGACTGATCAATACATCTGTTGCTCAGCCTCATTATATAAACTATTGGGATAGTACAATTTAACTTTTTTTAAAAGTATACAAGTTCTGTTCAGAGATCTCCCAGTAACACTTCATCTGTCTGGCAAAGATTTCTAATACTTTTTCTCCTCCTCGACTAACTCTTCTAGTTCCTTCACTTTAGCCAATAAAGAACAAACCTATTCCTTATGGGCCTCTGGTATCCTGTACCAAATACATCTGTAATTTTAAGAGAACAGGGAGCCTTCTTTCGTGGAAATCATCTCCTCCAGTGCAGATTGATAACTAACTTGTAATTTTAGTCTTAAAGAGTTACTTGAGGCACCTAAAGTTGTCTCATATTACCTGCCAAGAGCCCTTTCTCAGTCTTTATCCTTGACCACTCTAGCTTTTAACACTACTGACTACTCCCCTCTTCCTGAACATTCTTCCATTAACTTTTGTGACGCTGCTCCTTGGTTCTTCTTCTACCCATCTGACCTCTCTTCATTCTCTTTTGCTAGATCGTCCTCTCACCCACTGAGTTTGGTTGTCCTCCAGTATTTCATTCTAGGACCTCTCTACTCTGTAATTGCTCTTTTAGTGATCTAATCACCTCCTATGGAGAAATGAGATCAATCATTAATCTTTATAGAGGTGACTCTCAGCCCTAACCCCTCTGAACTCCAGTATATTACCAACTGCCAGCTGAACATTCCCACCTGGACGTCCCAAAGGTATCTCAAATTCAATACAACCTTTTAAAATCCTACCCTCTTCAAAACTTCCTCACCATTGATGGCACCACCACTCTTAGGAAATTATTGCAATCTATGCTTCTAATTGGTTAAAACTAGACTGATCTGTTAGTCTTCTGTTAATAAACCTAAGCCTACTTCATCTAAAAACAAATCTTTCATTAGAAGAATCAAAATCTAGAATCTTTGAATTAGAGACCTGAGAGCTCAATTGACTCCTTAAAGCAGAAGCCTCCTTTACAATATCACTGGGGAAAAATTGATCATTCAGCCTTTGCCAGAAAACTGTGGGCCAACCCATCACTTCTCAAAGTATCACCTGCCAGTTTGGGACAGTTTTAATCATTAAGAAAGTATTTCTTATGGAAGCAAGAATTATATACCTATAGCATTCTCATAAATGATTCAATTCAAGTCAATAAACGTTTATTAAATGACTACTATGTGCAAGGTACTGTCCTAGGTTCTTAGAATACATAAGGAAAAACTGTCTTGCTGTCCATTAGCTGAACAACTCTTCAAATATTTGAAAAAAAAAATCACCTGATTCTCCTTCACTACCCTCGGGCTGTCAACCTCAGATACAATTCAGTTTTATCAACAGGTGTGGAACTTTCTCAATCAATACAGATCACCAACCAGTCTGTCACCTAGTAAATAAATCCTTAAGGACTACTGAGAGCACAAAGAGTTTATTTACACAGAAGGTGGATTTGAATTCCAGTCAGTCTGTTTGTAACAAGAATTTATGAAGTACTTACTATGTGTCAGGCACTATGCTAAGCCCTGGGATATAAAGGTAGAAACAGTCTAGCTATAAATAGCTAGGCACACAGAAGATATGGAAAGCAACATGAGGGGAAGGAATTAACAGCTGAGCCTAAGTCCTGTTGCAGAAAGTTGGGATTTGAGCTCAATCTTGAAAAGCAGCAAAGAAAATTAAGAGACAAAGGTCACAATGGCAAAATATTCTAAACATAAGGCAGAGCCAGTGATAAGGTACAGAGATGGGAGATGGAATATCAAGCTCAAAAAATAGCAAGTAGGCAAGTGTAGTTGACTTATATTGCATATAGAAGGAAATTAAGTGTAAGAAGCCTGAAAATGTATAAAAGAATCAAGTTATAAAGAGCTTTAAATGCTAAATAGAGGTCCCTGAACGTGATTCTGGAAGCAAAAGGTAGCCACATGAGCTCACTGAACAGGAGGAGACATGGCAAGACTTTCATTTTAGGAAAAATCATTTTGGCAGCAAAGTAGAAGATTGATTGGAATGGGGAGAGATTTGAGCAGTGGGAACAATTAAAGGTTATTGCAACAGTCCAGGAAGAAGTGGTGAGGGTCTGAACTAGAGTGGTGGCCATGTGTGTAAAGACAAGGGAACGTATCTGAAAGATGCAGTAAAGGTAGATCTGGAAATGTATTGACCATGCAAGGAGAGTGACAGCAAAGAATCAAGTGTGACACCAAAGTTTCAGGACTGGAAGGATGGTGGTACTTTCGATAATATTACGTAAGTTCATAAGATAAGAGGTCTTGGAGATAAAGATGATAAATCTTGTTTTGGATATGTTGAATTTAAAATACCTATAGGATCCTGTTCGAGTTGTCCAAAAACAGTTGGTAAGCAATGACTAAAGTTCAAAAGAGAGCCTAGGGCTTACTATATAAACCTGATCATCATTACCATAGAGATAACAGAATCAAAATCTAGCATTCTATCCAAGAGGCCATTCTTTTATGCTATAAACATCCTTCTTGAAATGTGGTTTATTAAAAGGAGAAAAAGCACAGTCAAGATGGTAGAATAACATAAAGATGAAGTGCCTTATTCCTCTCCCAAAGCTTCTCCACAAATAACTAGGAAATGCATCAGACAGAACTCTGCTTGGGAAATCCAAGAAAAAAATCAGAGAGAGTCATTTTTCTAGCACATGAAGCTTAGGGAGACAGACCTAAGGGTGTGAGGACACTGGGGATGAGTCTGCCCACGAGTGTGCTACAAACTGTGCATCCAGTTTCAGGTTAGACTGAGGAAGGGATATAAGAAAGGAGTGAAGGAGAGCAATGGTCACTGGCTATATAATAAACATGGAACGTGTTCAGAAATAAACAGTCAATATGTGGCTCTGATGCCAGAAGCAGAGTGGGGACTTGGTTCTAGCCTCTAGTCATGGGTGCAAGCCTGCAACTGAAGAACTAGAGCAAGAGTCCCAGAGCAGAGGGGAGACAACAGTTTAGCCACACTGCACTAGCAGGCTAAGAATCGCTCAGTCCAGCAGCAGTGTACTGGAATGCCTGGCAAAAGACAAGACAGACCCAAATCCAGGTCATAAAGTTACAGGGCTCAGACCAAGAGGGCAATAAGCAGACTTTGCCCCAGATCACATCACTTTAAGAGTACTGGAAGCTACTCTGCCCTTTGCCTGAGCTGTGAAAGCACAGCAAGACGTAAGAAGACAGAAGCCCAGATCAGACATTTACTACAGAAGAATACAGAACATAGAACATAAAGTCCAAAATAAAACAGCAGGTTGGAAGAGTACACAAACGAAAAAGAATTACATCATAAAGAGCTACTCTGGTGACAGGGAAACTGAAGACACAAAATTCAGAAGAATGATTCAAAAACATCTATAAGCAATACACCAAAGAAAAATGCAGAATTCTTAAAAGTGTCAAAGCAAGAGTTAAAAAAAAACGTTTTTATAAATGAAATGAGATGACCAGATATGAGATAGAGAGGATCATGGCAAACAAAATGGATAATAATTTTGATTACATGAAATGAAAAAGTAATTGCACAAACAAAACAAATCCAGCCAAAATTAGAAGGAAAGGAGGAAACTGGAAAATTTTTTTACCAGTTCCTCTGATAAAGGCCTCATTTCTTAAATGTATAGGCAACTGAGCCAAATTTATAAAAATAAGGGCCATTCCCCAATTGACAAATGGTCAAAGAATATGAAAAGGTAATTTTCAAAAGAAGTCGTCAAAGCTATTAATAATCATATGAAAAAACTGCTCTAAATCACTAGTGATTTTGTTGTTGTTTAGTTGTTTTCAATTGTGTCTGACTCTTCATAACCCCCCTGGGTTTTTCTTGGCAAAGGTACTGGAGTGGTTTGCCATTTCCTTCTCCAACTCATTTTACAGCTGAGGAAACTGAGGCAAAAAGGGTTACGTGACTTTCTCAGGTTTACACAGCTAAGAAGTATCTGAGTCCAGATTTGAATTCAGGAAGATGAGTCTTTCCCCAAATCAAGGCTCAGCACTCTAGCTACTTATGATCTAGCTGCCCCACTACTAATCAGAGAAAAGCAACCTAAAAAACTGTGAGGTACTACCTCACACCTATCAGATGGGCTAACATGAAAGAAAAGGAAAATGACACTTGCTAGAGGGGATGTAGAAAAATAGGTACACTAATGAACTTTTGGTGGAGCTGTGAACTGGTCCAACATTCTGGAGAATAATTTGGAACCATGCCCAAAGGGCTATAAAACTGTGTATACCATTTGACCCAGTAATACCACTAATAGGTCTATATCCCAAAGAAATCAAAGGAAAAAAGGACCTCCATGTACAAAAATATCAACAGCAGCTTTTTGTGGTGACAAAGAATTGGAAATCAAGGGGCTCTCCATTAATTGGGTGATAGCTGAACAAACTGTGATATATGACTGTGATGGAATACTATTGCGCTATAAGAAATGACAATCAGGATGGTTTAAAAGGGAAGATTTATATGAACTGATGCAAAGTGAAGTGAGCAGAACCAGAACATTTTACACAGTAACAGCAATACTGTAACAATGATCAGTGAAAAACTTAAGTTATTCTGACCAATACAATGATCTAAAACAATTTCAAAGGACTCTTGATGAAAAATGCTATCTACCTCCAGAGAGAGAACTAATCAACTTAAGGGCAGACTAAAGCATATTATTTTCACTTTCTTTATTTTTCTTGCTTTTTCTTTTTTGGCAACATGGCTAATATGAAAATTAATTTGGCATGACTTTACATGTATAATTGATACCATATTACTTGTCTTCTCAATGGATGGGGGAAAGACTAGGGGAAGGGAGAGAATTTGGAACTCAAAATTTAAAAAATGAATGTCAAAAACAGGTAAATGAAAAAGATGAAATGAGAGTGTCGAGGAAAAATTAGATAAGAAATGAAAGCTATAGAAAACAAGGAAGGGGAATTAACAGCTCAAAACAAAGATACAAAACCCTGCCCAAGAAAATAATACCCTACAAATCAGAACTGAAAAATAAAACCTAATGACTCGAAGAGACATCAAGAATTATTAAAAGGAAGTAAAAAGACTGAAAAAAAATTAGAAGAAAATGTGAGTTTAACAGCAAAAACTGACAGAAAACTGACGAGAAGAGATAATTTAAGAGTCATCAAGTACCTGAAAACCATGACTAAAAAAAGAACCTTAGACAACACATTATAAAAAATTACAAAACTACATAGAGTTCTTAAAACCAGAGGGCAAAGCAAATTAAAAGCAAGAATCTGCCTCCTACTTCCAGAAACTCTAAAATGAAATACCCAGGATTATTATAGTCAAAATCCAGAGTTTTCAGGTCAGTGAAAAAATACTATAAGCAGTCAGAAAGAAAGGATTCAGCTACCGAAGAGTCACATTCAGGATAACACAAGATTTAGCAGCCACCAAAATAAACAATCAGAAAGCTTGGAATATGATAATCCAGAAGGCAAAAGCTCTAGGCTTAAAATAAAAAATAACTTACCTACCAAAATAAGTATAAGCCTACAGGGGAGAAAACAGATCTTTAATGAAATAGAGAACTTTCAAGTATTCCTGATGAAAAGAACAGAGCCCAGTGGAAAATGTGACATATACAAACACAGGAGTCAAGAGATGGATTAAAAGGTAAATATGAAGAAACAATCTTAAAAGAACTAAACAGTGTTATACCATTTACATTTTTAGAGGGGATATGAAACATACAGTTCCTCAAAACTATATCATCATCAGAGGTCATGGAGGGAGTTTAATTAGATAGAGAGCTTAGAAGTGTTTCTATTATATTCCAATAATCTTAAAGAATTGAAATGGTAGAGTTTTGTTTCCTCTTTCTGGTGGTTCCTCCTATTGGTTCTAATTCTTACTTACAACATCACTAATGTGAAAATATGTTTAATAGGAATGTATATGTATACCCTATATCAGATTGTGTGCCATCTTGGGGAGGATGGTGGGGAGGAAGGGGGAGAAAAATTTTAAACTCAAAAGCATTTGGAAGTGATTGCTGATAAATCAAAACAAATTAATTTTTAAAAAAGAACAGAAATGGTAGAAAAGAATACACAGGGAAAGGGGGGAAGTCAGAGAGAATGTGGAAAATTATCTCATGTAAGTAGAGTACACAAGTAGAAGTTTATACAACAAGGAAAAGAGAGTTAAAGGGTCAGGGAGTAGAGGGAAGAATACACACACACACACATACACACACTATGTGTGTGTGTGTGTGTGTATATATATATATATATATACACACACACACACACACACACACACACACAACACATACATATACATCATTGGGTACAGAAATACACCTTACCCAACAGGGAAATAGGGAGGAAAAGAGTTAAGGGAAAGAAGGACATAAATATGGTCTTGATACCAAAAGCAGGGAGAGTTAAAACAGACAAAAAACAAAAAAAACCCTATAGACCAATTTCCTTAATGAATACTGATGCAAACATTTTAAATAAAATATTAGCAGGAAAACAACAGCAAACTATAGATCAAATTCCTTAATGAATAATACAAAGATTTTAAATAAAATATTAGCAAGAAGACAATAGCAAACTATAGACCAAACTCCTTAATGAATATTGATGCAAAGATTTAAAATAAAATATTAGCAAGAAGACAATGGCAATACATCATAGAGATAACATACTATGACCAGGCTGAATTTATAATAGGAATGCAAAGCTAGTTCAACATCAGAAAAACTGTAAACATAATTCATCATGTTAATAATAAAAACAAGAAAAATCATACTACTATATGAAGAAATGCAGAAACAGCTTCTGACAAGATACAACATTCATTCCTATTAAAACACTAGAAATCATTGTAAAGGAGGAGCTCTTCTTATAATGATAAGAAATATCTATTCAAAACTAAGAGTAAGCAATAGCTGTAATGGGGATAATCTAGAAGTCTTTCCAATAAGACCACAGGTAAAGCAGAGATGTCCATTATCACCATTATTTTCCAATGCTGTACTTGAAATACTAAATATAGCAGTAAGAAAAGGAAATTGATGGAATAAAAATAGTCAAAGAGGAAACAAAATTACATATTTTTTGCAGATATGATGTCTTTCAAGAACTCTAATAAGTTACTTTAAAAACTATTTCAAACAATTAACTGCTGGAAAGCTGTAGGATATAAAATAAACTTATATAAATCATTGACGTTTCTATATATTTAGAAAAATGTAGCAGGAAGAGATAGAAAGAGAAATTACATTAAAAAACCAAGAATATAAAATACTTGGGACTCTACTTGCCAAGACACACAGTAATTATATGAACACAATTACAGAATATTTTTTAAACAAATAAAAACAGATATAAATAATTGGGGAAAATATTAATTGCTCATGGGTGGGCTTAGCCAATATAATGAAAGTCACAATGCTAACAAAATTAATTTAGTCAATGTCATGCCAATCAAATTACCAAAAGATTACTTTGGTGAGCTAAAAAAAAAATTCATCCAGATAAACAAAAGGTCAAGAATATAAATGGAAATAATGAAAAAAAAAAGAGAAGGAAGGGAGCCTGTGAGTACCAGATCGAAAACTATATAACAAAGACATAATCATTAAAATAATTTCATATTGGGTAAGAAATAGAAAGGCTAATTTATGGAACATATCAGGTACATAACATACAAAAGTAGAACAGCATAGTATCCTAGTGTTTGATAAACCCACAGATCCCAGCTGTCAGGGCGAGAACTTGTTATCTGACGAAAACCATTGGGAAAAATGTAAAGCAGTCTTTCCTAGATATAGGACCAACTTTTCATTCCACATACCAAGGCAAACTTCAAATGGGCATATGATTTAGACATAAAGGGTGACATCTCAAGCAAATTAGAGGAGCATGGAAGAAATTACCATCATATATATGGAAAGGGGAAGACAACCATTTTTTAAAAAGAGACAGGTTCATAGGAGGTAAAATATACACTTTTAATTACATAAAATTTAGAGGTTTTTATACAAACAAAACCAATACAACTAAAATTAGAAGAAAAGCAGAAAACTGGCAGAAAATATTTGCAGCAAGTATTGCTAATAAAGATCTCATTTCAAAGATATATAGGAATATACACACACACACACACACACACATATGTATTCATACATGGAGTCAAATTTATAAGAAATAAGAGCCATTCCCCAATTGATATGTGGTCAAAGGATATGGATTGGCAATTTTTAGAGGAAGAAATTCAGCTAACAATAGCTCTGAAAAAAATGCTCTAAATCACTAAAAATTTGAGAAATACAAATTACAGAAATTTAAAAATTAGAGAAAAATAACTCTGAAGTACCACCTCATATCCATCAGATTGGCCAAGGTGACAAAAAAAAGTAAAATGACAAAAGCTGGAAGGGATGTGGAAAAACTGGTACATTACTGTACTGCTGGTGAAGCTATGAACTGGTCTAGCAACTTGGCACTATGTTCCAAAACCCATTAAACTGTGGACACCCTTCGACCCTGCAATACTACTACTAATTCTAGTCCCAAAAGGGATCAAAGAAAGGGGAAAAGATAGCATATGTTCAAAAATATTTATAGTAGCTCTTTTTGTGGTAACAAAGAATTGGAAACTGAGGGAATGCCCATTGATAGGGGAATGATTAAATGAGTTATGACACATTAATGTTCTAGAATATTATTCTGGTCTTAGAAATGAGAAAGGGGTTGATTCAAAGAAATCTGGGAAGACATATGAGGCAATTCAAAGTGGTGGGCAGAACTAGCATAACAATTTATAAAATGACAGTAATACTGTAAAGACTCACATGTATAAAAATATTTATAGCAGCTTTTTCTGTGGTGGCAAAGAACTGAAAATTGAGGGGTTGCCCATCAGTTGGGGAATGGCTGAAAAGTTGTAGCATATGAATGTAATGGATTACTATTGTGCTATAAGAAATGATGAGCACGCAGGCTTCAGAAAAACCTGGAAAGACTCATATGAACTGATGCCGAGTGAAATGAGCAGAACCTGGAGAATGTTGTACATAGTAACAGCCACATTGTACGATAACTGACTTTGATAGACTTGGCTTTTCTCAGTGATGCAAGGATCTAAGACAACTCCAAGAGACTCACGATGGAAAATGCTATCCACATCCAGAGAAGGAACTGGAATCTGAATGCAGTTGGAAACATACTATTTGCTCTGCTTTTTGTTTTATTGCTTCATTCTCGTGGTTCCTCCCATTAGTTCTAATTGTTCCTTACATCATGACTAAAGGAAAAATATGCTTAATATGAATGTATAAGTAGAACCTATATCAGACTGCATGGCATCTTGGAGGAAGGGGGGAAGAGCGGAAGGGAGAGAACATTTAAAACTCAAGATCTTATGGAAATGAACGTTAAAAACTAAAAATAAATTAGTAAAAAAAATAATACTGTAAAGACAAATAACTTTGAAAGACTTATGAACTCTGATTAACACAATGACTAGCTATAATTCCAGAGGACTCATAATGAAATGTATTATCCAGCTCCAGATAGAGAAGTGATGAACTCAGAGTGCAGAAGCCCACTTTTTTTTGGTAGGGAAGGAGGATGATGGCTAACAATGTGAATTTTCTGGCTTGACTATAAATAATTGTAACGGGCTTTTTTATTCTTGATTTCTCAGTGAGAGAGAGAGAAGGAAGTAGAAGGGAGGTAATTCAGACCTGAAAATATTTTTTTTAAAAATGGTTTATTAACTAATCATGAAACATAATAGAACAGAATTCTCCAGATGTAGCTTGATCATATAACAGAATGCTCACTTTACTCAGTAATTTTGGACACTATAACTCCATACTGAATGAAGCTTATGATTATGTAAGCTTTTTGAACTGTAATGACACATTGCTGACTTGTTGAGCTGGAAGTCCATCACAGTAGTTTTATGCCTATTTTATATGAAATGATTGCTATCTAGAGCATCCCCTTATCCTGTAAACGAAAAATGGAAATTGTGAGCACAAGAACTCATCCTATCGTGAGTCAGAAGATCTGAGCTTGAATTCTAGCTCTCTCTTTTATTAACTGAGTGACCTTCAGTCAGTCATTTAACCTCCCTGGGCCTCAGTTTCCTCACCTATAAAATGAAGGGGCTGGACTAAACGGTGTCTTAGGTACCTTCTAGTTCTAAGTTTACAACATACAATTACTACTTATTTTTACTAAATTTAATCTTGTAAGCTTCAATTCATTGTTTCAACCCATTTCATTCTTACCTCCCTTACCTCTAACTTTTCATGGTATTAATTATTTGGCAAGCAATGCTAATTTAATGATAGCTGCTCACATTTTCATCCTTCAATACCCTTTTCCCTCAGGTGTTTGAAAGTGATGACAGGTGAAAAAGTCACTAATTTGGGCAGACAATTATTGAAACTTTACACAATATAAATAAAACATAAATGGCATCGTATACAAGTACGATGTCCTTTTCTACTAGTGTCAGAACTCTCATTGCAGGAACTAAAAAGCCAAAAGCATTAAGATTTCAAAGGTAAACAACAGGACCAGATAATATCAAGTTGCTTAATAACAAAATTCTTAAATGTTCATAATAGAAATATAAACAAGATCTCAATATCTACTATCAACGTTCAGGCTTTCTTTTAAATCACTCTGAATTTCTAGCAATCCTGAAACAGTGCAAAAAATATTTTTATAAATACATGAAATCTCTCCCATACAATGAACTTTTTTTTTGTTTTAGGCAATTGGGGTTAAGTGACTTGCCCAGGGTCACACGGCTAGTAAGTGTCAAGTGTTTGGTCTGAGGCTGGATTTGAACTCAGGTCCTCCTGACTTCAGGGCTGGTGCTCTATCCACTGCACCACCTAGCTGCCCCGAACTTTTAATTAATCAGTTTAATTAACTAGTCTTTCTTATTACTCACTTGGCAAGTAAGAATTACAAATATAGAATAACACATCCCACTCCCCTCCCCCTTCCAAATATCTAAATACATCATTTTATTCCTACCATCATATAAAATGTTTCACCTAATATAGTGTAAGAAAATGGGAGGGGGGCAGGGAGGAGAGAGAACCACATCAGATCAGTCAGTACTGTTAAGAGTACACATGAAAAAACATGTGGGACAAAAAAATTCCTTCAGTGTATATACTGATATGTCTTATGGGTTTTGTGCCCCTATTGCCAATATTAAAGCAACTTACTTTCCTAAAGAATAGTTTTGTTAAGTAAATGCATACCATAATCAGCATATTTCTCAAGAAGGATAAAATGGCTAAATAAAAGAATTACAGACAGGAAATAACCTGATAAAAAATAATCACAATATTTTAATGTTAATTGGTTTGTGCAATAAAAGAACAAGTATGATAAAAGGTGGCATCCCACTACAACGACTTTAGCAAAATTCAGCAATGCATTAATCCTATTCAAATAATAGTTATATTTTAAAATGAACAACCACTCAATTATCTCTGGATCCAGTTCAGTTTATAAGAATTCATGAAATTCTTAAGAAAAAAAAAAGATTGGCACAATATACTCAGCCAAATGTAGCCACCCCCACCACAAGAAAATCTATTAATATAATTTCTATCCTTCAAAAATCTGAAAAGTGCCTGAAACAATCTTTTCTTTTCAGCTGCTCTTGCTGAATAGCTGCTGTGTTGACTATTTCAAAATTCCTTATAACCTTATCATTTACATAGAATAGCAGGCATCAGTCTCATTCTATTACAGCAGTGATTCAGAATAGAAACTAAAAAGATAAAAAGAGAACTACATAAAAATCACTTGGATTGAGAGGGTGCTATTTCCACAACTTATAAAGAAAAGGGAAAAGGTAAGAGGAAAGAGACAAAATAATAAATTATTTTTATAATGAAGGCAAGAAGGGAGGTAGAAAGAAAGACAGTCTTATAACATAAAAGAAAAGGTAATAACTGGCCATAGTTTCAAGAGAATGTTTAAAGGGAGGTGGGGGTGGGGAAGGAAAGACAAGAAAAAAGGGAAAAATCAACATAACACCACTTAAGTTAGAAAAATAACAGGGAGTAAAGTCTAATTATGTAAAATGTCAGTAAATATTAAATTATTAGTGAGAAAAGTCAAATCTAAATCAACTTTTACAAAACAAATAGGACTTCCAATGAATTCTCACTAAAGTCCGAAGAACATGAACATCTCAGATGTTAGAGCAGGGCCCTACCCAGACTAGCCTGTAAGTTCTATTTGGACACTGGCCTGGTTTGGAAGTAACACAGATGGTCAGGTTCATAATCATAGAATTTCTGCTCATCAGTGCTACAAGGTAATGCCTTTGAGGGAAAGGCTTGGAAAGCTCTTGTTGGCTTAGTAATCATTTCCTTTCAGCAGCTACTGCCTTCTCCATTTGGTGATCAGTGCTTTCTTCAGATCCATTCATAAAGGTCCACTGATGGCATCACTATCACTCCCCTTTAGAACATTTGGAAACAGGGCCTACCTAACTGAAGTACAGCTCATTAATACAAGAAAGTAATTAAGCACTTGGCAAAGAAAGAGTCCCTAATTTTGGTGCTTGGTGACACCTTCATAGAAATGGCAGTGGTTAGGGTTATGAGGCTTTCATGGAGATGGCAACACAGTGTTCATATGTGAAGGGTATTATGTTCCCTTTCTGTTTATAGGGACTCAAACTTAAAGGGCAAAAGATGCTTTGGGCAGGGGGAACCAGTAGTGTTAACTTCCCGCCAGCTTGCATCATACAAATCTCTCTGCCTGTAATTTGACTGAAGCAGGTAGGGCAAGGAAGGGGAGAAAGGAGAAGAAATTCTGGGACCGTGTACACACAAGTCAGGAAGCAGGATTAATTAAAGCTATCCCAAGAAGCAGCACAATGCTGCAATGTCACACCTCAAATACTGGTCAAACCATCTTTCCTGACACTAAGGAAGAAATTAGTGCAGTAACACAGATTCCCAGAGTTGGAAGGCACCTTTGAGGTTATCCAGTCCAACTGTACCTGGAAAAGAATTCCATCTACCACATCATCCATGTTATTACCCAGCTGACTCTTGAAGCTCTCTAGTGAAGGGAACTCAGTAATTCCTGAAATGGCCAATTCAATTTTTTGGAAAGTTCTCAATTGCCAGGAAGTTTTCACCACATCAAGTTCAAATCTCTGTCTCTGTAACTTCTACCCATTGCTCTCAGCTGGCTTCTGGGACAAGGCTAACAAGTCTAATCCTTTTTCTTTATGATAGGAGTCTAGAGGGAATGTTTCACTTGGATTTCCCCAAATCTTCTCAAACATATATTAACATTCTGTTATGCCTTGCTGGAAACAATAACACTTTATAAGGTGTCTGGTTTTCATCTAAGCTACCCAATGTCTAACCCATCTTTGATTTGCTTATGAAGAGTAAAGGTTATTTGGGGTAACGTGACTTTGGATAAGCTCTATCACCACGTGTTGGGGGTGGATTACTATCCTAGCTCGACACCCTCCACACAAAGATCAAAGGAAGGATTTTTTTTTCTTTTTTTGGTGTCAAGAAGATACCAGGTATGACATAACCATTCAGCTTTACTGTTCTTAATTTTGCAGTTTACATTATGTAGAACCACTATGCTACGAGTGTGCTCTGTGACTCTGTACAACTAAATATTGTTTGAATCATGTTTCAAAAGGGATTTTTGAGTCTTGAATTACAGAGTTTTTCATTGTTATAATTCCTTGGTCATGAGGTAGTGATTGTTCAGTGCTTGAATACCAATGGTAAATAAACTGGTATGATTTATTAATGGATTAGTGGGTTATGGTTTAGCCCTCAATTACTTAAGTTTGAATTTAGATAGCCCAATCCAAATCCTCTGGCCAGAAAAGGAAAAGTAGCAAATTCCTTAACTTCATATGCAAATATACTTCAGAATTCTTTAAATATAATCATTTTGATAACAAACTGAATTAACTTTAGGAAAATTTTTGATTTTGAAAAATGATTTTTGACAATCTGATAGGTCCAGAACTACTAATGTACCTGAAAGAAGAATGTTCCCCGTGGACTGGTAATGTGACAGGAGAAGCTGGTGACTGGATATATAGAGACTGTCCAGAATTCTGAGTCCTTTTTCTGATTAGCTTCCCAGTGTTAGAATCATAAATTCGAACTTCTGGACCAGGTTGACACTTTGGATGGATAGGTGTTGGATGAAACAAGGCTGTTGGAAAAGCACTCTGTATATCAGGAAATGTTGCTGGACTATTTTCCCTGTTGGATAAAGATTTAACAGTTTTAAATTAGAAAATATTTTTAATATTAGTATTCAATGGAAAACAAGAATCATGATTTTCTATTAAGAACAGGCTCCTCATGTCATCCAGAAAAAAAAATGTTGTAGGAACCATAGCTAACTGACTAATTATTAGCAAATTGTTCAGGTTAGGCATATTCAACTATGCTCTGAAGATACTATAAAGTTGCGCAATAATTTGGGGTTCATGAAATCTTCAAAGAAGTAAATAATAAACTGCCATGATATGGAAAACAGTTACACACCAGTGACCATTATTACGAGGAACAGATGTGTGATACTGCCCCCATTAGGACTTTGGATGCCAGAAAGTATTGGGAACCATTATAGGGTACATATCCCACAGATTTCCTGTAATAAATTTTTTCTATTTATCTAGCTATGACATTCAGCCTTCTGGTTAGAAAATTTTTCAACTCTTCCAAGCCTAGCAGGGCTAAACAAAACATGGTGCTTTTGATTTCTCTATAATAAACATACTGAAGGTAGACTCTTGATAAAAAAAAAAACAATTAATTTTGTTTTTAGCATTTAATACATGCTTCCAACTCCACTTTCAAAAGAATTTGTAATATTCTTATGAAAGAACGGCTAAGGACATGTAAGGTAGAAAATAATATCTAAATTTCGTTCACAAATAAAAAACTATGCTGTAGTTTTTACATTAGAGTATCAATATGATTTCATTCTAAGATGCTATGTTCTAGTTTCTAGGCTAGAAGAGAGAGATTTTCTAGATTCTGGAGACCTCAACTCCCTCTATTATTTTTATACCAGCTAATATATAAATAAAGATTAATCTTTTAGCTCAGACATAAGAGATACCAATACATGTAACTAGATTTATTTTCTTGGGGTGGTGGGGGTGGTGGTACAAACCTTGTGATCTCATTGTTATAAGGAAATCTCCTCTCCCAATGAAGATCAACTGCTATGCAATTTAGTTGGGTTTTTTTACATTCATTTTTAAATTTTCTGTTCCAAGTTCTCTCCCTTCCTCACAACCCACTTAAGACAAGTAATATGATACCCATTATACATGTGAAATAATATGAAACATTTCTGTATTAGCCACATGCAATTTAGTTTAAACAGTTATCTGGGACACTGAGAGGTTAAATGATTTGAACAGGATATGCTGCCAGTGTATGTCAAAGATAAAACTTTAACCAGGTCTCCTTAACTCAGAAACTGGCTCTCCATTTACTATGTGATGCTGCTGTCTCTGATTAACTAATCTTGATTAACCACTTTAACAGAAAAGAGCAATGGGGATAATGCAAAATGTCGGGTGAAACAAATACATTTGGCTTTGACCAAATAAAACTAGAATTGTGAAGTTATGAAAAAACATCAAGGTACATTCTGAAAACAAGAAGGGACAGAACCGCAAAAATGAAATTGCCTCTAGATTGATTAGTTACATTAAAAGGAAACAAATCTCAGACTGGAATGGGGTGACATGATGAAGGGACAAAATATTTAAAATGAGAAAAGGGGGTTAGGTGATGGTAAATTACTAAATGTTAAGATGTAAAACCCACTAATTAATGGGGGGTTACTCCCCCCCACCACCTCTGAAGCTTTCAACCTTTGTTCATTCAAAAGAAAGAACCTGAAGTTTTGTTCTGAAGTTGAAAAATTAATGTGTCCCTAGATTTATTCTTCTGGCTAAGTAATAATAAATCAGTTGTGGAAGGAGGGGTAAGGTGATATCCTGAGCTTCTTTTAACATACCACACTGCCTTTCAAGAACAATGAACTAAGTAAGTGAAGCAAACTAAAAGGCCATAGGATTTTAGAGATGGAAGAGAACTAAATCATCGAGACTGACTTGTTTTTTTACCTACATATGAACGGATTCAAGAGGAAAACTGGAAAAGTTAAGCATTTTTACCTTTGTGTTTTGATGTAATCCTCCTTTAGAGGGAAGAGTTGTTCCTCTACTTTGTCCCACCTTTCCAAGCAGCTCCACAACCAATCAGGGTTTACAACATGGAGATGTTTACACTCTTGAGCTTGTCTTACTTTCTCTGTGCCTAGTGTTAAAATAATCACTCTAAAAATTAATGTTTAAGTAGTGATCTATTTAAAACAACCCCATGACTGCCCCCCCCAAATAAAACATTAAAAAAAAGTGCTACCAAATTGCTTTCTGGCACAATTGTGTTTTTTGGTCTCTTATTTGTCTCATCATTCCAGCCATCTTCTTGCTATCTTCCTTGCTACTACTGCACCCACCAGAGACCATGCCATGGAGGAACTAAGCCATTTATCTCTGAAATTCACACACTGGGTCCCTGATGTCATGACTGGTGAGAGCCAGACCTGAATGTGCTTCACCATCTTCTTTGCAAATACCACCCCCTCCCGCCCCGCCCAAGTTCCCAAATCTTGTACATGGCTGTAAAAGCCATACTGCAGAGTTTGCATCTTATCCAAGAAGAAATAGAGAGTCATTCAAGGCTTCTGAGCAGGAGAGAGGCATAATCAGTTATGTATTCTGGAGGAAGATTATTTCAGCAGCTGTGCAGAGGATTTATTAGGAAAAAAGAGAGAATAGAATCTGGGAGAATAATCAGGAGGTTATCATAATAATCTAGTGAAGTGATGAAGGTCTGTACTAGAGTGACGGGCTTGTAGGTGCAAATATGTGAAGTGAGATATTGCAGAGGAAGAATCAACAGAACTACAGAACTATTTGGATGTGGGTGTAGAGAATCAGAATATAACTCTGAGGTCACAAACCTGATGGGCAGCTAGATGGTACAATGGGCTTGGAGTCAGGAAGACCTGAGTTCAAATATGACCTCACGCACTTATCTGTGTATCCCTGGACAAGTCACTTACTCCTGTTTGTCTCAGTTTCCTCATCTGTAAAATGAGCTGGAAAAGGAAATGGTAAACCACTCCAGTATCTTTGCCAAGAAAACCCCAAATGGGGTCACAAAGAGTTGGACATGACTAAAATAACTGAACAACAACACAAACCTGAGTGCCTACAAGGATAAGCAGCTAGTTGGTGTAGTGGATAGAGCTTTGGACCTGGAGCTAGGAAGATCTGAGTTCAAATCCAGCCTCTGACATAACTAGGTATGTGACCCTTGGCAAATCACTTAACCTCTGCTTGTTTCAGTTTCCTATCTGTAAAATGAGGATAATGATAGCACCTACTTCCCGGGGACATTTAAGGATCAAATGAGATAACATTTGTAGAGTGCTTTGCAAACCCTAAAGTATTATGTAAATGCTAGATGATGATATCACCATCATCATCATCATCATCATCATCATAGAGCCTTCAACAGAAACAAGAAAGTTTGGAGGAGGGGTGCATTTAGCGGGGCAAATAATTAAAGGTCTATTTTAGACATATAAGATTTAAGGTGAAGATGGCCTACAGGCAACTGACAAGGTAAGAATGGAATTCAGGAAAGAGATTAGAACTAGATATAGAGAGATCTGGAAGTCACCAGAGTACATAAGAGAACTTAATCCATGGGAGCAGATGAGATCACCTACAGAAATCAAGGAGTAGTCAGGCAGGAAGGTGAAGAATCAAGACAAAGCAATACCCCAGAAGCCAAAGGAAAAGAGTACCTAGGAAGGGAGAATGAACATCAGTTTCAGAAGTTGCAAAGAAATCAAGAAGGATGAGGACTGAGAGAAAGCCCTTACATTCCATAGTTAGGAAATGACCTGAGGAACAGTTGCATAAGTAGTAGGGTCAGAAGGCAGACTACACAAGGTTGAGACATGAGTGGGAGGCTTTGACATGAGTGAGAAATTGAGATATAAATGGGAACATGAGCGTAAATAGGGTTGTAGGAATTTATAAAACAGAAAATATACAAGATGCTAGCTAGAGGGCATAACAAGGTATAGGGAAGGAATTTAAAGAATGAGAGGTGCAGGGAGAAGATGCACAATTGTAAGCAGCAGGGAAGGAGGCAACAGATAAGAAACAAACGAGGATGGGGTGGGAGTGGGAAGGAACTGACTGAAGGGGAAAGCTCTTGGAGGAAGCAGGAAGGGATCAGAGTACAAGGAGAGGGGGAGTTACACTTCGGCTAGGAGGGCCTCCTCTTCTTCCTCAGAAACTGCAACACAGAATGAGAGGATAAAGGACAACATAGAGGAGTTTTGGAGAAATGAAAAAGGAGAGGGAGAAGGAGTTCACGATGCATGACCTCAGTTTTCTCAGTCAAATAGGAAAATTCCTCTGCCAAGAGGAAGGGAAAGGCTAGAAAAGAACAGAAAAGGTTTGGAATAGCCACTGCCAGAAAAGGGAAAAAAAAAAGGGAAGTCTATCTGGGAAACAGAAAGTATGCAACTGCAAAGGTCTAGTTCAAGTTAAAGTTACAAGTAAAGTTAGAGTAAGAAGGTAAAGCTCAAAGGACATTTACTCTGACCCTTCCTTTCTCTTAGGTCTTAGTCAGCAGGGTTGAAAGACTTCTTCCAGCAACATTCAAAAACATGGGAAAAGGAGTAAAGTAGGAAGATGGAGTAGGTAATCTAGTGTTACAGTTTGGTAAACTATGGATAGTGACAAGATAATGGGGTAAATATTCAAAAAAAAATCGTATATAGTTTAAAGCCTTAAATTGAGGGAAGGAAAATGAACAAAGGCAAAGGTACTGATGGGCCAAAAAAGAGATAGATGTGCTAGAGGTCACAGTGAGGACAAAGAATAGGTTTAAGAGGAGTGCAGGTGACAAAGAGATGAAAAGATAAGAGGAATTTTAAAACTCGGGACCATTAATGTAGTAGTTACAGGTAATGGCAAAATCTAAACTATGACTACCTCTATGGATGGCTGAGATGGAACAAAGTCGTTAGCACAGCACATTAAGGTTTGCAAAGTGTTACCTCATTTATATTTAACAACCTTGTGAGATATGCACTACAAGTATAATAATCTCTATAGATAAACATAAGCTAGGAGAGGTTAATTAACTTACCCATGGTTACACTAAATACTAAATTATACTATATACCAAATGTTATACTATGTACTAAAAGTTAAGAGTAAGGATTTGAATCTGACTCCAGTCAGGCCTTCTTGACACCAGACCTAGGACTTTCTCTTATACCACGCTGCCTGTCACATGCAAGGCAAGAAAATTTAAGATGCTGAGGCTTAAAGAGACCAGAAGAGTTGAAGCAGTTCATGGACGACTGCTACTGCTTTATGCCATGTGCATTTCCACTTTGACCACATTGCCTACAAATCTGCAGCACCAACAATGGTACCGAGAAAGTTTTTAGGGGATTTAAAAAGAGGGTTTGACAGGCAGCTGTTTAACGGATTGTTCCACTGGCAATCAAGGGATTATGTTTTCCTTGTGGTGGCTCAAGGGATATTAACAAAGTTTTTCCAAATTTCCACATTACTGACAAAGGAAGCACCATCCTTCCTGTCATCCAGGCTTGTAACCTAGGGGTTACCCTTGATTCCTCTCTTGCCCTCACCCCACCTATTCAAAGGTTAAGTCTTGTCGCTTCTACCTTTACAACATTCCTCATTTGTCCCCTTCCCTCCAGTCACTTGGATGTCATTCAGACTTCTAATTACCTTATGCTTAGTCCTAGACCAGGGATGGGTAACCTATGGCTGCTAGGCCACACGTAGCCCTGCAGTTCGGTACTACCTTTTGACTGAGTCCAAGTTTCACAGAACAAATCCTTTTATTAAGGGGATTTGTTCTGTGAAGTTTGGATTCAGTCAAAAGGCCACACTTGAGGACGTAGAGGGCCACATGTGGCCTAAAGGCTGCAGGCTCCCCACCCTGCTCTAGACTATTACAACAGACTTCTGCATCAAGTCTCTCACCATTCTAGTCTTTCCTCCATTTAACTGCCAAAATTATATTCCTAAAGCATAGGTCCAACCATATCACTTTCTACTCAAACTCCAAGAGGGAGGATCAAATATGGCTTTTAAAGCTCTTTATAACCTGGCCTCTTCCTATCTCTCCAGCCTTCATATACTTTACTCCCCTCTGTCTACTCTTTAATCTAGCAACACTGGTATTCTGGCTGTTCCTTCAAAATGACATTCCATCTCCAATTCCACGATTTTTCAATGGCTGTCCTCTAAAACTGAAATGCTCTTCTGCTTCACCTCTGCCTCTGGCTTCCTTCAAGACTCAAGATTAAATCCCACTTGCCACAAGAAGTCTTTCTTTGTTCTACCTTTTCTGGTTCAACCCCCTGCACATTACTAATGCCTTCTCTCTAGGATTATCTTCCATTTACACTGTATAAATCTTGTATGTATATAGTTGTTTGTATATCATTTTCCCTTAGGAATGTGAGCTCCTTGAGGACAGAGAGCACATTTTTGCTTTTCTTTGTGTACCCAGCATTTGAGACAATGCCTGGCACATAATAAGGGCTTTGTGATTGATTATGCCCCAACAGACTAGTAGCAGAGAACATACAGAACTGTTTAAGAACTTCCACACTATCATATAAGAAGTTTGGTGGCCTTTATTTCGGTCATGATGTCAGGAGGCAAGTTCAATTCTGTGGACTAAATGCCTGCAAGAACCCAGAGAAAAACCACTTGGGTCATCATTATCATCATCATCATCACTATTAATAGCTAGCATTGGTAACAATAGCTAGCATTTATATTGTGCTTTAAGGTTTGCAAAACATTTTACAAATATAATTTCATTCGATTCTCACAACACTAGGAGGTAAGTGCTATTACTATCCCCATTTTATAGATGAAGGAAACTGAAGCAGACAGTGATTAAGTGACTTTTTCACATAGCTAATACGTGCCCCTGAGCAGATTTGAACTTACATCTTTCTGATTCTAGGTCCAGCATTCAATCTCCTGTACTGCCCAACTGCCTCCTTTCTAATTTAGTATTCTAATTAGTGTTAGAAGAGGCTCTCAGGAAAACGGCTCTGCTATAACAAGTGCTCCATAATTAACTCCTCACTACACTCAAACAACTATTTTAACGCTAGGTTCTTCTCAAAATTTAACCTTACGCTGGGATGCCACCAAGCCACCTCCCTCAATGCCAAAGTGCAGCACCCTACAAGATTCCTGAAAGAAGAAGAATGTCTTCTCCTCTACAAATAGCAGGAAGATTTATAAAGCTTTTGGCAGTACTAGTTCTTCCACTGACAGGAGGAGATCTGGTAAGTTTAGAGTAGGGACCCCCTATGACAGTCTGGTAAAGTCTATATACTCCTCGGAATAATCTTTTTAAATGCATAAAAGACAGGACTATAAAGAAAAGCAATTATTTTGAAACAAAGTTGTAATTTTTCACCCATCAAAGTTCACAGGTTTCCTGAAATTTATTCAGACTCCCAACAGGAAGGGTTAAGAGGTTAAGAGTCAGACAACACAGAAATCTTGAGGGAGATAAGTTGAATAAGTTTTCTTTACCTACATCAACTCCTAACACCTAGTACTATATCCTGGCAGCCTCAAACCCTGACCATTCCCCCTGCCAGGTTCCTCTCAAACATTGTTCATTGTCCATTTCAGGTTTTGAGGTTTTGTTCTGTTTTTCCAAGTTCTTTTAACACTGACCTGTACTTCTGGCTTCTTCCAGCTCACTCATTGGTTCTCCTGATTCTTGATATTGGCTTCTCATACCCAACTGCCACTGTGCTGGGACTCCTGTTACTCTACTCCCTTGTCCTCAAGCAAGAGAAAGTTTAATCAGCATATGCTATGTCCAGTGACAGTCCTTGTTAGACAACCAGACTGGGCTTCAGGCAAGGGCAATGCCGAATAGATCAGTACAAACAGGATTTTAATAGAGAAGTATATGAGAATATATAAGGAGGAAAATTAAAGATTAGACACAGTATTGCCTCAAAATAGGGAGAAACAATTAAAAGGGAAAATAACCCTGTAGAAAATTTTGTGAAGCCAAGCCATATTATTCTAAGACTATTTGTAAACAAAAGCAGGCCAAGAAGGATAAATGGAACAGACATGGAAGCATTTTTATAATTTTCTGTCATTGGCATTAATAACAGAATGACCACATTTGGGCTCTTTCACTGCTATGTTATACATACTATACTTGAGATGTAGCAAAAAAAAAAAAATGCCTGGCTCTGACCAAGTACAAACAGAAGAAATCTTTATTTGGATCTGATACATTTTAAAGCTCCTCAATCTCATAATTTCTAAAAAGAAGATCAAAAAAGAATGGAAAAAAATATCACAAAGCAATGCTTTAAAAAAAAAAGTAACGAAGACTACAATGGCATTTCCCACCCTGGACTCAATAAAAGATTTCAAAGGGGATGGTTCTAAGCCAGATACTTAAGCAACTGGGCATCAGGAAAAGTATCCTAGCAGTTGATGAGATGAGCAGCAACAAGCACTGGAACTGGGTAATATAATCAAATGGCATGAACTTCAAAGAAAAAGAGTTTGTTGAGTGATAGTGGGAAAGAATGAATTTAAAAGCAGAGAAAAAGAAGTATATTTATTCCTTGAGAGACAGTAGCAAAGATATGATATCTTCAGGGGGGGAAATGGGAGTGATAATAAGGCAAAGGGATTTTTGCCTAAATAAGAAAGTCAAGAATGACAGGGATTAATAGAGGGAAGTTGGGTAGGGGGGCTACCAAGGAAGCACAAGCTTGCAGAATAAATCAGCCCCAAGGTTCTAAATAAACAGTGGTGTTAATTAGGCTTTCACAGATCCCATTGTCATATGAATACTACCAGCTCCATTTAAACAGTGAAGGTTTGCAGGTTATGGAAATTCAGAGGCTTGGGGTTAGGAGAGGAGGGGAGTACCTTAAAACAAATAAGACACAAGTAGTGATCAGAAAAAAATAAAATACATTCTCACAAAATGCTCAATTGCAAGAGTATTTAACTTAAGCAATTTTAATTTTTGATGAATACAGTATATCTGATAAAGTATACATTGCACATTTTCCTGTAGTCTTATGAGGAGAGGGGTTTTCCCTTTTCTCTAAAGCTAACCCTTCTTACCCACGCTTTTTATCTTTTTCCAATCACTTCTTCATTCAGAATTTTCATTCCCTACCTCTTCCACTAGATTCTTTGCTTCTCATACAGGTTTTTCCTTCCTAGGTTGGCCCTGCTGCTAACTCTAGTCATCATCCTATTTCTCTTTTGCTGCCAGTTATTAAAGTGTTCCTAGTATTCTGACAGGATAGTCTCCAAAGTTACCAGCAACTTTACTGTTACAAATGACTTTTTGTTTTTTACTCACTGCACTTTGCATCTGTTCCTCTGCCTGATTTCAACTCTGCAGAATAAGATGCCTCTCTCAAGATAATTGTTATCACTTCTAAACTCACCAACCTGTAAGCTAACTCAAGCTTTGATTGATACGTCCTGCCTCAGAGCACTGGAGGACAGAGTAGAGTAGCAAACTCCTCTCAATGCCTTCCTATATGGAGGGCAGGAAGAAACTGGAATCTCAGCTTACACTATGCTGGTCTGTCTGGTTTCAGTTCCATGCAACAAGATGTCCCAGGGCCAGGTACTCTGTTATTTCCCTCTCCACACTTTCCTGTTTCCTTTTGTGTAGTTGTCCCCTCCCTAGACTGTAAACTCCTTGAGGGCAGGGACTGCCTTTCTTTTTATTAACTGTATCACCAATGCTTAGTACACCTCAAAAGAAGAATACCAAGGATTTTGTGACTGACTAGATTAAGGAAGGAAAAATTCTGACTTCGAGGATTTGTGATTTGGAAAATGGTTTTAACAACTAAGTGACATAGAGAAGAGAGTTGGGAGGGGAAGAATAAATCTGGTATTGCACATATTAAGGGTGATCACACATCACTCAAGTAGAATTATGAAGGAAGCACTTAATAAAAGCTCATTGGATTGGATTTTTGGTCTATTCTTCCTTGATTTCATTGCTGCACTAGACATCTTGAAATTCTCCCCTTGATTTTTCTGCTATTACTAAATCACAAATTTTCTACTTCTAACACAAAAGTTCTTATCATTTTTCATGCCATGGAACACTCTGGCAGGCTAATTAAGCCTACGGACCTCTTCATAGGACAATATTTTTAAATGTATAAAATAGAATTATAAAAGAAGACAATTATATTGAAATAGTTATCAAAATATAAAGGAAGGGAAGAAAGGAGGGGGAGATTGAATGGGGGAGGGAGAGAGGAAGGGAAGAAGGAAGGAAGGAAAAAAGGAAGGACTTTCCTATTGTTAACTTCAACCCAGTTTCTGTCACACATAGATTACTGCAAAAGCTCAAATCTAGGCTCTCTTGCATCCAACCCATTCTACGTATTACTCTAAGATTAATCTCCCTTGAGAATAATTTTTTCCATAGCATTAATGTGCTCAAAAGCCCTCAATGGTACCCTATTTTTCTGACTGCCACTCCTTCAATTTTGTTCCACCTAAACTTCCTATTATTTACCAACATGTATGCTCTAGTTCTAGTCAGGCCAACTTCCTCATTGCACAATGAACCCAATGGTCATAGTACAGAATAAAAGCAGGAATGGGTAAAGGATAAAAAAAAAGAAGACCCAGGGCCAGAGGAACTAAGACAAAGCTGAGTATCCAAAGAGAAAGATACAGGAACAGGTGAGGTCTGGAGGAAAAGAACATTGATTGGCAAAAGCAGACAGGGTGACTAAAATCAGATCATAAATTCAACGCGAAGGAACATGTCAGTGTTAAAAATTGGGCTCAAGAAGGATTAAAGCCATATAAAAAAGCAAAGCTCGATAGATTAGGAAGATATCAGAAATCATGGCAGACATTAAATACAGAATTCAGGGAAACAGCTTAGGCAACTGTGAGTCAGAAAACTGAGGCAGAAGACATTCAAGAACCTAGGAAAGGAGACGAGTTGGTGCACAATCAACAAGCAGGATGATACTGATGCTAATGATCTCTTACTTGCCTTTTCTCGATCAACTCCTTCTGGACCACACTTCAGTCTCACCGGATAACTTCTCTTTGTAGGTTTTCAAGTCACTATTCTTCTCCTGACTCTACTCCTACCTGTGTAACTCTAGTCTCTCTTGTTGGCTCGCATCCAAGTCATGCCTATTAATTATGAGTATCTCCAAAGATTCTATCCTGGCACCTCTTCTTTTCTCCTTTGCCATCTGTATTATGCTCGTTAGCTGTCATGGGTTTAATCATCATTTCTATGCACAAGACTGTCAGATCTATATATCCTACCCTAACCTCTCTCTTGCTTTCCAAGTCTGGCATTACTGTCTTCTGGAAATCTCAAACAATATGCTAAACCAGAATTCAATGTCTTTCTCCCCAAGTCCTTCCCTCTCCCTAACTTTCCTATTTGAGGGTACCACTGTCCTTTCTCAGTCAACTAGGCTCACAGCCTTGGGCCTTGCTGTCATCCTTGACTTTTCATTTATACTCACTGTACATACCTAATCAGCTGTCATCTTTTTTGTTTCAACCTTCACAACATCTCTTATATTTGTCCCCCTCTTCCCATTCACATAACTGCCACCACAATGCAGGTCCTCATCACTTCAAAGTTATTGTAATAGCATTCTGGTTAGTCTCACAGTCTCAATCCACAAGGTGGTAGTAGCTGATCTCCATGCCTACAATGCTTTCCCCTCCTCATCTTAACCTTGGTTTCCTTCAAAACTCCTACTTTCTGAAAGAGGCCATTCTCAGTTCCTCCCATTACTAGTGCATTTCTTCAGAACTGCCTTCCATTTAAACTATATATAGTCTTGATGTACACAATTCTTTGCATGTTGTCTCCCCCATTAGAAATATGAGCCCTTTAGGTATGATGTTTTGCCTTTGTATCCCCTGTACTTAGCATAGTTCCTGGCACACAGCAAGCACTTAATAAATGCTTTCTGACTGACCAATACTGAGGCATTCTTATACCTCAGGCCTTTAAATTTTATTGAAGCAAAAATAAATATCATCACAATTAGTCTAGTCCTTTCAAGGAAGCAGTTGGCAACTCAGGGTATTATGAAAGAAAAAACTATTTATGGCATACAAACTTTGAAACAAATTTCTTTTTGACCCCATATTTTCATTATCTGGAAATCCATATCCACTTACACTAATCTTAACTATGGATCCTTCAAAAGGCCCTGCTCACATTCCAACTCTTTCATGAAAGCCTAAATCTAACCTCACAGCTTCGTTAATTTCACTCTTCTGTGAAATTCACAGTTAGCACTTACTTATATCTAGTTCTGTATTGGTTTCTGTTTCATCGGTAGTCTCTTCTCCAAAATCAGACTGTAAGCTCCTCGAGGTAAAAACAAAAACCAAAACCAACCCCCACACACAAAACCAAGACCAAAACTAAAACTCATATGCTCAAACAAGTTAGTATGCGGCAAATATTTAATAAATATTTGATGCTCCTTCATCACACAGGGTCCCTTTTAAACACACTGAGTATTTCAACAAAAGAACAACAATAAAAAATCCTTTCCTCTCTTTTTGACTAAGTACAAAGATTTCAAGTTCCACTCTGGTATTTAAAAATATGCTACACCTAAAATCAAGGTTTTAAATAATGTAATGAGTGATGAATGGCAGGAACAGGAAAGAAATAACCCATGTAAATGCACTTCTGACATGTTATTAATCTGCTCCTGCTTCTACATATGCCAAACAAAAAAAGTATACATACTAATTAGAGTAAACTCTGCCATTCATTCTTAACATAGTTGGGGGGGGGGAGGCAAAGAAAGAAGAAAAACATCAGTACTATCAGGACATTATATATGGGTTCAGTCTTCTCAAAATTTTTGCATATGTCTTTCAGACCTCAAAGTTTTGGAAGCATTTTAACCAATGGCCCTGACTACCATTGTTACATGCTCAAGGTTCTCAACTTCACATGCCTAAAAAAGGTTTTTAAAGTTTATGTCCTGCCAACACTATTCATTTTCATTTGTCGACTTATCCATATGAAGGAGAGTAAGTTTTATTAAAATGCATGCTCTTTGAGGGCACAGGTCATCTTAATTGTTGTATATCCCTAGTGCATAGCACATCATAATTGCTTAATAAATATTTGTGGAAGTATGGAATACACAAAAGATTAAGTAAACAGGTTTGAATTTATTTATAAATGATCAACTTATTCTCTCCTGAAATGTAATGACCTGGGAAATTCATTTGGTATTTCAATGTTGAAGAAATACACACTAACCTTAAGTCAGCATGATAATTAAAGAGAAAAGCCAATATAGAAATATTTACCACCTTAAGTGTTCTGGAAAAGCTAGATCCAAAAGAAAATATGGCTGCAAAGTCCAAAAAAACTTGACATTATCAGTCCAACAAATTTCAACTACTTACCAGCCCTTGCTGCAATAAGGTGAGTTGCTTTGTTGGGATCATCTGCACTCAATATCAAATTCTTATTGATCTTAGCTCCAAGTGCTGTTGCATGATAATGTTCTCGTGTCCTTTCTATTGGATAATTTGTTGGACATACCCCACTAAATATTATGGTAACACCTGCCAACACCTTACTTTTCAGTTCTGGTACTATTTTCCGTATATCAGGTGCTTCTTGGATCTCCTTATTCAGGTATTTATCATACTTTGTGTAATAATCATTATGTACTCGAACAAGGATCTCTTCAAGGTATATGAGATGATCATCTTCATCATTATCTTCTTCTTCTTCCTCTTCTTCTTCCATGCTCTGATCTAAAGATTCACCCACTGTAATCCCAGATTGTTCACTATTCTGGGACTCTGTCTCTGCTTCTTTCTTGTCTGCACAGCCATTTCCCAGATCACAAAGGCCATCCTGTTCACTTTCTTCTGGGACTTCAAGGTCATTGCCTTTGCCATGAAGATGTACGCTAGGTCCAGACTCTGTGGAATGATTGACTTCAACCATTTTCTCCCCACTTGTATCTGCACTGTCCTGTTGTTGAGAAGTCTCTTCTTGTGTGGCTTTTGACTTCTTCCAGCTTCTCTTCTCCTCATTTTCACTATCAGATGCAGAAGAGGAAGCAGATTTGTGACCATCTAATTCACTGTTACTTTCACTGTCACTAGAGAGTTCAAAGTCCAAATCATTACCTGCATTGCTTTGGCCAGGATGTTTTTCTGATAATGTTCTATCATCCTGTTCTGAAGAAATCTGAGATTCCTTGGCAGTTATCAAATCATTAGCACTAGTAGCATCTGTTATGTGATCAGTGGTACCATGGAAGGAATGTCTCTCATTTATTTTATCACTAGAATTTAAACACCATTTGGAGGACTCACTGTGTACAACCTTACTACCATTCAATTCCTTTGTGGATTTCCCAAGGCCATTACTCTGTTCTTCTATAGAAGAAATGTTCTTTCCATCTTCAGCATCTTTCAGGGATGTGGTTTGTTCTGAGATTTCAGCTGTTTTAGAAGAATGATTGACTGTATATGTATATAAAAGGGGAAAAAGTTCCCATAATTAAAAAAGGCCATAATAATTACTTTAAAGCAACTTCCCTTCCCATCCTAATTCGCCCACTCAAATACTATATATTTAATAAAAGAGTTAGGTGATGATCTCTTATCATTTAAGTTGTTATAGTCATTCAACTTATCCCAGAACTTCAGTTAGGCACTCTGAAAATTGCATTAAAGAACAGTACTAAGATATAATGTAACATAAGTTACTGTTGCAGTATACAACAAGTTATGTGAACAGAATAAAAGCAAAAGATTTAAGCATTCAAAATTCTTAACTTGTCTTACGGTGAGTAAGGAATGTACTAATCATATTTTCAATGATGAATTTTTTTTTCCAAAGAAAGCTTGGCTCACAGTTCAGTTCTTTTAGTTCTTTTTTTTTTTTTAAAGCAATTAGGGTTAAGTGACTAGCCAGGGTCACACAGCTAGTAAGTGTCAAGTGTTTGGTCTGCAGCCACATTTGAACTCAGGTCCTTCTGACTTCAGGGCCAGTGCTCTATCGACTGCGCCACCCAGCTGCCCCTTTTTAGTTCTTACTGTGGAATTAGGTTAGAGGTTCTGATTACTCAAATTTCTTAGAAAAGGGTCCAAAGATGTACCTCCCTTGTTCCAAACTTAAATCTACAGCCAACAGAAACAGCTAATTTTCTGGAATAATTCTACTTTGAATATGAAGATACAAACATAGTGCCTTTTAAGGAGTAGCAATACATCAGCAAATCAAGGATCTGGTGTGCATTGACTGACGCTGAACACAATCCATCTATAACTTCATAGATAAAGGCTTAAAAAGGTCTGAAACTCAGCACAGTTAAGTGATTTGTTCATGGTCAAAATGCAAGTAAATGTTAGAGTACAGATGGAACCTAGGTCTTTCTGACTCCAAATCTAGCACTCTCCTCACTCTGCCATACTATTTCTCTCCTTAAGAAACACTGGGGACAAATCTCTATACCAGAGAAAAATGACAGTACTCTTTTTTTCCCCCTCAAATGTGAACTACTAGTAGAAAACAAAGCAGAATTAAACAATACCAATTTAACTACAAATCTTTCTCTAATACCATAAAAAAAGTTCTGAATTTTCTATCATCTAAAGTAGATACATAAATAGCACATAAGTATATAGAATTATAAAGCAAAATGTTAACTTGCAAATTTTTTGAGAAATGTCAATTGTTACCCACCTTTCTTTTTCGTTTGAGTTTCCCTGGATCCAGGGGGTGCATTAATATCTCCTATGCCCTGAAAGTATACATATTTCTTTACAGTTATCAAATTGGGCGCAAACTTCCAGACATCTTCTCGGTCATCAATAATGCAAACCATTGAATCTCCACACGGGAAAAGATTTCTAAAAGGAAAAATGTGTCTGAGTACTATTAGCACAATTTTAAAAAAATCTATTGGGTTGACATTTGGATTAATCTTTTATTTTTGGTCAACAAGGAGGTTTCTCCTGCTGCACTTCTCTCCATATATATATACACATAGATGTATATATACTATTGAGATGGCTGAGAAGCAATACTATGAATAAACAGTCCCTTTCTGAATAATTTACCAATCTCTCACCAAAAAGCCTTCTTTTCAGTTCTTTATAAAAGAACCAATGCAAATTTTCCAATCTCCTTAAATTCTTTTTTGAAAATATGAAAATTACATTTTCTCCCAATGCTTTTGGACTTCTAAGAAAGGTAAGAGATTCTAGTTACATATAAGACATTGCCTTCCTTTAAAAAAAAGTGATAGGTCATCTTTTCTCTAACTGTGTTCATGTTTGTATTGGAAGTTTGCCAATCTTAAAACAGGCATTCAAATCTGATCAGCACAATGACAAACCACAATGCCAGAAGACCCATAATGAAACAAGCTACTCATCTCCTGAAGATAACAGACTCAGGGTACAAAGAGACATATTCAATGCAGGAATTAGCTTTGCTCAACTATGCATATTTGTTACAAGGGTTTTCTTTTTTCTTTTTCAATGGGGGAGGGGAAAAATTGGGAGGGAGAGAAAATATTTTTGTTTACTTAAAAATTAATTTAATTCTTAAAACAAGCATTCAAACATTAATCAGAACATGTCTATATAAGAGTATACATTTACAATAGATATTAATGAATACAGAATTTAGCTTTTAACTGCAGTGCTAACTTAGCAACTCTGATACAGAACACATCTCTTCTCCCTCTTCATATCCCTAGTTCCAATAACTTTTGGCTTCTGACACAAGGTAAACTAAGTTTTAGAAGAATGGATATGAAGCAGTACTTGGCCAGAATGATGTAGAAGTAGGCTGAGTAATTCCAACCACAAGATCAGTAAGCCAGCACTAAATTTTCTAGTTTACCCAACTTCTCCCCATATTTCCTTCTTCAAAATAAAGAGTGAGCATGGAAAAATAATGGGAGAAATGCCCAACAGCTCTAGGTCTATATGACTCTACTTTTCTGATTCTCATTTGGCACATTTTAAGAGCAACAACCAGGGTAAAACAGATCTTTGAAGATCCTAAAGTCGTTTAAACATATAAAGGCTGGGGGACAAGTGGAGAGAGGAGAATGAATGGTGTAATTCAGCTAGCTATTTTTCTTGAGGGAAAGAGGGGGAAAAAAAAGGTACTTGATATTAGGGAATTTAGGGGAAAATTAGTGAAAAACTGGCCACTTTTTGCATGGAGGCGGCAGTGCTTGTTCATACCCAGGTGTATCTATGCTGTCTCCCTCTCATGTTAACCTCTAAAATGTTCTCTTCTCTCATCCCCATAGCAATTCTTTTAACGAGGAAGTGAAGTGATTAAGATTTTATGTACCACCTACTATGTGCCGAATGCAGTGCTGAGTGCTTTACAAATACCATTTTATCCTTATTACCACAACTCTGTGAGGCAGGTGCTGTAATTATCCTCATTTTACAGTTAAGGAAACTGAGGCAAACAAAGGTTAAGTGATTGGCCCAGGGTTATGTAGCTGGTATGTGAGGCCAGATTTGAACAGTGACTAACACATAGTAGGCACTTACTGAATGTTTATTAATTGACTCCAGGAGAACTTCCTACTGAGAAGGAAAGATGTCACTGAAATAAATGGGCACTAACTACAGAATCCATTCTAAGATCATTTAGAATTTTTTCTCTCTAACAAATTAGAGGGAATTTTTAATCTATTTTATATATGTAACCTGTCCTTCCAAGTTTCCAGACTACAATACCATAATGCAGATAAAGTCTTACCTTGGAACTTCCCTCATTGCCTGGGTTCTTCTCATACTGGATTTGTCCTCCTTCATTTTAAATAGAGACCCAGGCTGGCCAACCTTCATTCTCTCTTGGCTATCCTTCTGACTTTCCAAACATCAACACCATACCCTGTCTGACCACCTTCATCTTCTACCCTTGCCACACTTTTCAGCTCCCTTTTGTATGTGGTCTTCTTTCATTAGAATGCAAGCCCCTTGAGGGCAGGAACTTTCTTTTTGCTAGTATTTGTATTTCCAATACTTTGCATAGTGCCTAGAATATAGTAAGGGCTTAATAAATGCTTGTTGCCTTGTCTATTTTCTTAATGTAAAATAGGGAAGCTTATCTAAGGGTGACTTATCTGTAAATCAAGGCAAGACAAGGGGATAAACATCAACATTATCCATAAGGTTCTGCCTAATATCAACATTTAAGGTAAAAACAAGAAACTTCGGATGAGGGTACAAAGATTATTTTTTGAGACAAAACCTCAAATACCTTTTAGGGAATAAGTAGCATTTCCTAGAATAAAAAAAAATAAAAACCAATTTCTGTTCAAACAGAAAGGAAAACTCTCGTAGGAAACATGGATAAGTAGGCAGGATCAAATAGAAGCAGGAGTAAACTCAAGGCATAGAAAAAAAATAAAGAGATGGATTTGGGATGAAGGAGTCGATAATGTAACTGATGATTTTGTAAGCCACTGCTAGGTTAACATATCGGTTCCTTAGAAAATGAAAATCATAAAGCTTAGCTATAAATATCATAGAAAACTTAAAATCCGTGCCTTAGCAAAATGGCTTTACTCATATATTTAGGGTCAAGTTTGTAGGGTTTATACCCGTCCAGACTCTCAGTCCTTTCCTTTTTCTACAAGCTGTTCCTCTTCTGCTTCTATTCTTTAGTGCCTATTCCCATCACTTAATATCCCCCTCCCCTGCTTCAATGTTCCCTTAAAACTACACTGTTCTTTACTCTCTCAAATCTGAACCTCACATCTTAGTCTTCATGTATCATCCACCTGCACTGTTCATAGGACTTTATGCTGGGCACATTACAGAAAAAAAATGAAAATAAATATTCTCAGAATTGGGAATATGAATTACAACACACAGAAATCTACATATCTTGCCCTTTTAGGAAAAAAATTCCACAGAACTGCACAAACATTGCAATGAGCTGTCACTCATGACCACCACCCCACCACTACCTTTGAATGTTGATTTAAGCAGAGGGGCCTTTGGGAAAAGACAAAAAGGAAGGAAAAAAGCAAAAGACAAAAGCTAAAGGATGTTTTGAAATATGGAATAATTCACTTAAGTAATGTTTAAGGTTTACAAAGCACTTTACCACCAATTTTCAGATGAAATAGGTAGTATTATTAGGTCCATTTTACAGATGAGGAAATTGAAAGCACAAAGATTTGAACCAGAAAAAGAATCCACCACAACAAGAGTACCATGGCTAAGTACTAACAGCAAGAATAATTAAGATTTTTTTCCCCCATCAGAATACAAAGTTGTTACTTGTTTTTCAAAATTAAATAAACTTTAATAAATGAACGAGAGGGGAGGAATTAAATGGATCCATAACCTATATTTCTTAAAATGCAAATTTTACAGTGGCAACCAAAAACTGTTCTGTTCTCAGAGAAAAAAATAAACTGTAATGTGATGACTATAACTGTGCACATACAATCATATACATACCTAAGGTTTCCCGTTTTAGAAAATGGGTCAATACACTCATCTCTTGATAATATTCGATGAGAAAAAAGCTTCTTTTCAGGGTCTAAAAAACCTTTTTAAAGAAAAAAAGCCGAAGTTAAAGTATTTCTAAATTTCATTTTATGCAGTATTTTGCATAGGCTAAAACCTTCTAAATTTCCTTTGTAATGTCACAGACAAAAAGCATTATGGTGGAAAGAAATAACATGTGCTTTCAGATAAAACTGTCACTAAACAGGGTTTTCATTTTTCAGGTTTTAACACACACACACACACACACACACAC
This sequence comes from Phascolarctos cinereus, assembly GCF_003287225.1. Classification (NCBI taxonomy): domain Eukaryota; kingdom Metazoa; phylum Chordata; class Mammalia; order Diprotodontia; family Phascolarctidae; genus Phascolarctos; species Phascolarctos cinereus. Next base: position 545,329,448 of record NW_027555847.1, on the reverse strand, counting down.
ACACACACACACACACACACCCACACCCCTGTATTCTATTAGAGGAGACAATAAGGACATGTGTAAATATATATATATATAAAAATATACAAGACATACACAAAATAAGTACAAGTTAATTACAAGGGAGAGAGAATCTGAAAAGGCTTTAATGCAGAAGACAGTGTCTGAGCAGCATCTTAAATGGAGAGACTCTAAGAGGCAGAAGAAAGGGGAGAATGCATTGCAGGCCTGGGAGTGCAAAGGAATTTTATGAATTAAATCCATGGTGGGTGATGAATTCACCAAGGGAGAAAGAGGAGAGGTCAGGACAGAACTCAATTTCCTTATTTATATCAATCAACCAACAATCTTATATTAAGTACCTGTACTTAATATACTGGGCACTAGGAATACAAAACAAAAATGAAACAGCCCCTGTCCTCAAATGGCTTCCACTCTACAGAGGATGGCAACATATGTACATGTAATTATATACTAAATTAATACCAAACAGCTTGGGTGGGGAAGCACTAGTGGCTGAGGGGATCAGGAAAAGCATCATATAGATAGCGGTGTTTGAGCTCAGCTTTCAAGGAAACTAGGGATTCTGAGAAGAGGCGATAAGGAGGGAATATATTACAGGAATGAAGCAAAGTCTGTGCTAACAACCAGAGATAGGAGATGGAATGTCAATCTGTAAGGAACATCTAGATGAATAAAGTTTCTTCCGACTTTAAATCTAAGACTCTGTGTTCCTCCTAAAGATATACCTAGAATGCTTCATCGTAGCATGGAGGTAAGACTGACTTCTTGAAGGTTATGTGCCAATACAGCACAAGCACTGGCAGGCCTTCCCACTGTCACAGGATTAAGAGTATGGACCCAGCAACAGAATGTGCCTGCTCCCAAAGACCAGCCTAGCTCAGCTTACAGGTCACCTGGCTGGCCAAACATGGAGGCTAACCTTTTGGGCCACAGAAAATCAAAATGGCTGCCTACTTCAGCATGTGATGATAAAACTACATCAGTGATGGAAATTACCATAGGAATGAAATGAAGGTTCTTTAGAAGTTTTATACTGTTAAGTTATCATGGTAATTAGATGGAAGATAGAGAATTTAAATGGATGCTATACTATTAATATAACAAATATTTTAAATTATAAACATTTAAAAGAAACGTTATTTATTTCATTGTATTACATAGCATATCTATCACTTTATAATAGGTCTTTATTGCTATTTTTTATTATGCCAAAAAAAAGTAACTGGTAATATAATTACTCAGTTTAGTAGGTAATCAGGAAAACATGAGCTGTCTACATGGTATAATCTCATTCTTATAAGATGTTTTTAAAAGGAACACTTCAGTATTGCCATTTTATTTAACTTTACAATTTTTATCACTATCATATATTACCTTGACAAAGCCCTACAAAAATCAAGTTAATGCAAAGAAACTCTATATTAAAAAGTGAGAGGCCAGAGATAAGGAATGGGTCTGTGACTTCATGATCTAGGGAACCCTAGGGTGAGGAAATTCTCCTTACCAATGCAGGTCAGCATTTTCTCTGCAGCTTATAATCTTAGCAAGTTACTCTTTAGCATGAAACCTTTAATTTTATTACACAGCTAGTCAAGAAAAATAATTCTTATAAATACATTCATTTATTGGCTCATGTAGAGTACAATTTTCCCGAAATAGTTGAGTGTAACTATACGCAACATGTTCTTTCATGTTATACAATAACATTTTACTTTTCACATTTGTTTAAGAGAAAACATTTGTTTTCCTCAGGTGCTTGAGCTAAATGCCCATCTAATAGAAACAATCTATCAAGGACAATTTTCATAAATGTATTTTACATTTGAGAAAGAATCATGCTAGAATCAATCTATGGCATAAAATGAGCTCTGAGTTACTGTATTAGTTTTTTGCTTTATAAACTCAATTCACTTCTACTGTTCTAATTAGGATTTACACATTTAGTCATAAGTTTATTTTATTTAATTCTAGGAAGCAAGTTAGCTACGACGTACAAAGAAATTAAGTTGTCACTTTTTATATTAGTTGTAAGAAAAACTGATACAATGGACATAGGTATAATAAAAAAAGTAGGAGAAAAAATGTGTTTTTACAAAAACAAAAAAAAACACCAAAAAAAAGAAAAAAATATATATACACACATATAGTTCTTCCTGAAAAAAATCTGTTACAAGATTATATTTGAAGCATAAAATTCAATAACAAGTCAATTTCATTGGACCAATGAATGGCAAAATGTTTGGTTAGAAAATATACTAAAATAAATATTTTAATTGGAAACAGGAAAACATGTACATGAAATAGGTGTTCATAATTAAGATTTGCGTGAGATATAAAATAAAAGTAGTTTCTCTAATTGCACAATTAATTTTTTTCAAACTTACCTGCCCTAGAACACAAGCAACATTCTAAATTATCTTTCCCCCTGGTTTTTCCCTAAAAGCTCCCAGTACATATGAAGAGTTACGAAAGTAATTTCTTTACTCAGCTACTATAGCTTGAATGATAGAGTAAGATGATTTCTTTTCACTCAGCAGCTCAATAGAACTGACAGTTCCCAAAGATTTCAATTTATGATACGCTGTCAATATTTTCACAAGCAGAATTACCTTATACAATACAAAAATAAATTTATGCTTTTTCATAAATTATTTCACTTGTGCCTCACAAGAACCCTGTGAAGTAGGCAGGTCAGGTATGAGCCCCATTATAAAGATGAGGAAATTTAGGCTCAATGATATTAACTTGCCCAAGGTAACACTGCTAATGGCAGAGCTGGGACTCAAACTCAGGCTGTCCAACTTGTATTCTAAAACTCTTTATCATGGGGCAGCTAGGTGGCACAGTGGATAGAGCTCTGGCCTTGGAGTCAAGAGGACCTGAGTTCAAATCCAGCCTCAGACACTTGATGCTTACTAACTGTGTGACCCCGGCAAATCACTTAACCCCAACTGCCTCACCAAAAAGCAAAACAAACAAACAAAAAGAAAAAAAATGTTTATAAAACTCTTTATCATGTTGCCCCTCTGATTTCATCATAATTCAGACTTTAAAGACAAAACAAAAAAGTCTCCACTGACTGAAACCATATCCTTTACCTTATTTCATTAACCGTGTCACTACTGAAAGCTAAAGAACTTTCATAAATGAATGTGTAGTATACAGATTAACCTAAGATTACATTACATTTGCAATACAGCAGAATGAATAAAGCATTGATTTGGTATCAAAGGACCTGGGTGTAAATCTGTAACCTTGGGAATGTCACCTAGCCTCTTTGAGCCTCTTTATTTGTAAAATGAAGGGGTTGGACTAGAGGTCTTCTTTTAGACTCAATTCAATCTATGATCCTATCAGATTTTACTCAATTTTACACATTAACTCAACTATATTTTCTAAGAAATTACTTTCACAGTGTGGTGCAGTAAATGCAATATTGGAGTTAAGAGTCAGAAAGACAGGGTCAAATTCTAGCACTAATATACACTTGCTGTGTGTTCCTGGGTAAATCAACTAACCTCTCTGAGCCTCTTCTTCATCTATGAAATGAGGATAATACTGACAAAATCTATTCTTCATAGGGTTGTTGGGAAGATCAAATAAGAATGTCTATAAAGTGCTTTGTAAAACTTAAAAGTACTAAATAAAAGTCAGCTATTATTATACAGGGAAATCTAAAAACACTTCCAAATTATAATTCAATTGTTCATACTAAAAATGTAAAAAGACAGGAGCTAGTTCTACTTAAAACTAAATAAAGAGAAATGATATTTTTTTTTGGTTGTCATCTCTACAATCTGGCTCAAATCCAGCTCAGCCATAAGGGTATTTATCTTTGGGATTCAATTCCACTCAAAGACCTCCGAAGGTGGTCCAGCCTAGACCTTAGAATTCACCTGGCCTCCTGAGGCTGTCCAGGCTGTGAGTATTCCAATCTAGAATGACTTAAGAATTAACAGGCTAGAATTCAATAACCTTTCAAAGGATGGGAAAGGGGAGAGTCAGGGAAGAAGGGAGGGGAAGGGGGCAAGAGACTACCTGATACTTCATTGGGCTCTTTACCAGCTCATCATGTAGGAAAAGTAATAAGTTAACATTCCACTGAAAGACAATGTTTGCTTTTTAAAGAGGAGATCAAGTTTTCTGGGTTTTTTTGCACTATAATCAAGAAATAGGTATTACATTGTAAGAGCAAATGAGCCACCCAGTGGCTAAACTTTAAATAAAGCTTTAAATGAATAAAAGGTCTAGTTGTCAAGTTCTCAACATTTCTAAAATAAAAGGTACATGGTTCCATATGCTTTATCACAATCTCAGGTTTAGAAGTAGCTTAGGTGGCTATGTAGTCCAACCAATACCAGACCTATTATTTTCCTAAAAGGGTCATTCTTCCATCAGTAAATTCTAATATCTCTGTTAGTTTGATGATCAAATATAAACTCTTGTTCTCAACCCTACCTCTTGGAATTTCTAGTCTCCTTCAAAACTCAGCTCAGGTAACACCTGTTACATTAAGTCTTTTTTGGCACAACTAATAATGCCTTCTTAACCTCTACTCCCTCCTAGGTTATCTCAAATCTGTCTTGTAGAGCTTTTTTATAAACACCTACATACATGCATACCCTATTAGAATATGAAGGCAGGAACTGTCTCATTTTATCTTAGTATCTCCAGAACCTAACTTACCCCTCAAAGGATATTCAGGTATTGGTTGGACTTGATGGCCCAACAGGTCACTTCAAAGCTAAGATTCTGTGGCATTTCATATATAACCACGTTCCTTTTACTCCAGAATTGTTGAGAACTTCAGTGCCTAAGCAAATGTCCTTCAATTTTTACACATTTTTATGGCTTTTTAAAAGTTTAGCCAATAGACAACTCATCTGCTCTTATAGTAGAGTTTCTTGATTAAAGTGCAAAAAAAATCTCTTCTTTAAAAGCAAATATTTTCTATCAGTGAATGTTAACTCATTACTTCTCCCAAGTGATGAACTGATAAAGAGTCTAATGAATGTATCTAGCAGTATCTTGCTTACCATACCCCTCTCACCTCAACCTTGGCAAAACTACTAAACTCTGGCCTGTTAATTCTTAAGTCATTCCCAGAGTAGAATACTCACAGCCTGGACAGCCCCTGGAGGCCAGCTGAGTTCTAGGGTCTAGGCTGGGCAACCTTAGGAGATCTGGAGTAGAATTGGATCCCAAAGATAAATACTCTTGTGGCTAAGCTAAATTTGAGCCTTCAAAATAAGAGTCATAAATATATTAAGAGTTGGACTAAAATAAACTCAATCATAAAAAGGCTTGGAATACTCTAAAACTATTTTCTTTTTTTTTTAAAGCAAACCACTTAAATTAAGACTTTTTCTACAAAACTAGAAGACATCCTGTAAGTTATAATATAAAGCACTCAACGGGAAAAACAATTACCAAATTCTGAATCAAGGTTTTGTTTACAGTTCTATGTTAAACAATAATTTTAATCTTTTGCCTTGAATGCTACAAGTTGGATTAGGGAAAGGCATCTATCAAGAGCTCTGTGTAGTCCCCTTCTTGAACCTTATAAAATAGACATATTTAATGATCCTTCTGGAACAGATGAATGCCTTTTAACTTTGACCTCAATTCCATACAATGAACTAAAATAAAAAATATTTTCTCATAAATCATTTCTACGACCAACACTGCCATCAAGTGTTCAGCACTGCTAAAGCTAAAGTAACTTTTATTTTACATGTCCCATAAGGTGACTAAAAAATACAATCCCAAATGACACTTGCCTAAGCAATCACAAGAGAATATAAAATATTCAGTGTTAGCACTGACCAACCCAGTGGCCTGCCTGGTATCAAGTAAAACAGGCTTATTTCACAGAAGGAAGTATTACTTAAGTGTTCATTATAGGTTAAAACAAAACAAAACAAAACCCTGCCAAAATGTCCTTCAGTCTATTTCTAAAATTATTTCCAACTAAGGAAAATAGACAAACATATTTCTACACTCAAGATTGCTACCCTGCCAGGGTCATTGTGAATAAACCAGACTGTGGTCCCAAGGTTTGGGACCAGGAATGGTCCCCTTCTGACCAGGAATATAGGCATTCCGACCAAAAATACAGCGAGTGGTAACTGTGTTAACAGCAAAAGTAGCTATTCCAACCTGAGACTGACGCTCACGTTATACAAGGTGTCCCAAAAGTCTTTGTGCAGTCTTCATCTTTAAACTTTAAGAGTTTAATACTACATAAAGATTTTTGGGACATCCTGGATCTAACTGGAAGCTGAGTGCTGTGACTGAAAATAACATATAATACAAGAGAGTAAGGGATTTGCTGGCCTCCTTAGCCACTATGATTATTTATCGTAAGTATTAAACCAAGACAGTTCAAGAAAGGTAAAAAAATGCTTTAGCTTTGATTTACTGACTCAATCCTTATAGAACTCGGGGCTATTCTTCTACAGTATTTGAAGAATGATAATAAATCAAGATACTGCATAATGTAATACAAAGAGCAATGGATTTGCCATCAAATACTTAGGTTCAAATCTCAGCTCTGATATTGTGACCTTGGGTGTGTTACTACCACTGCCTAGCCCTCAGTTTCCCTGTATGTAAAATTAGGGGGCTGGACTAAGAAGCATTCAAGTTCCTGCTAGCCTTAATTCCTATGCTCTGCATCCTAGTTAAAGGTATTAAAATAAAAATAATAGTCACATTATGTCAAATTAAGCAAAATGTTTCACAGCTTTTTAATCACACTGCTTACCTGCAATGGTATGTGCATAAAGCCGGCTACCAAAGGTGAAAACATGCAATTCATACAGTTTGGCAATCTTTTCTAGGAATTCCTTGCAATGAGGACGTAATCGAGTATGTAGCACAGGTTCACGTCGGCCTAACTGAAAATGAAGTATACCCTAGGAGGAAAGAAGAAAAACTGGTGAAAGAACAAATCATGGGAGAGTAATAACCTATCATCATTAAATTTTCTTTCAGTCTTGTTAGGGACAATACCTTTCAAATGTTGCTTGAGTTGGATCCTGTTTGTTCTTAATGGAATATAATGTTAGAACTTCTAAATTATTGGTTACAGTGGACCAAATTATCAGCCCACTACTATTTATTAGTTGCCCATGATATGTTTAAAAGAGTCTTTATAAATAGTTTCAAAAATAAGCATCATAAATAGTAAGCAGGTATCATGCCAAAATATCTGCTAAGCATGCATCTCATATAACAATTTGCTCTGCTTTTGAGCTCTCCCCTTTCCCTTCTTCAGATATACAAAGATGTGATTTTTTAAGTTCCAGAATTTTTAATCCCTATTACTGTTTTGTATAATGGTGAAGATAAGTTCCCTAAAAGATTTCATATAAAAGTAATTGCCTTCTTCATATTGTAGTTATTTCAAAACAGAAGACCCAATTCATGTGATACTTGAATAAACTGATGAATGTTAATTACAAAGCTACTGAAAAACAAAATGAGAGGCAGTTGTAATGGCTATACATACATAGAATGTTTGGGGGTTTTTTTGGATGAAAAGTTCTTAGGACACAAATAGGTACGGTAAACTTTACAGAGAAGGCTTAATTTATTAAAGTTTGCATTGTAAAAATTTTTTTTAAGGAAATGCAGTTTTAATTTTAAAAAAAAACGTAAAGCATCCAGAAAGAGGTCTTACAAGGTCAGCTTTAAAATGTATTTAAGACTTATTTGTGACTAGCATTATTATCATGCTTTCATATAAATTATTAATGTTAATAGTTCTCCAAAGTTAAGTAGAATTGTTATCCACAATTCAGTTCATGATATTAACTTATTCATTATAATTGAAACTGGGCAAACTTCAGCCCAGACCAATTCAAATAATTATAAACTAGGCCTATGAAATCTATAAAGACTTAATAGTGTGAAATTAAGCAACTTTTACTTTATCTAGTTTTTTCCCCCCCCAAAAAACAACCCTTTAAAAACCCTTAGAAATATAACTGTGCTAGTTTGTGATATGTACATAGCTTTGTTATTTTAAAACTACTGCTGCCTACTAAGGGCAAACAATTTCATTGCTGGCCATTTAACTAGAGATATCATTATTTTCCTGGGAAACTCTATTGATTGTTATCAACTTTAAGAGTATTCTTGCACCTACTTATTCCTAAATTTGTCTTGGATTAAAACACAGGTCTCCAAATGTTACAACCATCTTGAATGCTTTAATTTAAAAAAAACTCCAAAATATAACAAACACAAGTCGTTTTTACAGAGTGGATTAAGCAACTACAAATTAACATACTCCTCTTCCTCCAACACACTTTTTCACATATCTCTTCCCAGATTAAATCCACTTTAAAATGTCAATGACAACAGGACAAATTCCAAATTCAGAATTATAATCTCAGCATTGACCACAGATTCCACTTTGTGAGTGACCTGCTACAACAATGTTCCCCAAACATGGTGATTGAGCCTTCAATCAAAGACCTCTAGTGAAGGAGGACCAATTGCCATCAGCGGCAGCACTGTATACTACCACTCAAAAAGCCATTATTAGGAAGCTTTTCTGTATTTCAAGCCAAAATCTACTTCTACCATTTCTACCAATTTTTCCCATTTTTGCCCTTATTAGGCATGACCTTAAAGGTTCTCTACCTCCAAACTACCTCTCCAGGACTCATTCTCTCTACTCATCTACAACAACCCTCTGCTTCAGCCAGACTGGTGTGCTCATGGTCCCATAAACTAGCTACTGAGCATCCCTACCTTCTTAGTTTCATTCATGACTTTCCCTGTCTTCCTTAAATACAGTAGTGTCAAACTTAAATAGAAACAGAGGCCACTTATTAACTTAGTATTAAAATGTAATGTTATCTGTGATTTGTTGCATTTTTATTTATTGTGTTAAATATTTCCCAATTACATTTTAATTTGGTTCAAGCTACATGCAGGAGTGATGTGGCCACATCTGGGGCTAGGTGTTTGACCTCTCTGCTTTAACCTATCTTAATCCTACTATCCATCAAGGCCCAGATCAAATAGTACCTCTCTGAATCTCTCTTTGACCAAGCTAATTCACAATGACTCCTTTTTCCTTGAAATCTTTATTTCACTTACTGTTACAGTGCCATGTTAATTATTCTTAAATGTATCCTACCTTCAGTTTGCATGCCATCTTCAGGAGTAGGGAGGAGAAGGAGAGGGACAAAATTTTAAACTCAAAATCTTATGGAAGTGAATGTTAAAAACTAAAAATAAATTATCTTTAAAAATGTGTCTTATCTTGTCTCTTCAATCAGACTACAAAAGCTCCTTAAGATAAAGACTCTATCATAAGCATCTTGATATCCCAAATTAACACCAAGAATACATTATACATGGTAGTCATGGGAAAAAAAGTGAAAAAAGTGTTACTTGACCAAATTTAAAGGTAAGATGAATTCTCTTATCTTTAGTACAGTCAAGTCACTGCAGTGATAATACAATATAAATCTATTCCAATAAACTAGAAGGTTCTGGATGCACTGAAATCCAACCAGATACACTCCCTGCCTTGAAAATATACATAATACCATTTAAGGGATCTAGTTAATGTTGCAAATAGGACAAAGGAAAAAAATGGAAACAAAGAATGATAAAATATAAGACTTACTCTATCCAAAGAGATAATAAACATTTCAATAAAACAGAGAACAATTACTGAATTATTTGTTACATGTATCATATCATTTACTTTGTTTGACATCTGTTGACAGCGCTGCTGCTCTGTAGTATGAATTAATGTTTGATCCAAATCGACCATGAGGACAAGTTTTCTGTTTCGGTGTAGCCGTTGCTGGTCTTCTCTGCCTAGTTGTTCAGCTTGCTAAAATGCAAACAAAACAATAACAACAACAAAATAAGTCATAAATTAAAAGGCTTCAGACCAAGTAGAGATTCAACCACTTTTAAACACCAGCAGACACCAGTAGAAAGCTGGCTGATACTTTTTAAAAAGAGAGCTAAGTTTAAAAAAAAAAATCCTAAGACTGCCTTCCTATTACAAAATAACCTGCAGAAGCACATATATATTTTAATAGGACAACCCATCTAATAAAACCGCAATTACTAACACTTCTAAATATGATTAAGTGCAAAATATATACAAAGTCTAACGGCTGTTTCTTCTGACTTCAAATATTGTAACAAGTATAATAAGTCATATCTAGCATATGACAGGGTTACATGCTCCTGAGCAAACATCTCTTCAGAAACAAGCTACTACAATAAATGAATTATTTTTAGTAGAAAAGACAATTCAGGAGTAGTTAAAACACTCGGAGCACAAGAATGAGGTATCAATGGGTTGCAATTTGTACTAGTGGAGTGAGTATCCACATCATACTGAGAAAGACAAAATACTAATACTGAGTGATTGCCATTAGCAGGCCATAATTCCCTACGACATGAAACTTTCCCTCTTCCTTCATACTGCTCTAATCTCCCTTCTAATTTATTTTTCCCCATTCTTTTTTCTTTCTCTTAACTATACTTCATGTCTTTCAAGTACACAGAGCATATCAAGGAAAGTTACTAAACAGAAGAGTATAATCAATAGGGAAAATTTTAGCATTATAAAAATAGAATACAAAGTTCTTTTTTATCTTATAATAGGAAAGGTTAGGGGAAAAACAGAAATAAGTAACATTTCCTTCTGGAAAGTATTAATATTTGAATTTAGAGTTCTCACACAAACATACAAAAATCACCACAAGTCTTCTGCTTTTAAGATGTAGGAATAAAAAAAAAGTTTAAGTAGGTATTGCAAACACCTTTTGTATAAAAGAACATGGTAGAAATGTTATCTCTTCTGAATATCCCAGATGAATAATGCTACTTTAATAATTAAACTCTAATAGCTTTACTTAATAACTATATCTGATGGAGAGAAATATTAGAAAAGGTACAAAATTGTTTTCCCAACACGTCCCATACTACTTTTAAAAATTCTAGGAGCGCAGCTAGGTGGTACAGTGGATAGAGCTCCAGCCTTGGAGTCATGAGGACCTGAGTTCAAATCCAGCCTCAGACACATGACAGTATCTGTGTGACCTTGGGCAAGTCACGTAACCCCAACTGCCTCACCAAAAAGCAGGAAAAAAAGTAAAAATTAAAAAATTTTTTAAAAAATTCTAAAGAGCTTGATTATAGCTGTTAATGAACATATCCTGAATTAAAATTAAAACAGGGAGGAGAGGCAAATAATATTGGGGAAGGGAAGAAGAAACAAAGTGGGAATGAAAACTAATCAATTACCAAGTATTTATTAAATGTCTGCTATATGCCAGATACTTTGTGACAAACTGGAATACAAAGACAAAAATTAAACTCTCCCTACTGTCAAGGAGCAGCCCTTCTATTATAAAAAAAAAATGACAACACTGGAAGATGAATGCAAGACAAAATTAAACTAGAAAAGCAAGAATGCACCCTTTCAAAATTACTAAAAAATGTTTTTTTACTATTTCTGAGAAAATCCAAAATAGCACTGCTTAATTCCAAAAATCAGAAACATTAACTAAAAGAGACTGTTAATTTAAATCCCTAAAGCATATTCTATCCATGAGTTATAGCTGAATCAACAGTGGATTTTAAATTAAGAAAGATAAGGCAGAGGAAATAGTTATTTTACCATGACATGAAAACAAAGTCAAACGTGACAATAACATTATGTACTAAGTAGCTTCCTACTCAATACAGGGAAGAAATTTTTTAAAATCTCCTACAATGATTAACTTGATGTAACTATTTATTAATACTTCAGTAAAATGTTGTCATTCGAATACATAGTGCTATCTAGAAAAAGAAAAATGAGAGAACACAATTATACCCCAGTAGCCAGCTTCGCATGAATATAATAGACTGGTTGAAAAGAATAAAAAATTTACAGTTAATATTAACATGCAGAAATTTTGAACAAAAGAAAGGTGATTTTAATATCTCTCCCTGTACACTCCCTCCAATTATGGTGGCTTACATGAAACAGAAATTCTCCTCACTTTTTTTTTAAAGAAAAATCCATCAAAATCTTCCTTCTTTTGCCCCAAGTGACTAAACTTACCTCAGAGCTAACCATCAGTTCTGGCACACTGTGCACCATGGAGACAGTTGCTGTGGATAATGGCACTTGCTGTTTTCCATTCTTATTCTGTAGCCTTTGTTTAGACAGAGGGGGAAAAAATCCAGTTTCAATAAAGCACATTTCAATACTATTGAGCTACATGCAGAATAGCTGCAAATTACACATGATAAAAAGTCATCACTGGGTTTTAGGATTTATTTTTGAATATAATATTCTAAGAGTCGCTTTAAATATATGACTACTGAAATGGACTGAAGGTCAGAAAAAATTAAACAAATAATCAGTTAACTATTTCTAAAATTCTTTATGAAAATTAAGCTAAAGAAATTAAACCTGAAAATATAAAATTAGATCTTAAATGATAGCTCAACCATAAGGAGTTCAAAAAAAATTTTTAACCAGATAAACTATTTTTATTTTATTTACAAAGTAGAGCAAGCAGTTTTATTTTAATAATTATTCCTTTTATCCCAAGTTACTTAAAAGTATAATACAATAAGAATCCATGATTTTCTAGCTAGTAATTCTATCTGTTGTACTCTAGATGTTTCCTTAATGAAGCACAAGGATAAACATACTTTGTTACCTGCTAGGAAAACAAATTTTAAAAATTTTGTTATACTTCTAAAAGTATATAATTTTCCACATTATTGTGACAGAATTCATAATAACAATCAATGCTTTACTGGAAACAATGTATTTGCTTTTTACTTGTTCAGTATTTGAAAGAGATCAAGGGATCACAATGGCCTGAAAATAAAATAGTACTGCTTGCCTCATTTTTATACCAGAAGGATTAAGTGTTTTATCACAGCTCTAAATCTATGACGCTAAGATTAATGCATGTTATTAGACACACATATTCCCTTCTAAGTTTTCAACAAAAATTAGCACTTCAACTTCTCCTTTGGAGCTCCTACAAGTCTAACACATCTTAGCATTATTACATAGCATGTAACACCAGGGAAAAACTAGGTTGTCCAGCACACAAAAACCAAGCAGCAGACAACACTGAGGAAAATCTGCTGGTAGTAATTTTTCCAGATATTCCACTCATTCATCACCTTCAAATAAGGCCTTGATTATATAAAAGGCCTTAATGGATGCTCTATGTTCTTTGTTCTCTCCTCCCTTTTATAGTTACTAATTGTATCTGAACAATCATTATTCCCTGTATTTTACAAATTCTCTAGGAAAATTTTAGTGTCGGAAAACTGTGAAAGGAGGTTAACGTTGACCCAACTTCAGAGATTTTTTTCCCCAACTTCAAGCAACTATTCCATGACATAGTATTTAGTCCAAATATTATGTCACATAATATCTAGTCAAATGCTGTAAACAAAGTAGGCATAAGAAACATTATAATGAAATGGTCCTAGTCACTCTCTCATTACTCCCAATATTCTGGATGAAGTGTCCATCCCATGAGGGTGAGGGATTAAGAATTTTCTAAATGTTTTAGCAAACCATGTCTGCCTAATGTGTTTATTTACCCCATTAGCTAGATCCTCAAATACAGGATCAAACTGCTTTTCTTAGCTTCTAAGTTAACAGGTTAGAAGTAGTATAACTACACACATTTGAATATGCACTAAATTCTTCATGTTTAATTTTTTATGGTTAAAATTGTTTACATGAAAATCAAATTAAGATAGCCAAAGATTTTTTTAACCAATGTAACAGACTTGGTAAAATATTCATAATCCTAGATTTGTTTTTGCTATGTCTGACTTTTATTCACCTAAAAAAAATTAAATTTTGATCATTTAGTCCTGACCGGAAGACTGGAAGACAGACAAATAAGTGCCAATTCAAGCTATGTCGTGTTCCTCCCAGGCTTTTGGCATGCATAATTCAAAGCTTTTTATATCTGTCTGTCATCATGTTCACTTCTAGAGAAACTACAAGGTCAAGCAGTTTACTTTCTTAATTAAATTTATAAGCCTTCAAACTAACAATAAAAAAAAAATGAAAGAAGCCATTTTTAATATAACTAAACAAAAAAGTCTTAAATTTGCAGTTAGTATCAATAATATCAATGATAAATATCAATGATAAATAGGAGACCAAAAGAGATCCAAGTTAGGTTTATTTATTTTTGTTACTACACTGTAGCCATGATAGTACTTCAAGTACATTATCTTCTTACCGATTTAATCTGCTTATTTTCAAACAAATTTTATGTATTTTTCATCTACAATTATACTTACTGTGTTAAGTCTTGACCACATTCAGCACATAAACCTTTCATAACTACTGGGTGGCTACATCCTTCTAATCTCACCAGAACACCTCTGAAAAACAAAGTGACGTGAAACATTTTAATAGCATAATTTCTATGTAAAATCAGTGTGTTCTGCAGTATTTGAGATTAAAAAAACCTCTGAAAAAGAAATACATTGAAAAATAATATTTAATTAAGAAATGATGCCTGATTAAATCTTAAAACTACTATTATACTTTAAAGTACAAAATATTAGAAAATATCCAAAAAGGTATGTAAATTTTCCTTAGATATCATTCCTACTATACAGACAAAAATCTAGCTACATTTTTCCACCACAATAAAACCACAATATTTATAATTTTATACATAAGCTTTTTGTTTTTCTTATACTTCACTCACCACAAAGCTACTTTTTGTTATCCCTGAAAACAGTTATATGGTTATTTGATATACTTTTACAGGCATTAACACAAAGTTAAGAACTAAATTTATACAACCCTGGTTTAACAATTAAGTTTAAATCTCAACATGTCTAGGGACAGCAACTTCCATCTCACAAAGAAGCCCATTCCAATGGGCAACTCTAACAGTGACAAAGTTATTTCCTCACTCTTACTTAAAATCTAACTCCCTGAAACATAGTTCTGTCATCTGAAACTAGAATGACACCAATTCCTCTTCCACAAAAGGGCTCTTTGTCTTCTCCAGGCTTAAGTTCCAGTTTATCTTGCTACCTCTTATTTGACATGTTTTCCAGTCCCATCACCATTCTGGTTGTTTTCCTCCTTACTTAGTGACATTTC
The DNA here is from genome assembly GCF_003287225.1 of Phascolarctos cinereus. Classification (NCBI taxonomy): domain Eukaryota; kingdom Metazoa; phylum Chordata; class Mammalia; order Diprotodontia; family Phascolarctidae; genus Phascolarctos; species Phascolarctos cinereus. The sequence goes on along the minus strand of NW_027555847.1, from coordinate 545,314,273 downwards.
TCTTAAAACGTGATGCTCATAAAGGAATACATTGCTCTCTATATATAATCTGTCCAACAAAAGCTATAGTAGTACTGTTAATTCTCTTTTGCTATACTTCTCTTGTAACATCAGTAGTTTGTTTGTTTGTTTTTTTAATATACTTCAGGGAACAATATACAAAAGCTGAGCCTTCCCACTATTTCCGGATGAGAGTGGGATGCTATTACACAAATTTATGCTATACAGACAACAGTAGTCACCCCCTTTTTTTTGGCAGTCACAATACTCTTAAGCCTGTAATCAGCTGGGCACTCCCCAAAGTTTTGGTTTTTTTCCCCCATATTTGCAATGTTTATACACCATCATGTATGGAAAAAACTTTAGCCTAAATGAATGAGCTTACATTTATGATTATTCAACTTCATAGTGCTAAATTTGGACCTGTAATCAGAATCCAAAGAATTAAGTAGAATTTTTTTTCTTTAAGTAGGAATATCCTAAGGGGGGGGGGGCGCAGATCAAAATCAGGTTGTTTCCATTTATATCAGTTCTTGTTAAAAACAAACAAACCAACACACCCACAAACCATAAAACACCACAACGTATAAAGAGGCTCTCATTCTAACTTAAGAAACATTAAGTCTCATAGGTAAAAAGTAGTATGGGGCAGGGGATTGAGGACTAACCTTAGAGTCAAGAAGATGTGGTGTAAAACTAGGTGATTAGATTAAATGGCCTCAAAGGTTCTTTCCAGCTCTATATCTGTGATCCCATGACCAGAGTTCAAGTCCTGTTTCTGACATTTACTATCTGTGGGATATTGGGCACGTCACTTGAATTCCCAGTGTCTAAATGTAGACCAGTCACCAATCTGCTGCAGTGGAAAGTATTTCCACATCTGGAGTTCTTTAGTGAAATCATATACATACACCACCCTCCCCCCCCCCCCGAACAAGAACTACCATAAAAAGCAGAAGTCTTTGGAAAGTAGGCTTTAAAAGTAACTCAAATGTCTATACTCTTTGATCTACAGATCCCATTGTTAGGCATATATCCCAAGCAAGTCAAAGACAGGAAAAAAAATGTCCTATATATACAAAAATATTAATAGCAGCCATTTTACAGTAGCTAAAAACTAGAAACAAAATAGGAAACCACTGATTGAGGAATGGCTAAAATTGTGACACCTGAGTGTAATAAACGTTATTATGTCTTAAGAAATGGTCAACATGAAGAATTCAGAGAAGCATAGGGAAGACTTAAATTAACCAATTCAGGATAAAGTAAGCAGAACTATATAAACCATATGCACATGACTACTATATACACAAAACAAATCTGAACACAATATAATTATAATGACAAAATCTGGTCCCAGAGAAGAACTGATAAAATGTACATCCTTCATCACTCCATTGAAAATGTATGGGAGTACTAGCATAGAATATTGCATATGCTACCAGACACAGTACACTGTTGGTTGGTTTTCATCTACTGCCTTTTTTCTCCATCACTTTAATTTTTTTTGCTACAAAGGACATCTAGAGTAGGGAGTGGGGGGGAAAGAGATTTATTTAGCAACGAAGCTGGTATAAAAACAGAGGGCATCAATAAAAATAGTATTTTATATGTATGCAACATAAAAAAATAGCATGGATGCTAAAGTCAGGCTTCTTTATTCTGATGTTATAGAATAAGCGAGTTAGGGGCACTGACAACTCCACCTCAGCAAAACAGGGAAATAGGGAAGACAGGGCTCTGTGTCATAAATCATTGATCTCCCTTTTTTAAAATTTGTGTATCTGTGTAATATTTTCCAGAAAGTTTTATAAGTAGGTCACAAAAGGTTACAGACTATAATGACCACTCATAGAACTAAACACACCCAAAGTCATAGAATGACTTTCATATATGAATGGCTATCTTTACTTGTCTCCTTTCCTTAACTCCAAACAGCACTAGACAGCAAGCAAACTGTTCTGGGGGTTGACTTCTCACTTGATGGCCAGCAGAGGGAACCCTCTGACCTAGCATCTTTTCTACCACCTTTCTTCTGCAAGGGGAAAGGATTATGTTCCTACAATGGTATTTGGAGTTACAAGGGTCATTAGTGCCATCTAGCCCAATCTTCTCATTTTACAGATAAAGAAACTTGAGCCCAAAGAGGTTAAATGACTTGCCCATGGTCACACAGGTATTAAATGGTAGAGGTGGGATTTGAACTGAAGCCTTCAAACACAGTGCTCTTTTCTGTTTCCCCACTACTCATATTCAGTTAAATTTTACTCTTACAAATAAATATCTTTTGTAGACACATCAAATTTTCTCATTTTTCCCTCTTTCCCCTTTAGAATCCAACTCTTGACCAAAAACAGTTTCCTTCCTCCTTTTCATTTTACCTGCGGATTTTTAAAAAAATCTAATTCAAATATTTAAGCAACTCTGGGGGAAGGAAGATACAAAGTTTAGATAAACTAGTTGTCATTGCTTACACTGCCTCGTGGGGGGGATGATACACAAATAACTGTAACATAAAATAATCCATAAGTGCATAAGAGGTATGAGCAAAATATTGTGTGATGGGAGTAGGGGAATAGAGGGATAGGAAGCAGAGAACCAAGGAAGGCTTTCATAAGCTGAGAGGGGTAGGAAAAAAAAAAGAGAGCATACTAGCTATCTGTTGCTGTTAGTCATTTTCATCCATGTACAACTCTTTCCTGCATGTCAGAAATGTCCAAAATTTAATTGGGCTGCCTCTGGAATTTTGTTGTTATTGTTCAGTCATGCCAAACTCCTGGTGACCAAATTTTTGGATTTTCTTGGCAAAGATACTGGAATGTTTTGCCATTTCCTTGTACAGGTCATTTTACAGATGAAGAAACTGAGGCAGAGGGTTAAGTGACTGTAGAGGGCCGGCTTTGGGGAGTTGGAGGGCTTAGGCCAGCCCGGGTCTTACCTGCTGTTTGTACTAAGCCTGACAGCTGTGAAACTCAGGATGTCGGCTCACCACCCCCCCTGTTCCATGTCTTGAGAACAGGATGCAGGAAGGAAGGAAACGGATGGGGTACAGGACAGGACACAGGAAAGAATGTAACAGACAAGGTACAAGGAAGTAAGGAAATCACTTAATTAGATTTGTACTTTTCATGAATAATAATGTTACTATTGCTTGATCCAGTACTATATAAGCCTGAGCCCTCAGATCAGTAAACAGAGTTTGTTCTTCACTGCTCTCACCTGGCCAGTGATTCTTTCTCTCTTCACACTCTGCCGGCATCAGACCACAGCTGGGGACGCAGGCGCTCCCGGCAAGTGACAACCAAGGCAAGAAAAGTAAGAGATCACCAGGTTGTAGAGGACCTTAAATGAAAGTACTACACCAGTTCAAGTGAATGGTATTAAGTTCTAGAGTGGTTTGCAAAAGAAACAAAGGGGAAAAGTGCAACAAATATTGTGAAGGCAGAATTAGCAAAATTTGAAAACTGGTTGGAGAAGAAAAGAAGGTTGGGGGGAAGCTACATGGCACAGTGGATAGAGCACTGGCCCTGGAATCAGGAGGACCTGAGTTCAAATCTGGCCTCAGACACATATCACTTACTAGCTGTGTGACTCTGGGCAAGTCACCTAACCCCAATTGCCTCAAAAAAAAAAAAAGAGAAGGTTGGAAAATGTTTGCAATAAATTATCAGGATGAAGTAAGGAAGAGGAATAGGTTTAGGCCACACTGAGTCTGAGGCCCTTGTATAACATCCTCATAGAGATGCCCTGTACAGTTGAGATATAGATTATGTAGGAGTCATCTGCATATAGATGATAACTGAAAAATGAAAATTGATGAAATAAGCTATTTGAAAAGCACTTAGCACAGGGCCTTTCACCTGGTAGGTGTTTAAAACTTACTCCCTTCCCTTTCCTTTTGAAAACATATAACTGAATAAAATTGTAAAGGAAAAAGTATACAGACAGAAGACTGACACGGTCAGAACTTTGGGAGTATACCCCTTTAGGGGGCTAGGAAGAGAAGCTCACAAATGAATAAATGAAAAAGTATAAAATTAAATAAGGAGGATGAAAACTGCAAAAGGTCACTGGATTAAGGAAAATTCCAGAGAAAATTTAATGAGACACATCAACAAGCCCTCTTCTAACACAGCAAAGGTAGAGGTATGTATATTACTAGGACAGAATATCATATATGTTCCCTGCCCAGTCTCTGTATCAAATGTTTTTCCTAAATGTTCTCCTTTGTCCCACAGGAAGAGGTGGGAGGCGAATTACTTCAATATCAAGACAAAAAGATATCAATAAAAATTTAAAAGACAAAACAATCCAATCTAATACAAGCAACATTTGTTGCACCTATTATGTGTGCCAGGCACTGTGCTAAGTACTGGGGTGAAAGAAATCACTAGATTTCAAAATTAAGTTACCAGTAACTTAGGTTACCAGTAACCCCAGAGACGAACTTCAGTGGAAGCCAAACTGCAAAGACAAGTCTAAAAAGTGAACAAGTGATATGATACATAGACTTAATTTTGATCAATGGGCATGAATGAATGGAAAAAAAAATAAATTTATTAAGTATCTGCCATGTACAAAGCACTAGAGATACAAATGGAAAGGTAAGACAGTCTCTTTTCTCAAACAATCCTAATAGAGAAGATAAAGCATATGGAAGGTTTCAGGTATAAATAAGATGGAGAGGTTCCACGGTCCTTAGGGTTTAAGTACAAAGCAGATGGTAATACCTCTTCTTTAAAGTCATTTCCATCGACAAAAACCATCAGTTTTTGATGTTAAATTTTTAGACAAAAACTTTCTTTTCTGGGTTCTCAGTAGCTGTGACTATATCACCTGCAGGAGCAGCTGCCAAGCTGTATGAGTGCGTCCATTTTAATCAAGGAAGCAGAATGCTAGGTTTGGAAATGAAATTAAACAAAGAACCAGTGTCAACCTCTAAAGGCCTTTACAAAAGTCCAAAACTCCAACTACTCGATAATTAAGACTGCTTTCCCTCAAGTTTAACATAGACACTTTTTACTAAACTTGATTTTATTCTATTACTAATATTGCAACGATGTTATTTTCCATTTTTCAATCATAAATGTAAAGAATTACAACTAGTTCTTGACCCACTACTTATAGGAAAATGTACTCTAATTTCCATTCAAATGACTTACAAATAAACTTTATGAACACAACCTATTCATAAATTAAAGTTAATTTTGTACTCAACCCTAGTTCACAACTTCAGTGTTATCTTTGATTCTTTACTATCTCTTCACCCCACAAACAAAACAACATAATAACAGCTAACATTTATATATATTTTATATGTATATGTGTGTGTGTATGTGTGTGTGTGTGTGTGTGTGTGTGTGTGTATATAAATTAAAAATTTGCCAAGTACCACGCTAAGCACTTCGTAATTATTATTTCATTTGACCCTGGGAGGTAGGTGCTATTATCCCAATGAAGACACTGAGGCACAGAGAGGTTAAGTAACTTACACAGGGTCACACAGCCAGTAAGCATCTGAGGATATATTTCTCTCTATTCCCGTCGCACTTAACCCCAGTTCAAGTCTCTATCATCTCTGACCTAGACTATTGCATTAGCTCCCTAACTGGTCTCCCCACCCAATCCATCCTTCCTGAAAGTTCTAGTCTGTCCATGTCATTCCCTACTCATTAAATTCCAGTGATTCTCTATTACTTCTAGGATCACATAAAGTCCCGTTTGGCATGTAAAGTTCTTCCCAACCCACATATCACCTTCCACTCATTACTACACTCCACACAATTCATACCTGTCTACTACAAGGCCCTATCTCCAACTAGCTGGCCCCCATGGCTGGAATCCCTCCTCACCTCCACTTCCTTAAATCCCCAGCTTTCTTCAAGATCGCTTGAAGCAGAAGGCTTTTCCTGGGTCTCTTTAGCTGCTAGTGCCTTCCCCTCTAAGGCTTTTTGGCATCTACTGTGCATCTGCCATATACATACCTACATGTACGTGTTGTCTCCTTCATTAGGATATAATCTTAAGAGTAGGGACTATTTTTGCTTTTTCTTTATATCGTCATTGCTTAGGACAGTACCTGGTACAGTATGAAGTAGGTAAGAAATGCTTGTTGATCGATAGAAGTTGACCCCAACACCAAGCTTAAATTTGCCTCTATCATTTCTTCTACCCACTGCTCCTTCATCTGCCCTCTGGGACAAAATAGAAATAGAATCATTTTTCCACATGACAGCCCACCACAAACCTCAAGAAAGCTATCATATCCCATCCCACTCTACCCTCTACCTGGCTCTCAGTCCTTTTCTCTGTTTAAACATCCCCAGTTTCTTCAACCAATCTTCATATGACTTTTACCAGACTAGTTGCCCTGCTCTGGATACCCGCAGCTTATCAATCTCTTTCTTAAATCAAGATGCACAGAATTGAATACAACACTTCAAAATAAGGTGGAATAAGAGCAGAGTACAGAGGGAGTAGAGCTTCCTTATTCTTAGAAGTTATGCCTCTTTGAATGCAGTTCGCATCTACATTATCTGTTTTGGCAGCCATCTCCCAGTGCTGACTTGTATTGGGCTTGGAGGCCACTAAAACCCCTACTTTTTTTTTCCAGACAAACATGCCATCTAATCATGCCTCCCCAATGTATTATTCCTAATCCTGAACTGTCTAATGTCACTAGGTCAATATATTTGTCACACTGACCAAAACAATGTTAAGATCAATAATGAGTCACAGAGGTAGACTTCTCTAGGCCATATCACTTGAACCTAATAGTTTGAAAAAGGGAGATAAAGACTTTCTATTTCCATCATTAAGTCCAAAGGTGCCTTAAGACGGCATTGCCAAGGAATACAGCCAATGAATATAGATTTCTTTAGCATCCTATGCCTAAACAAAAATTCATTCACCAAGCTTCGAGTACCTTTTGAAAAAAAGACGTACGATGTATGTGGTAATAGGACAGGAAACAAAGGAGGGCAAAACAAGGTATCACTGATTTCCATAAAAGCAATTACTCTGTTTGATACTATTATTGCATATCAACCCCCCCCCCAAAAAAGAGCAATGTTATAGAGAACTGAAGCTATGACTAAGAAGGTTATTAAATACTAGAGAGATTGTATTCCTCCTGGTTTGGCCATCAAAAATAAAAATACAAAAATCATGAAATAACTCCTTAAATAATCACTCTTTGTATTAAAGCAAAGAAGCCCAAAGCTATCCTTAGTAGTTTTTTACTCAGTACTCATCTTCAATGAGCAAATTAGGTAAATTAAGTCAATTTTTTTTCTGCTTAAGCACAATGTAAAAAAAATTGTTATGTAGGGGCAGCTAAGTGGTGCAGTAGATAGAGCACTGGCCCTGGAGTCAGGAGGACCTGAGTTTAAATCCAGCCTCAGATACTTGACACTTACTTGCTGTGTGACCTTGGGCAAGTCACTTAACCCCATTGCCCAGCAAAAAACAAACAAAAACAAACAAAAAATAGTTATGTAAAAAGAGCACTGGACTAAGAGTCAAATTATGGTTGAGTCCTGCCACTATTCAGCTATGCAACCACGAGCAAAAATTTTAGCTTTCAAAAGGGGCCCATTTTCCTCCTCCATGTGTTGGACCAAAGCAAAGGTTAACTTTTTTGCGTCACATCAAATGACATACTGTTAAGATGCTTAGCACAGTGCCTGGCACATAGTAGGCACTATATAAATACTTATTTCTTTCCTTTCTCCTTCCCTCATAGACCATTTTTAACAGTCTGGTAAACTTATGGGACCCTTCTAAGAATATTTTTAACAAAATAAAACTCATAGTTACATAGGAAACATTATATTGAAACAAAGATGTAATTTTTTCCCCATCTAAGTTCCACAGACCCTAGGATAAGAACTCTTAGACCAGTGTCTTAAGTCCCTTCCTACTCTAAAATTCTAAATTCCTTTATTTTAATGTAAATTTTGCTATTATGAAAATTCCATGAGTTTTAAAAAAAAACTTTATTACTAAGATTCTTTGGTATGATCATTATGAATTATCTACTCTTTTACTCTTCCATCGCCCACCAAAAGAAAAACTTATATTCAGCCTGAAAGTAAATGACACCAATTTGCCACTAAAAGTCTAGCTATCAGAGACAGAGCTGGGCCTAACCACAAATAGAGGTAACCAGCATGTTAAGTGTTCAACAATTTGGTCACTAGCCATCTACGAACAATTTCTCAGAGTTGTGGTTGAGGCAGAAACCCACAAAACAACTGAAGTTTAGCTACACTGCAGAATCTGAAAGGGGTCAGCTTAAAGATAAAACAAAACAAAGTGGAAGATAAAATAAATATGCTTAGCCTCCCTCAAGAAAATCCTAATACAAAAATATAAAATTATGAAAATTTATTTCTAATGCTTCTTTACAGCATTCCTTTAAAACTGCACTTTCCTATTAAGTCAATTTATGAAGAATATGTCTTTTGAGCTACTTAGATTATCTTTTTTAAAATAAGTTTTTATTGCTGCCTTCTGTTTCTTATATCACCATAGTTATCAAGTATCTCCCCCTCTTCCCAAAGCCATTCTCTATGACGAACAGTATTTTTACAGAGGGAAAAAAAACCCAAAACCCAGCACAACTGATATTCATTGAAAAAAATCTGAAAAGATGTGCAATGTGTGATTCCTATGGACCTCCCACCTTTCTGAAGAGGTGGGTTGGAAGTGTCCCATCATATCTCTTCACCTGAGTCTGCTTGATCTTTATACTTTTATTATATTCTGATTTTTTTTTTGGCTGTGTAGTTGTTCTTTCCATTTACATTGTTTTAGTTATTGTATATATTTTTATTGGCTCTACTTTCTTCACTCTGCATCAATTCATATAGATCTTTCCATGTTTTTCTGTATTCATCACATACATCATTTCTTACAGCACAGTATTATTACAGTCATATAACACAATTTGTTTAGCCATTACCCAATCGAGGGGTATATCCTTTATTTCCAATTCTTTGTTATCACAAAAAGTGATGCATAACTATTTTAGTGTATATAAGGACCACACAAATTTTCAAAGTAAGATATCTATACTCTTGTCTTCTTTGCCTTTTAATTTTTCCATATATACTACCAGTATGGTAAAATGGTGGGGTAAACAAAAATACATGTTGCCTGGACAGTGGCATGCAGCCAACCAAATAAGTTCATCAATACGTATATCATGAACGAGTGTAGCAGATGGACAATGAGATGGGAAAAGGCTTACAGGGGAAGATCGGGCTGGACTTCATTTCAGAAACTACACAGTTCTTCCTATTGTCCCAAACAGCTCACTGTCACAAATGCTCATTTTCTATCATCAGTATATCTCTCCCAAGTGATTCCATGCAAGTCATGAAATAATTTAGATGAATAAATAACTAAAAAGGTAATATTAAGAAATATGATATGCACAAGTAGACAGCAGGCTGTTATCAATAATGGTGAATACATACGCAAAAAAATGGTATAAAAGGTATATATAACTAAAAAAGGAATCCCATATAAAGTCTGAAGATCTGTTTGAATCCTGATTCTGCTACTTACTTCTTTGGCCTTGGGCAAGTCATTTATTGGAGCCTCAGTTTCCACAACTCTAAAGTCCTTTTCATCTCTGCATCATAAAATGTGCTTTTCTCTTTTAGCAAAACAGAGAGACAAGAGAAAGGCCTTTACTAAGTTAGACCTGTCCTTTATACAGCACAAAATAGGAAGGCATGGAGGGGATTTCAATATGCACTGAGTCAGTCCCAAAGCCTCACAGTCGAAACACCACAAATCAGAGGTTGAGAAAAGAAGAACAAGCATAATCAACAAGTGAAGCTCAGCAATTTCTCATCCCAACAATTATTTTTGACTTGAGTTCTTCACCTTTTTTTAGTCCCAGCCCAAGGGTGTCTCTGGTGAAGGCTATGGACCCCTTCTCTTAAGATTATGTTTTTAAAAGTATAAAATATATAGGATTATAAAAGAAATCAATTATATTGAAATCCAGTATCAAAATATTAAAAGAACAAATTCACCGACCCTAGCTTAAGAATAAGTTTTAACTGGAAACCATATATTCAGAAATTCTTCAGGTATCATTTGTTAACTCAAAAAAAAAAGTTTTGTTCTGTTTTTTAAATAACAGTAGCCAAAATACATGCTTATGCTAAGAAATCAATGTCTGACAATACATATTATACTTTCTTGGATCCTATAGAGCAGTGTTGTCACACTCCAAAAGAAAAAGATATTGATTTAGAAAACCACAAATTAGCATTCTTTATTTTGTTAAACATATTCCAATTACATTTTAATCTGATTTAGGCCTCACTCAGAAGTTTTGCTGGCTGCTTGAGGCCCAGGAGCAGTGACTATGACACCTCAGCAAAGAGCGTCTTTAAACACCAAACATTCTACAAGACTCACAGTCTTTAAATAAGTTTAATTCCAAAGTACTCAAATAAAAAAATTAACACCAATACCACCAACACCCCACATATAATTTGCCACCATACAACAAATGAAGTAAAAAGTTTTAACTGTTTCCTGTTAAACTATAACTAGACTTGAAATATAAGCAACTGTTAGTTTAATAGGACCCACTGGGCTATGTGATACTTTTACACCCTGCTGAGTTAAATGTGATCTTTTGAGCAATAGTCAACAGGGAAGGAAAAAAAACAGCTTAACTAGAATTAATTTTTAAAGCAAACAAGATCACTGATGCCAGTTTGAAGGGGGGAAATAGGAAAAGATTTTAGAAAACATCCAAAAAGCCTAAACTATTATAAATAAAATTGAAGTATTAAGTAAGTTGAGTTTGCAAAAACATTATTTCTTTAGACTTTTGGAATGTTTCTAGTGTTCTAGGTGAATGTTTGCACCAAATTTCCTTACCCCTAGTCTTCTGCTTCTAGAAAATAAAATACAAAAGCAATTTAATAATTAAACTAATACACTGAGGTTTGGTCTTAAAGATAAATTTATCTTCTTTTAACTAGAGAGGTCCCTCCCCTTTCCCCACTAAAATCCTGTGATGCCTTATGGAAATGATCCTGGTATGCCAACAGAGAACAAATTATGGCAGGTCCAAGTTAGGACTCTTAAGTATCCAAATGGTAACAGATCAGGGTACTTAAGGACTAGTGTAGTTAAGTGCAAGTAACCTAAAGCTGACCAAGTGATGGGTTTTTGGTGATAGTCACAGAAACTAATGAAAACTAAAATGTAGAGGGACTTGCAATGTTTCATCAGAAGAAGATGTGTCAGAAGATCACAGATTTCAACCTAGAAAGTACCTCAGCTGTCAAATAATCAAATAATCCCAACTCCATTTTAAATATAAGGTTATGAACTAAAGTGAAGTGACTTATAAAGTGACTTGTTCAAGTTCACATAGATATTTAACTCAAAATAGAGACTCTTTATTACACCACAATGTTGCTACACCAAAGGAATCATGGCTTCTTGAAATACTGGAGACTATTGTCATACCATCATAAAAATTCTTCTTTTGGAGGATAAACACAATCTTCATGCTTCAATAGTAACAGTCGTCTCCAAACTTACTATTACAGACACTTGGAGATGATTTCCAATGACCTCTTCTCACATTTGCCTTGCCCTGTTGGTTTTTTGTTTGTTTCTGGTCATACCTTGTGTTGTGCAACACAAATAGGATATTCTGTGCCATGATAGCAATGTCATAAAACAAAAAGTCAAAAATAACAATGATTTTCAGTTCTAGGAACGAACAGGTTCAAATGGTGTTAAAAATTCTCAAATCAAAATTAGTTTAAATTTTACTTCAGTGGCAATTTCACAACTCCTAAAACACTGGAAGTTTCTGTGACATGCACAGCCTCAAAGCTACACAAATACCAGACTTATGCCCTCTGTAATTACACCTACTGGTTTAATGGAAAGATGACCAACCTTGGAACCAAAAGACTTGGGTTCAAATTCAAGCCAACTCTACTACTTACTAGCTGTACAACTTAAGGAATTTAAGATTTCCTCATCAATAAAATGGAGATAGTAAATCTGCAATGATAATTCAATCGTTAGGAGGATAAAACTTTAATGTAAATTGATTTAAAAATCTTAAATCATTACATAAACTACCACTAAGTTTAGGAATATGCTCATATTTTACTGATATAGACTAATCTCTAAAATACTCAAAAAGCACATCACTTAAAGAGGAATAGCATGGAAATTCTTTAGGAAAAGATACCAAAAGAATGCTGATCGAATAATCCAAGTTAAGAATTGTTTTTTAAAAATTGCCTCACAGGCTTATAATTTTCAAGCTAACAAAACTTTGTTTCATTTCTCTTTAATATCATGCTTTATTTAGTAAGCAATACTGAAACAATACAATGTCAGATTACATGAGATCTTCCTTTTCCTTAACATTATTTTAAACAATTTAAAACTTATTATTTTAAACAACTTTTTAGTTTTAATGTTGGCCACTAATATTATTTGTTGTGTCACCCTGCACAAATCACTCATTTCTATGCCTCATTTTCCTCATTTATAAGATGTGGAAATTGAACTAGATGATTGATAAAGTTCTTTTTCCAGGTCTCCAGTTTCAGTTTAATAATTCAGGCACATATCACTAATATAATTTAACCTTCAGATTAGTATTCTGACAAATTAACTAGTACAAGATTTTGAATTTTAAAAAAACAATAAGTGAAAATTGTATATCAGCAGTCAAAATGTGAATATCTCCCTCAGAATCTATTATTTACCTTTATTTTACAAGTTTTAAAAAGTTTGATTATTTTATTGTTTAATATCTGCTAGAAGCAGATGGAAAAGCAAATTAGAATGGGGAGGGAGAGAAACAGAAACAGTAGATCTGTTATAGGAAAGCACAGAGCTGAAAGTGATAGATGGCAGCAAGATAAGCAGTAGAAAAAGTTTTAAAAAAAGAAAGAAACCCAGAAACTCAAACACATAGAGAGCAGTCTCGAGTCATTTAGTGATTTAGTGCAGGAGAAAATAAACTTGAACAGCTCACAAAATCAAGAGCACTGTTGGATTAGACAGGACTCCCAAAGGCTACTCAGAACTTGAAGATCTGGTTCAACCCTCTCATTTAAAATGTTAGAAAATAAAATTTAAGTTTTTTTTTTAAAGAAACTAAGACCACATTCAAAAACTGAGGTTCATAATGAACTCAAGTTATCAAGAAAAGACTATGTCATGTTTACCATAAACTGTAAGACATCACAGAAGCATAAGTGACTTGCCCAAGGTCACACAGTGAATATGTATTAGAAAAGTAATTTATACCAAGGTCTCTTCTGATTCCAAGTGAAGTACTCTGAACACTATCACAATGCCTCAAAAATTAGCATGTATGAAATGGCAATGTCACACGAAGAAAACTATGAAGGAAAAAAAAACCTCAGTTTTAAGGCCTGTTTCTTAATCACAAGTGCCCACCTATGTGAAAATAAACATCCTTTGCTCCTACTGAAAAAGTCAGGCATGCTTGTAGAAATTAAAATACATCATTCCTTGGCACACACTAATGACTATAATGAAGCATTAAACTTCAGTTCAAACAAATATAATTAGAGCTGCCAGAAGAAATGCAAACAGGGCCCTAACTAATGACTTTGCTAAATGGTCTTTCCCTAGCTAAGCCTCACCAAAGATGAGTTCTCACAAACACTATGGAGCCTAATGAACAAAGCAGGAAAGCCCATGCCTAGAATACATTCTGTCCTCACTTCGGTCTCTTATAATTCATTGTTTCCTTCAAAACTATGATTAAGTGCCACCTTTTACATGAAGCTTTTTCTGATCCCCCAGTGACTAGTACCTCCCTTTCCTCCTCCCTCAAATTACCTTTAACATATTCTGTATATTCTTATACATGTATATTATCTTCCCCAAGACAATATAAATTTCCTTAAGTATTGTCATTTTGTCCCTATTCCCTTAGGCCAAGCATAGAGTAGGTACTTAATAATGCTTGCTGATTGAGAGAATTGAGTATATAAAGATAGACACGCACGCACATTTTGTAGATAATGGAATCTTAAAGCTAAGAGAGGCATCCTTGGAGATCAACCTCCTTCCTTTTATAGATGAAGATAGGACTCATCCAAAGATATCTCCCAAGGTCATGACACATGGAGAATTAGTGGCAAAAAGGGGACTCAAAACACACAAAAAACATGTCATGTAATAAAGATCAGGAGTAAGAAAAGTTGCCCAAGGAAGACATTATCATAGCTTATATCAAATTACTGTGTCAAATCCTAAAAACCAATTCTTCCTTTGACCATTCCAGATACCATTCCATCTCTCTCCTCCACAAACAACTTCTTGAAAAAGTCATCCATATCCAATGCCTCCATTTCCTTACAACCCACTGCACCTTTAACTCCTACCATTCTACTGAAACTGCTCTCAAAATGCCAATGACCATCTAACTGCCGATTCAACAGCCTTTCTTATGGTTCTTTTTCATTTTCCACCGGGATTTGACACTGTTCTGCCATATCCCAGCACTGAACAGGATTTTCTTGGCTTCGGAGAATATATACTTTCCTAGTTTTCCTCCCAATTCAATAACTACAATTGTTGTCTTCACTGGCTCCTCATCCAATTTTATCCACCATGTATCTACGTGCAAAGCACTGCACTAGTAGAGAGGCTGAGGAAGGGTGTTGCTTACTACTGTTGCCCCAAATGATCTTCTCTTTCTTCTGCACTCTTTCTCCCTGGACAATCTCATTCACTCTCTAAGGGTTTTAAGGGATTCCTCCAATGCAGAAGATTCCCACATCTATTATCTCTCCAATCTAGCCCTCTCTTCTGAGCTCTGGACCTGAATATTCAAGCCTATGCTATACCTCCAACACGATAGCCACCTCCAACTCAAAATAACCAACACTATTCTTCTTATCTTTTCTCCAAAATTTGCTTTTCCTTCTGACTTTCCTACTTCTATTAATACTACCAGTCATAGGTCATCAATGTTCTAACAATCAGCTTTTCAAAACTCTGATTCTTTCCTCTCTACCTTACATATCCAACCCACTGTGAAGTCTGGTTAATTATATCTCTACAAGCTCTCTCATATCCATCTTTCTCCTATTAATGCCATATCCACAACCCTAATAACATTTGCCAGGACTATTGCAACAGTCTCTAAATAGGTCTTACCACCCTCTCTCTTTTCCAAAATATCATTCAAACAGCTGACAGACTAATCTTCTTTATGTGGCTATCTGGCCATGTCAATATTTTGTGCTCAATTCTTCCGGAGATCCCTCTCCCTATTAACTACTAAGCAAATTTCAAACTCCTCTGACATCAAAGGACCTCCAGGCCATCCTCCATTAAGCTGCCAAAGTGGCCTTCATAAAGCATAAGTCTGACCATGTCATTTCCCTTATTCAATAAACTTCATTGGTTTCCTGTTGCCTTCAGGGTCATGAACATAAAATACTCTGACCTTCAAAAACGTTTCTAGCTTTCTTACACCTTACTCTCCCAGTTTGCTCTGTGATCTAGTTACTCTGGCTCTAGCCTCCTTGCTATGGATCACATATAACACTTCATCTCCAGACTTCATGTATTTTCACACATTCCTGGGCATCTCATGCCTGGAATGCTCCCTCTCCAGGATTCCCTGGCTTTCTTCAAGTCTCATCTAAAATCCCACCATCTGCAAGAAGCCTTTCCCTGTCTTCCTTAATGTTAGTGACTTCCCTCTGGGCTTATCTCCAATTAATTCTGTTTATATCTTGTTTGTAAATAGCTGTTTGCATGTTGTCTTCTGCATCAGACTGTAAGCTCAACTCCTGGCACATAGTAAGAGCTTAATAAATGTTTGCTGACTTGTCCTGTCTCCACAAGTGGAACCAATTTGCCCAGTCTTATTTCATATTACTTCCCTCCAAATACTTTATGATTAAGTCAAAACAGACTATTCTCTGTCCTCCAAATATATGCTGTACCTTTGCTTTTAGTGTTCCCTATGCCTGAAAAGACCTCCCTTTCACCTCTTTACCTATTTAGCCCAACTAAAATGTAAACAACTTTGGACCTTCACATTGCTTTGCAATTCTTGAATGGCAAATGCTCACTACATATTGTATTTATTTGCTAATGTTCTATCCTCCATTAGTCTGAACTTCACAAAGGTTATCTAAAATATTATCTAATACTCATATCTTGAACTGAAAGCAAAAATATACCAAAAGATTGACATTCCTGTTAAATTTAATTCCAATGGCGGGAAAAAAAAGTAATGTCAACACAGACAATGTAAAAAGCACTGAATCTGATGTTCAAATCTCTTCTCTTACCTGTCCTTAGCTGTATGATCTTGGGCAAGTTACTTAACTTCCTTGGGTCAAAAGTTTCCTCATCTGTAAAAAGAAGGGGCTGGACTCTGAGCTCCCTTCCAGTTCTAGATTTATGATGCCATATTATCACATATATATATATATATATATATATATATATATATATATATATGGAATAATAACAACAAATGCTATTGTAAGCAACTAAATTGATTCGTTTTTACCTTTAGGCTAAACCCAAGTTATCTTTGTGGGTTGTAATTTCATTGGTGTAGGGAACTGAAAGTGAAGGAAATCTCTCTACCAAAACAAATCAGCTACTATTCTGTAACTCCTAGTCTTAGAGGGTTGCCTAGCAGATTGAGGTTAACTGGCTTGCCCAGGGGGACACTGCCAGCATGTGTCAGAGGTGGAATTTGAATATAGTTCTGAATGACACTCAAGATAGATTTCTACCCTTCACATCGTGCTTCCCCTAAGGTCTTACAAAAAAGTTAATTTATGATATTTCAACCAACTGCAAAAAAGTATACTATACAAAAAGCTGACCACTCTCCACCATCACCACAAAACAAATAGCATTACTTTAAACCCATGGGAAAAGAAATTAATTACAGGCCAATTTTCCTTAGAGCCACTGTACAGTAAAGAATACCACAAGTTCAAGATCTTGATGAAAGGAATCTAAAATATGTTGGAGAAAAAAAAAAGTAGACGTTTCAGCAGTGGATTCTACCACTCAAGTAAAATGATTATTTTTTCACCTTTAATTATCTTATGACTCAGTATATGGGTATATGGTCAAGTATATGATCACAGAGTTTGAAACAAACAAGTACTGGGACAGGATAGAAGTCTGGCCAGATTCAAAAGCTTGATATAATTTTATACTCCACAGAGATCAGTCTCATACATTCTTCTTGGCTATGATGCACAATTGTATCACATTTTTATAACTTAGTTTCACAAGATTAGAGCTCAGAAAAGAAAGAGGGAGAGACAATACTAAATACCAGCTCAATTTGAACAAATTAGTGTATCAAAACAATACCCAGTTATGGTTCAGATATAAGCATGTATACATATATAGTATGTGTATATACACACATATACATAGATGTCTATATATTTAAACATAGATCTATATATGTATATATTTCAGTATCACAATTTTCTGTTTAAATCTTAAAGTCAAATTTTTTTAAAAAGAAGTGGGATAAATATGCTTGGTTTTCTTAGATCCCCCAATCCCCCCAAATTTTTTGTAATACGAAAATAACAACCACAGCTTTCTGGCTACAGAAGAAAAAAGATTTGTTCAAGAAGAAAAAATCAGATTTAATTTTTAAAAAAAGCTTTTGTGTGTCCAGTTAGTAAGCAGCGATTTAAAGGAGATAAGTCCAAAGTTACAGAGAGTAAGGTGAGAATAGCAAAAATATAAAAAATAAAAAAGCCAGATTTCAAGGCGAATGAGTTTTTCTTTCCCTAAAGAAACGTCAATATTTGATAGATTAAGGCATCTCTGTCAGAAGTGAGCCTCAGAGACCTCACAACAAAAAAAGGATCCTCTAACTATTCCTGAGAGTAAAAGAGCCTTATTTTAATCACGTTATTTTCCCCTTTAAGCCCACCTGCAGAGCAGCGGGTGGGGCGGGGAAAGAGGGAGGAATAGAAAAGCTAGGATGCAAGACAGCTCTCAGAACAGCACCTGCCACCTCCTCGCACATTCTCGGGTCGGTAAGAGGGTTTAACTACAATGCACCAGACGCAGAAGCCCCCCAGCTCGGTGGTCCTCCCGGATGCCTGGGGGTGGGATTGGGAGGAAGAGGAGCAGAAGGCCAGAGGGCGTGCAGGAGGGTCCCGGGACCATAAAGTTAGAGACCATGGAAGTTCTCGGTTTTGAAGAGTTTCTCCGCCTCCGCCCTCCAGGAAAAAGAACGAAAACACTTGGGCTCGGGCACAGTCGTTAGTTCCCTCTGTCTCCTTCCTCCTCATCCTCCTCTCCAGGTCGGCCCGGGCCAGTCTCACGGGGTCGTGAAACAGAAACAAGTGGGTGCCCAAAGACGCCTGCGGCTGTCGGATGAGGAGGAGAGCCTCCCTGGGCCGGCACCTATCACGGGGTGGAAGGTCGGGGAAGGGGGGGGACCACGGGAGCGCGAGTACCCCCCGGGTACCCCCAGCAAACCGCTTACCCTGGGGGGACCACCTGTCCCAGCTGCGCACACAGCTCCAGCACCACTCCGGCCCTCTCCGACTTCACTCTGCGCTCCGCCAACCGCTGGGTCCGCCCGCAGCCGCCGGCCTCCGGGCAGGGCGAGGGCTCCCCGCGCTGGTTCCCGCACAGGTGGGGGCTCCCATCGCCGCCGCCGCCGCCCCCTTCTCCCTCTCCTTCCCCGGCTCTCCGGCGCGCATTGCAAGCCGGCAGCGCGCCCGCTTCCCCGCCGGCGGGAGGCACGATAGGAGACACACAGCCAGCACCGTGCCGATCTGCACCGCCGTGCCGGCCGCCACCTTCCACTCCAGCAGCCTCAGCGGCCTGGGGCCCGGGCAGCGGATCTCGGTCACGGCCGCCGCCAGCCCCGCTGGGCCCTCAGCAGAGTCGGCCGGGGCTGGCCCCTTGGCGGTGGTGGCAGCTGCAGAGTCCCCGACGCCGCCGACGCCGCTGCTGGGGTCTGCCTGCGCCTCCATCACCCTCCCGGCCGCGCGTCCACCGGGCCCGCTCCCCTGCTCCGGCGCCGCCGCCTCTAGTTCCAGGGGGCTGGGGGTCAGCACGGCGCGCGGGGCGGGTCGCTATGGCAACGCGCTCGCCGCGGGCTCGAGACCAGGAAGCGAACAGAGGAAGGTTAGCCCTCCCCCAAAGGGGGAGAGGGAAATAGCGACTTCAAGGGAAGGGAGGCGGAGTGGAAGGAGAGGTTAGAAAGAAGGTGTGAGAAAAAGTAGTAACTGTTCCTTTAGGAGGGGGTCAGGAATGGGGAGGGAGGATGGAACACGGAGAGGGAAGGCAGAGTCGTAAACGCTTGCGTATTTAGGGCCCGGCTTCCATTTAAAGCCACAGTAACGCGGAAATCCCAGCGTCCCGGGTGTGGGGCAGGGGCGTAAGTGGTTAGTTCAGCTCTTCCCGCCCTGTGCTGGGCGAGTCATCTCGCGCCAGTTCCCCCAGTCCATGACGACTTCCTGGAGAACGTGATGACCTCACGGAGGGGAGAGGGCGTGGCCAAAGGGGCGGCTTCTCACGTGCTTCACCCAGACCGCGTGTGTGTCTGTGGGCGGGCGGCCTGCGTGTAAACACTCATACGCGCACGTACGCGGGAGGGAGGGCCACGGAGTACTGGGAGCCTGGGGAGGGGACGGCCGCGTGACCAACTGGTAGCGGAAACGTCCGAGGAATAACCCTCACCGCGCACGAAACAGCGGAAGCAGTTGTACTGAAGCCCTCGTGGTTACTCGCAGAATGTCCGCCCGCATGAGGACTACGAATCCCAGCATGCAACTGTCCCCAGTGATGTCCGGAATCTGGGCTGACCGACTTCTGGTCCTTGTTGATCTTCCTCTCGCAGGTGAATGCTGGGACTTGTAGTCTTTTGAGGGACGAGTCCTCCCTACAAAAGCGGAGGAAGGCGAGCGAATGTTTTGCGCTTGCGTGTTCAATGCCCTGGGAACTTCGCGGAGAGCCCTCCTGCGGAAAGAAATTGTAAAAGCATCTCTCGGTCCCTTGTTATTCTTTGATCTCATGCCGAAAGCTGCCTGGGAGTTAAACAAGAAATGGACTTTAAAGCTTCAGATTTGGGTTAGGAGGAATATTGTGATATGTGTCCCATTTTACCTATTGTCCCCAACTCAGGACCTTGCTAAGGAACTCCACTCAACCCTGATTCTAATGGAGAGATTTCCTAGACACTTAAACCTCTCCTTCCACAGTCAGAAAAATTGTACCATAGTTTCAGGAGTTATTTACACTCTTGTTCTTTCTGTTTTAGATAATGCTGGTAACTCATTCTATTAATGGATCCATCTTTATCACAAAATAATGGAAACCAGCCTCCTACTGAGTTCAGAAGTAGTGGGGAGGTTCCTAAAGAGAACCAAATGCCCAATTTCAATCGGAGAAACACTAATTAAAACAACTGCTAGGTACAGGGCCCCCTGAGGATGCAAATACAAAGGAAACATTCTCTGCCTTCTAGGAGCCTGCATTTCTACATGCTTATTAACCTGAAAAAGGAAAGTCCACCATTGGCAGCATCTGGTCTGAGCAAATTAGGCAATTGCCTAGGTAGAGTTTTTTGCAAACCTTATGTTTTAGGCATACTCAGGTCCCCAGATCTTTTACTAAGGTGCTATAGAGTCTGATAGTTCACTATTAGTGATTTCTACTTTGAGTTAAATCCCTCCATGCTTATTATTTTAAAGCACTAATCCTAATAAGAACTCTTTAGTTAGAAAGCACTTTCCGAATTCAATCTAGATCAAATGATTAGTAGCTAGCTTTAAGGGGTAACACCTTAGTGCGAATTCCTTTATCCCTTGAGATGGAAAGACCCAGACTACTAAGTAGGGAGTTCGAGACAAACTTCCCATTTTACAGCTTTTCCTGGCAAATCGCCAGGCAAACATTTTCATCAACGAAAGTCTACTTCCCTGTTCTTTTCCTATGCATCTTCGCTCTGAATCACGCAAGGCAGAAGTGTCAGACACGTTGGCCACATGTGTCCAGCAAAACTCTCCATTGTTGAGAGCAAACCAGATTAAAATGTAATTAGGAAATGTTTAACAAAATAAATAAAAATGCAGCATAGATAACGTTAGTTTGTGATTTTGTAAATCAATATGCGACCCCCAGGATCGTTTTTTTATTTGAGTTTGATACCACAATGTAAGGCACAATTTCAAAATGTTCTCCCTACACTGCCCATACTCTCACCTCAACTTTAACGGAGAAACAAGAAAAGAAAACCCCTACCACCTAGAATTTAGGCATGCCAATTTAGCAACTCTCTATTCTTGGACCACCCAAACAAAAATGAATTTTCAGTACCTCCAGAGGGCCCTCTTGCAAGGGGCTCTTCTCATCGCAGAATGGAGGAGACACCCTAGGCTGCCAACTGCCACCCACAACAGCCACCTCTGGGCTGCCTGGGGCTTTGGAACCTTCTAGGGTTTTTCTGGCCCTGATGTTCCAGTCCACCTCTTGCTCTAAAGATGTCACATCTGCCAGACTAGACCCACCAAAAAAAGCTCCTGGTCTCAGCTCCTAAATAACCTGCAGTCAAGTTATGGGAGACAAGTCCAACACAAGAAGCAATTAACAAATTAATGGGCAGTATATAGTTAAGGGTTAAGTGAGGTGGAACAGAGATGGAGAGCATGGGAGTGTCTTCAAGCAAGGATTAATGATACCTTAGAATTAGATACTGTTTCTCAACTGTGGACCAGACAAACCCGCAAAATATTTTTACCTAGTAAATAAAATTTTTACAACCAAAGGCTTTTGCTCCATAAAATTGATAAACTTTAAAAACCTCTTTCTTTTGCTCATTCACCCCTGTATCCTGTTCCTGCCAGCTTTGGCTTCATTCTTCTTCCCCACCCAAGGGTTCTTAAACTGGAGTTGATGAACTTGATATATATACACACATTCATTTGTGTGTATACATATATGTGTGTATTATGTAGATAATCTATATGTGCTTTTATATGTATATAAGAACACATGCAAGTATATTAATAACCAAATTTCATTATAATTGGCTTCCTTTGTAATGCTTTGTATTTTATTTTAAAACATTCTGAGAAGGGGTCCAAAAGTCTCAGCAGACTACCAAAAGGGTTGATTACACACAAAAAAAGGCTAAGAACCCCTTCCCCTAACTGTGATTTTCTCCCCCCACCTTCCTTCTAGTCAGTGAGAACCACTCACGCTAAATGGAGAAGTCATAAGTAAAGAATTTAGCTATTTTAGCATTCTACAGGATAGCAATATACCTTGGGTTGGGTTGGGTTGGGAAACAATAAAACTGCCTCCTCTCCAAAAATCCGGAAAGTTAGTGATTGTTAGCTGTCAGGCTCTAAATGCCAGGAGGCCTTTGGTACTTTGTTCTTGGGAATGATCACCTTGCTCCAAGTGTCTGTGCATAGAGAAGAAACATTCTTGCTATCCTCACTACCATAAAAGCTTGTTGATTCAACCTTTGTGACTGTGTGAACCATTGCTTAGAACTGGTGGGGAAATCAGGCTCATTGTTTTCACATCCCCAATAAAGTAGGGAAAGCCAGTATTACCTGTAATTTTGTGAAATGTCAAACTCACAAAGGGCAATTAATTATTTTTATAACCTAGTCTCTACCCCAAATTAAAATCTGCTCGAATTTACAGAAAATATGCCACAAATTGAATCTTGATGATATCTTAATACCTTCTTGGAGTCTTCCAAGTTTCATCAAAAATTAATTACTTATAAATATATCTTTGAACAGAAAGAAAGAAAGAGAAAGAAAGAAAGAAAAGAAAGAAAGAAAGAAAGAAAAAGAAAGAAAGAAAGAGAAAGAAATTATTAAGTTCTTCAACTTAAGTTCTTTCAACTTTAAATAGTTCTCGCTATTGCCTCTAAGATCAAACACAAGATACTCTGGCTTTTATTACCTGGCCCCCTCCTACCTTTTCAGTCTTCTTACAACTTATTTCCTGCCTCCATACACATACTTTGCAATCCAATGACATTGTTGTCCTTGCTGTTCCTAGCACATAGCATACCATCTCCCATCTCTATGTATTTTCACTGGCTGTCCCCCTGTGCAATATTCTCTCTTCTTTTTTTCTGCCTCTTGGGTTCCTTCAAGTCTCCATTAAAATACCACTTTCTACAAGAAACCTTTCCCAGGTCTCCTTAATCATAGTGTTTTCCTTCTGAGATTAGCTCCAATTTATCCTGTATATATCTTGTTTGTACATTTATACATTGGCATGTTGTCGCCCCCATTGCAATATGAGTACCCTGAAGGCAAGGACTTGATTTTTACTATATGCTAAGCATTGCACGGAGCCCCAGGGATGCAAATAGAAAAACTGAGGTAGTATCTGCTTTCAAGGAGCTTGCACTCTAATTGTAAGAGATGACACGTAAAAGTTCAGCTATCAGAAGAAAAGAATCAGAAGCCCTAAGGGAACAGCAAAGTCCAGTGGTCTTTAGATTATATAAATAGGTAAAATGACGTGCTAAGAGGAAGAGTGGATGGTAAGGCCTGAAGGACAACAAGATGGCAAGGCCCAGTGATCCCCCATATCACCAAAAGGAATAGAGTTGTTGACTTAGCTCTCAAGCAAGATGAGCAAGGGAAAAGTGTCACATGGTAGTGACAGGTCCTCCCTCTGCCTGGATGGATTCTGAGATGGAGAGAGTTTGGGGGAGGGCCAACAGGGGAAGGGAAGGATGGAAGTGATGGATCTTTTCTACCCTGTGTTCCTGGGTGGGTTCTGAGAGACAGGTTAGAAAAAAAAGAAAAGAAGAGAAGATCAGACAAGAGAAGTCAAATCCTAGCACAGAGCTTTAGAGGGTTTTCCAGTGGCAGGGAATAGAGTACGGATTATGTTTCAGCAAAGAACACTGAGAAAAGAGCAGACAGGTGGGAGGAGGATAAAGAAAAAAAAATCACAGAAACTCAGGGAAAACAGAGTGTCTAGGATGAGAGGATGTTCAGTAGATGTACAGAGAGGTCAAGAAGGTTTAGCTCTGAGGAAAGGCCACTGGATTGTACTTGTATCAGCAGCACCTAGCAGAGTGCCTTGGCTCACTGATATTAAATAAATGATTATTAGCTGTCATTCTTTTCCTCTCATCCCACCCCCAATACTATATAAGCTCCTTCTCTGCTGCCTACAAAAAATATGCCAGGTCTTCCCATACTTAAACAATAATCTTCACTTAATTCTACTGTCCCTTTAGGGTCCCATCTCTCTCCTTTGTATCACAGCCAAATTCATAGAAAATGCTGTCTAGGGCAGCAAGGTGGGGCAGTGGATAGAGCACTGGTCCTGGATTCAGGAGGACCTGAGTTCAAATCTGACCTCAGAGACACAACATTTACTAGCTGTGTGACCCTGGGCAAGTCACTTAACCCCCATTGCCTAGCCAAAAAAGAAAAAAAAAAGAAAATGCTGTCTACCATCTGACTCCAGATTTCCTCAAATATCTTCTTAATATCTCCCCCTCCCACTTTTATCTTGTTCCTCTTAAATGATGTACAGCCACACAGAGTAGTATTCCATGGATCTCATCCCATTGAATATCAGTGATACTCGTGAGGTAGAATTTATTTCTTTGTGTTGAGCTTTCTACTTCATTTTGCTTGTTACTCTTATTTTGGGGTGT
This sequence comes from Phascolarctos cinereus, assembly GCF_003287225.1. Classification (NCBI taxonomy): domain Eukaryota; kingdom Metazoa; phylum Chordata; class Mammalia; order Diprotodontia; family Phascolarctidae; genus Phascolarctos; species Phascolarctos cinereus. The sequence goes on along the minus strand of NW_027555847.1, from coordinate 545,289,549 downwards.
TTGTATATAGACATCTGAACTAGAAGTTCTTCTGGCTTCCATTAGAGGAGATTATAGGAGGAGGAAGATGGAGAGGAGAAGGAGAAAGATAAAGATAGGAAGAGAAAATGGAAGAAAGCCTGAGTCAAGTCAGCATAGTTTGGAAATTACTAAGAAGTGTTGTGGTGACCTGATCTGAATAAGGTGAGGTAAGCCTACCACCTATCAAAGACTGATCAAGAAATCTGGCTCAGAAGTGTAGCAACAAAACAGAATTTGATTCTCTCTATTCCAGAAAGCAAAATCCTTATTTTAAACATGTTATTTCCCCTCTGATAGACATGAAATGTCTGTTACATGTTTTGGGGTTAGGGACTTAAATTTAAATTCATTCTCTTGATTTATAAATGTTTTATTCATTTATTTCAATAAATATATGATTTAAATAAAATGTACTAAAATCAAACATATGATGATAAATTTGAAATGGATAAATGATTTGAATATAAAAATCACATCTTCCTATTAAAGGGAGAATATTACAGGATGAAAGTTTAAGCTTTCACAGTGACAGATAAGGAAAAATTTCTAGGCATGGGATAGAAGAGACCAAAAAGGGAAAAAAAAATAGACCATTTAGATTATATAAAATAAAAAAAAATTATGCACAAGTAAAATTAATACTAAATGCAGTGTGATTTAGTGGCCAGAAAACCAGCCTCAGAATCAAGAAGACTAGCTATGTTACTCTGGGCAAGTTACTTAAACTCTCAGTTTATCAGGAAGATCTTTAAAACTGTAAGCTGCAACACAGATGCCAGTCTACATTGGTAGAGGGAGTTGCCTTTTCTTGAGCTCCCCATAGCAATGAAACCTTAGGGTTTGTTTGCTTGTTTTTTTTTAATCAATGCAGCTAGAATCAGAAAATATATATATAGATTGGAAAAATGATCTTTGCATTAAATAAAAAAGTGTAATGTCCAAAATCTATAGGGAATTGCCACAAAAAGATGACCAAGCCATTCTTCCATAGACAAAAAACAAAAATAAATTAACTAAAATGAAGAAGAAAAATATTCTATCAATAATCACCTGAAAAGATTCAGAATCATCAACAGTCAGAAAAATTGAAATTCAAACAACCTAGAAGAGGCTTTCATCAATCTAGCAAAGATGCTAAAACATGGAGATGCTAATTGATGGCAGGCCAACAGGAAAGCTGACACACTGTTTTACTGCTGGTGGAAGTGTGAGTTGGTTCAGCTGTCTAGAATACAATTTAGAACAACAAAATAGAAGTTATCAAATTGTTGATACCCTTCGTCTAACCCTCGGATTCTACTACTAAAACTATATTGCAAGGAGGTTATTGACAGCCAGAAAAGACCTTCACATGCAAAAGTATTAACAACATCATTATTTATGATAATAAGAAACTGGAAACAAAATGCATGTCCAATGATTGGAAAACAGTTGGACAAATTATAGTGTAAGAATGTGAAGTGTTATTATTCTGCCATAAGGAATGATGAATAAAAACATTTCAGAGAAATACAAGATCATATGAAGTGATATAGTGATGTAAAGTAGAGAAAGTGTAGCCAAGAGAACAATTTACACAATGACCACACCTATGTAAATCAAGTCAACATGGAAAGACAAAAAAAAAAAAAACCCTCCAGTCGGTTGCAGTAGTCTTAGTTTCATGTTGTCTAAATGAAAGGACACATCCCTAATTCTGTTAATAACTGATAAACTATTTTGAAGGTGTATACTTTGTAAGAGTTTTTGTTTGGTTTTCATATCAAACAACAGTGCCACCACATCTAATAATGATTCATACTTTTTTTTTGAGATAATGAGGTACTCCTGAAAATGAATGGTTTCTCTTTAAGTTAACATTTGTAGTCCATTTCTCTAAGAAAAAAAAATACACATTCGAGGTACCACTGCAATGTTTCTGATGAATAGTACAGTTTATCATTACTGAAAGGAATACATGTCATTACTGAAAGGAAGTCAGACACTAAAGGTTATTCATTTTAATTACATTTCAAATGCAAAATGAAATCCATTTAGTCTGTCTGCTTATTTTAAAGAATGAAAATAAGAAAATAATATCCATCAGCAATTCCTACTACTGAGAACAAGTTGTGAATCTATTTATGGAATCAAAAATTGGATTTTTTTTTATTTCTGAGGGAAGATGATAAAGTAAAATTGTAAGTAAAGAAGTCACTGAAGGGACTGTTCATTAAGAGTGGCACCTATCTATTACCTATATGTTAAAACTATCACATAGCTCAGGCTTAACCTTGGATAATATAAAGGATATCTGAGGACTCAGTGAGGTTATCACCGCAGGGGTACACTTGCTGGAAAAATAAGATAACACTTACTGGCAAATCTGGAATTGGAAATTAGAAGGGAATCTGTCCATTCACAGCATTGGTCCATAAAAATAAGCTTTAGCTCATGCATACTTAAAAAAAAAAACTACTAGCCTAAATATGATACCATAATATATTAGGTAGTTAGATGACACATTTGGGTACCTCATTACTGGATTCAGTCCTGCCACACACATGAGTTTTGGTGAAAAGTTTTTATATGTGAATTCCTACTTCCACATTTTAAAATGTCATACAAGATATCCAAAACTGGAGAAGTATTCATATCAAAAGTTGTGGTATTTTCCTTTCCAGTTAAATATGTAGCTTTAAAAAATTATAGTTCTTACTGAAATCTAAGCTGGGTGATACTTTACACAAAGTGACATCTACATTTAAGAGCATATTATAATTATCACAGTATTTGTTGAATCCTAGAAAATAATAAAGGGGTAGCAATGAATACAATGCAAGGCCTGGAGATGGGAAAACTCATCTCCCCAAGTTCCTCAAATACTTACTAGCTGTGTGACTCTGGGTAAGTCACTTAACCTTACTTGCTTCAGCTCCTCATTTGTAAAATGAGCTGGAGAAGGAAATGGAAAACTAGTACAGTATCTTTACCAAGAAAACCCCAAACGGGGTCACAAAGAATCAGACATGACTGAACAATAAAAACAATAATAAATACCATAGAGAAGACAGGCTGCTGTGTTGAACTTATGTAGATCAGGAGCATCAACTTCAAATAGAAACGTGGCCACTAAGCTGCATATGAAATATACAAGTTAATAGTGTCTATGTTTATTGTATTTTTATTTGTTGTTCAATGTTTCTCAATTACATTTTAAGCTGGTTCTGGCGGCACTTAGGAGTGTTGTCCACTGCATGCCCCCATCGGCCTCATGTTTGACACCTCTGAGAAGATAATAGTTCTGTCAGTAAGTTTAGCTTGGAATTTCCTGATTTCTGCTTCACTAATGTAGTTTCTGTTGAGATTTAGAGGTGCTTAGACCCCAAAATAGCAACACAGAGCACCTGCTCAAATGAATTCAACCCAAGCCTTCTTTCATCCAAAGACAAAGTTTATTAAAACACTGATAGAGGGTGGGCATGATTCTAACAATCTGCCATATTGAACAGACTCTTAAGGAATCTGAACTTTTGTATAGCTAATGCAAGTGGGACAGATTGAATCTGAGTCCCTTAATGGAGGCAAAATAGATCTTATATACAAAATGACTGGGGGAGGATCTAGGTGTGGCCAAGTAGTCTGGTGGGACTGGGAGAAGGGGTGTAAGGAGGATCTTGATGGGAGTGCCAGTAGGCTGGGGTGACTGGGAGGTTTAACACCAGGGACCGGGACCAAGAAAATGGGGTCTAGATAGGATCAAGGGTGGGAAGTAGCCAGGGGCAATCCACAGGTGACAGACTGGGCTAGGTTAAGGCAACAGAGAATTGGAAGATTAGGGACAGGCAATAATGAATGGCCAGTTGAGAGGATTATAGCCTCAGGTAAACTCCAGAGACTTGATCAAATGGGGCAATTCAAGGAGAATTGGTGGGGGGGGGTGTTCCAGAGCCTCTACCCCATCATGCCCCCCCCTCAAACAAATGAGACGCAAATTCTTCTGGGGTAAGGGGCAAAGCTCTTAGCTTGGGCCCATACCCATCAGTTTCTACATTAAATATTAGCATAGTTTATTAGGAATAGGGACTAGGAAAAAAAAAAGGAATAGGGACTAGGGATAGTTGACATAAGCTGACATTCAACATAAGTTAAATCTCTGAATACTTCACAAACATCTTCCTTCAACCCCCTGAACAAGAACCAGAAAGGATCCCAAAATATTAATGTGGTGGCTAGAAGCCCTGATTTTGTAAAACCCCGATTAACTCAACTTCTCCAATCAATCAATAAATTTATTAATTTATTAAAATAAGTTTATTAATATTTCCAATAGGAATAGGTAATCTATGATTTCATTGGTATAAAGAACTTGCAGATGAAGAAATTCCCTCTACTAATGCAAATCTTAACCTTCTCTATAGACTTAGAGAGTTAGTTGTTCAGAGCACTGTGAGGCTGTGACTTTCCCCAAGGCCACACAGACAGTACATGAGAAACAAGCCCTAGACATAGGTTTTCTTGGCCTACTTCTCTATCCATTTTGTCACTTTCATAAATATTTAAAAATACCACTCCCACCCTCTAGGGCCCTGATTACCTCTTGCCTGTACTACTACAATAGACTCCTAACTGATCTCCTTGCTTTAAGGATTTCCCCACTTCAATATGTCCTCCATGGGGCTGTGGAAGTTGTTTTCCCAAAACACAACTCTGACCTTGTCACCTCCTTACTCAAAAAATTTTAGTGGTTTTCCATTACTTTTATGACCAAATATAAACTCCTATTTGGCATTTAAAATTCTCTACAACTTGGCCCTTTCCTGTATTTCCAGTCTTCTTACATATTACCTGATCCATACATTATACAGTCTAGCCAGAGGTGGGTGGCTTGCATTAGTGATGCAAATGCTTAGATTCCTTAAAAGTCTGGCCAATATGGTGGATCATTAGAATCATGCCCACCCACTACTGGTGTTTTAATAAACCTTGTCTTTGGCTGAAAGAAGGCTTGCGTTGAATTCATTTGGGCAGGACCCATATGTCAATATTTTAAGGTCCCAGCACCCCTAAACCTCAACAGTTCCACTTGTTATTCTTCACACACATTACTTCATCTGCCTGTCCCTCAAGCTTGGGATGCTCTACCTCCTCAACTCTGCCTCAAAGAATGTTTGGCTTCTTTCAAAACTCAGCTCAGGCACCATCTTTTGAAGCAGTAGGCTTTACCAGATCCCATCACCCTGGCCCTCCTCCCACTAGTGCCTTCCTTTCTCAGGACCTAATAAATGATCAATTGATTGATAATGTCTTGATTGTTCAGTCAAATTGCTACAAAACCCCACCTATAACAAAGCAAAGGGGCAGCAACAGAGGATGGAGGATAATTTTAAATCTCTTTCAAAAATAATTTTCTATAATATTCACCATATTCTCAAAAGCACACAAATATATTTGTCTTAAATTGCAATCACAGTTCTACTCTAGGATTCTGTAAATTCTATTCATTATAAAAATCTTCTCAGCAAACACCTGACCCTCACTTCTCACCTCATTCCCTTCTTCACCATCCCACACTCCTACCTCCACAGATCTGCCTGAATACTAAACTCTAATTATATCGGATAAAGCTCAGGACCTGGAGGCAGCAGGGTACCTTTGATAAGGTATGGGTCCTGGGAAACCCTCCACCCAACTCCCCTTGAACTCTCCTTGAGTTTTCTCCTTTTCCCACATGGTCAAGTCTCTGGTGTTCACCTGAGGCATGGACCCATCCTAGTAATCCTCTCAACTGGCCTTTCATTGTGGCTATGCCCAGTCTTCAATTCTGTTACCTCTGAACCAGCCCAACCTCCATTGTCTGTTACCTTCCAATCACTATTTTGGGGTCCCAGCACTCCTAAAACTCAACACCTTTATCCCTGTGCTCACCTGGCTAGGCTAACAAAAGTGATGTGGTACTAACTTCTCATGACCTGAATAAAAGTCTTTTCATCTGCCTGCTTTAATACTAGCAGACCAGTCATAATGGAGAACAAAGAGATTGATTTAGCATTTCAGTTCTCTAACAGGCTTTGCTTAAAGAGTTCAATGTGAGTCATATCCTACCAAAATTTTAATGTTTCATTTATTATTTATTTAAATACTCTGAATTATATCTCAAATACATAATTTCTACGTGTAAATTTCCAATTTACGTAAGTTGAATCTCTGAATACTTCCCAAACATCTCCCTCCAACCCCCGGAACAAGGACCAGAAAGGATCCCAAAATATTAATGGGGTGGCTAGAAGCCCTGATTTTCTAAAACCCAAATTAACTTAACTTCTCCAATCAATCAATAAACATTTATTAAGCACCTACTATGTGCCAGGGATTATGCTAAGTTCTGGGGATACAAAAAGAGGCAAAAGATAATTCCTGCCCACAGAGTGCTCACAATCTAATTTTCAGTTCTCTCACCTGTAAAATGAGGGGTTTAGACTAAGTGGCCTCTCAAGTCTCTTGCAGCCCCTAAATCTATAATCTTGTTATCCATATTCAAATGAGGTAATATTAATAAGAATTTTTGTGGGCCTTAAGGGCTATACAAATGAAATCTATTACTATGTTTATAATAAACGTATTTGTAATGCTCTGCTTCTTCCTAGTGTCTTTCTCTGCCTCCAGGGATATCTTCCTGATGTCCTGAAGTCAGAAGAAATAAGAATTCTCACCTCTTCAAGCTCTCACTAACTCTACACTTCACCACAAATCTGTGAAGTAATCACACTCCATCAATGAGGAGAACCTTATAAAAGTAGCTGGAGCCCCAGGTCATCTATGCTTACAATGTGGGAGAAATACACATCAGTGACCAGTTGATATGAACAGTCCCCATTATTTTCACTTTCAACCAAGTTCCAACATTCACATACAATGATTAGGCACAAAATGAAGGTGAAATGAAATTTTGCTTTAATATATCTTTAAGGTGTATTGTTCATTCATGAATAAGAATCCAAGTAAAAAAAAATTCAGCACAAGAGCTTGAGATGGGATCACTAGATGACAGCATTAATCTCGGCAAACACTATCCTTTCATTCTACAGGCAATGTCTGAATGACTCATTTGGCATTTTGTCTTTGCCTTTAACTATTTTCATTTTGAAAATGATCCCTTAACACGGAGCCATATAAAATTTTGAAGAAAAGAAACTAAACTTTTTTTTTTTTTTAGAAACTGGACCAGTGATCTAATCTTTGTGGAAGAATCCTTGGTGAGGAAATTCCTGTATCAATTTCTAGCTCTTGTCTAGGTATTCTCACTTCCCTTTGGAATTTCTGAGGCTGCCAAGGCATGGATCACAGAATATACTTATTACAGATAATAAAGAATACAGAAAGCACTCATCCTCAAGCCCATAGACAGTCAAGAAAATTTTCTTCTTTGGTAGCCCCCTACCCCCACCCCTTTGTTGGAAAAAAGATCCACTCCTTGCAATTTCAGGGATAAGTCAATAAAAAGCTTTATTTTGTGCTGATTCATAAAGAAATCAAGTCTAAATGGGGAAAGCTATAAATATGAGTGGCTTCTTACAAATATTTTTAGTATAGGAGGCAACTAGGTGGCTCAGTGGATAGAGCATTTGGTATCAGGAAGACCTGAGTACAAATCCAGCCTCAGACACTTACTAGCTATGTGACCCTGGGTAAGTCATTTAACCTCTGTTTGCCTTAATCCACTGGAGAAGGAAATGGCAAACCATTCTAGTATCTTTGCCAAGAAAACTCCGTGGACAGTATAGTCCACAGGGTCATGAAGAATTGGACACAACTGAGCAACTGAGCAACAACAAATTTCTAGAATACAGAAAAGCATATAGTCATTCTCTGTTCATAAATGGCCAGGCATTGATCTTGAAGAAATTTTGTTGTGTTTTAAGACAGATGACAGAATTTCCAATCAACTAGTCTATTACTGACTTCAGGTTCCAAGAAACTGTGGACTTTGTCTTTTCTAGAGTGTAGGAAATGAAAACATAGGGAATTGATATGACTACCCATTTACACTGAAATGGAAGTTTATTCCATAATGGGCATACTCATGTTAAAAGGAAGAAAATAGATAACCTCTACTTCTCCCCTTCCCCCCAGACGCCATACTACCTTTCCCAAGGATTGTGAGTCATTCTAGACATATTATCACCCTGGGGTTGAAGCCTCTAATGTGGGAGAAGAACTAATGGCTGTTAGAGAGTTTAGCAAGCAAACCTTTCCTCATAATACAATCTCTGAAGACTTATAGCCCTACCAGGGAGTTGAGGATCCTATAAGGAAAGAACTTGGAGTTTCTAGAGCATCAGCCTACTCTCTTCCAGACACGTAAAGACCACAGTGATACACTATACCATTATTATTACTGGATCAGTGGTGGACCAGATCTGGCTTTGCTAGTGTTGTTCCTTAGTTTTGGCTCCTGGCATAAGTCAGGAACTTATAGCTTGGTACAGGAATTCCGCCATCCCTTTGCCACTGCTTGTGTTTATTGTTCATCATTTCATGACTCTGATTGGGATTTTCTTGGCAAGATACTGGAGTGGTTTGCCATTTCCTTCTCCATCTTCTCTTACAGATGAGGAAACTGAGGCAAACAGGGTTAAGTGGCTCGCTCAGGGCCACACAGCTAGTAAGTGTCTGAGGCTGGATTTGAATTCAAGAAGAGGAGTCTTCCTGACTCTAGTTTGGTACTCTATCCACTGTACCACCTAGCTGCCTTTGCCACCCAGTCACAGTCCTAAAGCTTAGATCCAAGTCCAAGAATTCCTTGGTTTCCTACTATTATTTTCACTTGGTGTCTACTACCTCCTCCTCCTGCTGTCATCAGTATCTTCTTCCTTAAAAAAATGCTAATAGTTGATATAGTGATAGATGATTACAACCATTGTACCATTGTACCTAGACAAGAGCTATGCATTCATCCATCTATTTTTTTCCTTTTTTAAATCTTGCTCACATATCCCAAAGCACAAAGAACGATAGAATATTAGAGGGAAGGGATCTCAGGGGCCATCTAATCCAATTCCATACAGTTATGGAATTGTTAGTATGTGAGACATATGGAACAGTTAGTATGTGAAAAGGCCCCTCAGGCTTCTGTTAATACTTACTGACTCAACTCTTAAAAGAAGGTCCACCACCCTTACCCCTAACTGCTTTGGGGTGACTGAATTCCATTCAATCATTCTCTACCTCAAAGTACAAGCAATGTTCCCCTCTTCTCTCCTGAGGCCCACATAGTTAGCGATTTCTGCTGAATCTTTTTGAAGCTGGAGGAAAACACTTGGTCATGTAAAGTGTTATGTTGCTCAAAGAAATAAAGAAAAAATCCCAGAAACGTGGAAGGGAGGGGTAGAAGGAACCATCCTTCCTCCTGCAAATCAGGCTAGCTTTTCCTGGAAAGCTATTGAAAGCATACTGAATGCTTAATTTGCTCCAGGAATCCAGGTCTCAGGCTACTGAGAGTCAGTTAATAAACATTTAAGTACCCAAATGGGTCAGGCACTGAACTAAGCACTGAGTTTACCAATGAAGGCAGTTCCTGCTCTCTAGGAGTTTACAGTCTAAGGAAGGAAACAATATGCAAACAACTGTAAAAATAAGCTTTATACAGGATCAATTGGAGGTAATCATCAGAGGGAAGGCACTAGTATTAAGAGGGATGGGGACAGGCTTCATGTAGATGGTGAAATTGTAGCTGGGATACAAAGGAAGCCGGGAAACAGAGATGAGGAGGGAGAATATTCCAGGAAACGGGGATGGCCAGATTTGGGAGACACAGTGTCTTGTTTGAGGAACAGCAAGGAGGCCAGTGTGACTGGATTATAGAGTATACGGAGAAGTGTCAGGTGTAAGGAGACTAGAAAAGTAGGAGTGGGTGGCAGATGATGAAGAATTTTGAACGCCAAACAGAGTTTTATACTGGAAGTTAGAGAGAGAAACTGGAGTTCACTGAGTAGGAAAGTAACATGCCACTTTAGGAAGATGACTTTGGTAGCTGAGTAGAGGTTGGACTGGAATTAGGGAGAGATGTCTGGCAGAGACACCAACAGTATTCTCTTACAATAGTCCAAACTTAAGGTGATGAGGGCTTGCACCAAGGTGGTGAGGAGAGAAGGGGGCATCTATAATTGATTTTGTGAAGGCAATCAATAGGCCTTGGCAATATCTGTGATATGGGATGTGAGAGAGAGTAAGGAGTTGAGGACGATACCTAAGTTGCAGGCTTGAGTGATTGGGAGTATGGTGGTACCCTCAACAGTAATGGGAAAGTTTGGAAGGGGGGGAGGGTTTTGGGGAAAAGATAATGAGTTCATTTTTGGACATATTAAGTTTAAGATGTATACAGAATATCTAGTTCAAGATGGCTAATAGGCAGTTGGAGATGTGAGACTGGAGGTTAGGAGAGAGGTGAGGGCTGTATTGTGTACATTTGAGAATTATCAGTTGAATCCATTGCCTCCTGGTCACCTGAGTGACAGGCAGAAGGAGCTCCAGGTGTGCTTTGACACTTGGCCTTTGGACTCTGATGGGCAATTCAAAAGCATGGGAATTGTACTCCACTAAATTAATTCGTGTATCCTTTTTGAATATTGATTGCTTACTATTGGTAAGTAAATCTGCTTTTGTTAACTTTTGAATGATCTGTAAGTCTTTTGTTACATTCCAACAAGAACTACTTGGGGTCTGATTTGAATCACACCCAGCCCAGAACAGAGAAGAAGCAACAGGACTGGCAGAGCCACTATTGGTTACTTAAATACAATAGCAAAGATTCATCCTTCTATTACATCAATTTCTTTTTTTGTTGTTGTTGTGAAAAATGAAATATATTTCCCTTAATCCTATTCTGCCCCCCATTTATTCTATTCTCTTTTGACCCTGTCCCTCCTTAGAAGTGTTTGCTTCTGATTACCCCCTCCCCCAAGCTGCCCTCCCCTCTATCATCCCCCTGCTTGCTTGACCTCTTCCTTCCCCCCTCATTTCCACACTTAATTGAGTGTTTGTTATTCCCTCCTTAAGTCAAATCCTATGAGCATAAGATTCATTCATTCCCTCTCACCTTCCCCTGTTTCCCCTCCGCTGTATATGCCTTCTCTTGTCTGTTTTATGTGAGAAAATTTACCCCATTCTACTTCTCCCTTTCTCCTTCTCCCAGTATAATCCTCTCTTACCTTTTATTCTCCAGATATCACCCCTTCATCTTCAACTCACTGTGTGCCCTATTTATCTATTTACCTATCTATCTCTCTATCTACGTACATATAATTTTTTCCCTCTTCAACTACCCTAATACTGACAAAGGTCTCATGAGTTATAAATATCATCTTTCCATTCAGGAATGTAAACAGTTCAACCTTAATAAATCTCTTATGATTTCTCTTTCCTGTCTACCTCTTCATGTTCCACTTGAGTCTTGTATTTGAAAGTCAAATTTTCTATTCAGCTCTGGTCTTTTCATCAAGAATGCTTGAAAGTCCTCTATTTCACTGAAGAACCATTTCTTCCCCTGAAGGATTATACTCAGTTTTGCTGGGTAGGTGATTCTTGGTTGCAATCCTATCTCCTTTGCCCTCCAGAATATTGTATTCCAAATCCCCCAGGCCCATAATGTAGAAGCTGCTAAATCTTATGTTATCCTGATTGTGTTTCCACAATACTTGAACTATTTCTTTCTGGCTGCTTGCAATATTTTCTCCTTGACCTGGGAACTCTGGAATTTGGCTACAATATTCCTATGAGTTTTCCTTTGGGGATCTCTTTCAGGAGGTGATTGATGGATTCTTTCAATTTCTATTTTGCCCTTTGATTCTAAAATATCAGGGCAGTTTCCCTTGATAATTTCTTGAAAGGTGATGTCTAGGCTTTTTTTGATCATGGCTTTCAGATAGTCCAATAATTTTAAAATTCTCTCTCCTCGAACTATTTTCCAGGTCAGTTGTTTTTCCAATGAGATATTTCACATTGTTTTCTAATTTTTCATTCTTTTGGTTTTGTTTTACAGTGTCTTGATTTTTCATAAAGTCACTAGCTTCTATTTGCTCCATTCTAATTTTTAAGAAAGTATTTTCTTCAGTAATCTTTTGGACTTCCTTTTCCATTTGGCCAAGTCTGCTTTTTAAGGCATTCTTTTCCTCATTGGCTTTTTGGACCTCTTTTGCCATTTTGGTTAGGCTATTTTTTGAGGTGTTGTTTTCTTCAGTATTTTTTTTGGGTCTCCTTTAGCAAGCTGTTGACTTGTTTTTCATGATTTTCTTTCATCACTCTCATTTCTCTTCCCAGTTTTTCCTCTACTTCTCTTACTTGCTTCTCAAAATCCTTTTTGAGCTCTTCCATGGCCTGGGACCAATTCATATATTTTTGGGGGAGGCTTTGGATGTAGAAGTTTTGACTTTGTTATCTTCTTCTAGTTGTATGTTTTGATCTTCTTTGTCACTGAAGAAAGATTCTATGGTCTGACTTTTTTTTTTGCAAAGTTTGCTCATGATCCCAGTCAATTACTTGACTTATAAATTCTTTGTTAAGGTAGGGGGTCTGCTTCCAGTGTGGAGAATGTACTGTTCCAAGCTTTGAGGGTTTTGTGCAGCTGTTTTCAAAGATATTTCTAGGAACCTATAAATTTTCAGTTCTTCCAAGGTGGAATGATAAGGGATGAGATGTTTACTCCTTTCCTGGTCTGTGCTCTGGTCTATGAGTGACCACAAGCACTCTTTTCTGCCTTGGAACTGTGAGGAGGATTTACTCTTCATCACCACTACAAGCTCCACCACCCTAGGACCTTGCCACCCAGAACTGTGACCCAGATTCAAGCACAGGCAAAGCAAGAGAATCCTGACTTAGCATCAGCAAAGAGATCCCTGCAATTCCCCTCTGATCAGCTACTTGAGTCTCCCTCAGCCTGTGGGCTAGAAGCTCTGGAAGCAGCTGCCACCCCAGGGCCAAGTGGTGGGACTGGGGCTGGGACTGAGCTTCTCTTTCACCAACGTCACAGACTTTTCCTACTGACCTAAGTTGTCTTTGGCATTTCTGGGTTGAGAAGTCTGGAAACTGCCACAGCTGTCAGTGATTCAGTCCTCTGAGGGCTGCTCCAGGTTTGCTGAGGCCTGTTTTGCCCAAGTGCCCATGCCAAACTGCATTCCTCTCCCTGCCCAGGCTCAATATAGCTTTCTGATCAACCATCCAGGTTGTCTTGGGCTGGAAATTTATTTCATTCTGTCTTTTTGTGGATTCTGCTGCTCTAGAATTTGTTTAGAGTCATTTTTTACAGGTATTTGGAGGGGTTTGGGGGAGAGCTCAAGCAAGTCACTGCTTTTACTCTGCCATTACATCAATTTCAATGCCTATTTCAAATTTCAATATATTTAAATACATGACAAAATTAGCACAACTATTCTTTTCTTTGAGAGAATATAATACCAAAATTTAAATTGGGGGAGAACACTAATAATAATAGTAATAACTAGCATTTACATAGCACCTACTATATACCAGGCACTATGCAAAATGCCTTACCAATACTGTCACATTTGGTCCTCACAACAACCCTGGGACGTAAGTACAATTATTACAATAAGAATCCATCTGTTTAGCTAAGTACACCAAATACTGGCTTTTAAAATTTCTTAAAAATATCTTTAATGTTGCTTTTCTAAAGTAAGGCTATATTTGGAAAGTTTCTGCACATTTATTTCTTCTGGGAATACTGCCCTGGTTTCCTCAATTTCAGCGTCTTCCTGGAGGCAAACACCTGAAGACAATCACCTGAAGACAATCACCTGCAAGACTTCTGGCTGTAGTCTAGGACTGAAGAGTGAACAGCAGTTTCTTTTGTTCCCCTTCCTCTTCCCACCAAAAATAAATAAATAAATAAATCCTACACAGAGTCTAATTATTCTGAAATGTCATTCATGTCCCTTTGGGGAAAGTTTCTATTCCTAACTGAGAGTTTGCATTTGATACCTTCTCCTGGTCAGAATACAGCATACTTTTCCAGAGATATATTTTGAATTAGAGAGTGAATTGAGCACCTTCACATGTTCTCTCTACTTTCACAATTTTTTTTTCAGATATGAGTGACACATATAACCAACAAGGATTTATTAAATACATAGTTGGTGCCAAGCACAGCACTATATGTTTCAGTGGATCTGTGATTTCATTGATGTGGGTATTCCCTCTAATTATACAGCTTGTAACCCATCTATGCCTGCCTGTCCTGTGCAATTCTTGTTTATGTCTGCCCCTAGATTCACCACAGGGAGTTCATCTAAAATGCTGGTGACTTTCATCTTTTTCTCCTGACATTTTATGGATATCAATGAGGCTTGATGGCTCTTCATAGATTCTCATTCTCTCTCTCTCTCTCTCTCTCTCTCTCTCTCTCTCTCTCTCTCTCTCTCTCTCTCTCCTCTCTCTCTCTAAGTAATTGGCTCATACGTTTTTAGTAAAATGTTTTTTCCCTGATGACGTACTTCACATCACTTCCATTGAGTAATTCCTCATTTGAAATGTATTGCAACCTGTTCATACCCACCATATGTCCCTCCATTGCCTTTTGAGTGACCCTCAACACAAATGCTTTGTAGAAGGTAATATTCCATTATTTTCAGTCACATAATAATATCATTGAAAGAATGTTGGTTTGAAAAAATGAGTCCCCCCACTTCTCCCCCCACCAGGGAAGCTTGGGGTCATTAAAAGTACTCTGTAATTTTCCAAAAGCAATCTAGCCAACTCTTCTTCTATTCAATTCTGAGTCACCTCATTTCTCTCTCTCTCTCTCTCTCTCTCTCTCTCTCTCTCTCTCTCTCTCTCTCTCTCTCTCTCTCTCTTTCTATCTATGTCTATTACAGATCTATGTACTAATGAATATGCTCTTTAGATTGTTCAGCTAACTACATATCATCATCTAGACAATAGATATTCTTCATCCATTTGGTTTTCCCACTGTGGATAATCAGGCTGAATACTACACTGAATGATGGCAGAAGAGAAAAAAATCACCTTGAATATTTATGTCTGTTCTTTCACTGTGGTTACAAAGCAACTGAAGTATGAGAGATCGTTGTGTCCATGAATGAAACATATCTATTTGTTGGCTAAAACATGTAACACCTTTAAAAAAGCTGGAGCCCAAATGTGCAACTTGGGATATTGTTGTTTGTCTTTTGTTTTAGGAGCAGGCATCACAGGATGACATCTTGATATGTGTGTGGATTGGATTTAAGTGAGACAGTGTTATACAAAGTCATCATCCTTGCTCTCTCTTCCAGAGTCATCTAACTCCAGTGGAAAGACAAAAGTCAGGATGATTGGTGATGGCCCAGGAAGTAGTGAATGACCTTGATGTCTTCAGTGTCTGACCAAGCTCTAAACACTACACAGCATCTGCTTCATCCACCTTCATGGACATTGGAACAAATTGTTCTCTTGTGTTCATTCCACCTGGGGATGTCTTCACATGCTTGGGGTAGACATCCCCCTGATTTACTGATGAGTTTGAAGCCCCTCAGCTACCCTAAACGTGGTGTAGCCCACCTGCCAAGAAGGTTTTACCAGGTGTGGCCACTGTGAATGCTATAGCTTCTTGGAGACACAGGTAGGAGTTGGGTGACAGGAGGACACCAAAGGTAGATGAGCAGCCCTGAAAAGGGCTCAGCAAGCCCACATACTAGAGGTGCTAGCACTCTCTGAACACCTCACAGAACCTAATATACTCAAAGTAAAAAAGAAGTCAGACAGAAGGTCCAAGATAAATTCTACATCTCCTTTTTATCAAAGTGTTGAAATAATTTTGATTCCTGGAGGGGGTCATAGGTTTTAAACTGAAAGGAATCTTGAAGATCAATTAATCCAACCCACTCGTTTTACAGATAAGAAACTAAAAAGATGAGTAACATGCCCATGATTCATAGTTAATAAGTAGTAGGTCTGGGATTCATAACCCAGGTCCTCTAACTCCAAAAACAGAGCTCAACCCACTCCACCCCACTGTTCTCTTGTGTTTACCTTAGGTAGATGAGTCTAAGAGGAATCAACTAATATTGGCTTAGTCCAGTGACAATAGAGGATAATAATAACAACAACATTATTATTTATAATAACAGCTAGCATTGATATAGGGCTTTAGGATTTACAAAGTGCTTTACACATATCTCATTTTGTTCTCACAATAACCCTGTAAGTTAGGTGCTATTATTATTCCCACATTATAGATGTAGAAAGTGAGGCTAAGAGAGATTAAATGACTTGCCAGGGTCCTTCATTAAGTGTCTAAGGCCAAATTTGAATTCAGGTCTAGGTCTAGCACTCTATCCACTGTACTCCCTAGGATATTAACCTATAGTCAATAAAGCTGGTAATTAATTAACTAATCAAAGAGTATTTATTAAGTACATACTATGAGTCAGGCATTGTTTTAAGTGCTACAGATACAAAGACAAAAACAATTTCTGCCATCAGGGAGCTTTCATTCTGTTGGTGGGAAACTATGTGTATAAGTATGAAATATATACAAAGTAAATACAAAGTGATTTTTTTTTTGTTGAGGGTGGAGTATGAACAGTAGGGAGGCTAATAGGGGGAGAAATTGACAGTGATTAATATGGGAAAGCTTCATACTGCCAGTGCTTACTAGTGAAAGTGCGTTCTTGTCTAAGGACTTCTGAAATTATCAGCTAAGCTGCCCTAAATAAGTTGAATGGCTGCCACATCATCAAATAATTTTATAGAAAATAAGCATGTCACTAGAAAGTTGCTTGGACTTTAATTCAATTATCTCTCTCTGCCCATTTTAATAGAAAAGATCCATGTACATTTTTAGTGTAGCAGAAGTAGCTTGAGTTTTATTATACATTTCCCTAATACTTTGCTTGCTTAAAACCAAAACCCAATGCAAGACTTATGTCTCTATGCTGAAATTCACACTCATCATCAAGAGAATACGTACTTTGTACTTCTATGTCTTCACAGTAGGACACGCAGTTGTATGTATGTGTGTATGCGTGAGTATTTTTTGAGCTCCAATGAAGCAACCATTAAGAGAGAGCACTTCAGTTTTCCAATCAGGATTTTGTGTTGCACCATTAATGTTGTCTTGCCCAGACCACCTTTTAACTTATAGTAGGATTTTATTCATTTTTAAAATCTATTTATTTATCAATTAACAAAAATCCATTTTCTCTTCTGTTCGCCTTCTTTCCCACTCCTACAGGGAAAAAAAGAAAAGAGAAAAAAAGAAAGAAAAAAAAAGAAAAATCCTTGCAACAAATATGTGTAGTCTAGCAAAATAGATTTTTTAACTGGCCATGTCTATATACATATACACATACATATATATGTCTGTGTATATCTATATACACAGACACATATATACACACATGCACATATATGTGTATATACATACATATATGTATGCCTATATACATGCATATGTGTGTATACACATACACATATGTGTGTATATATTCATATACCCACATATACATATATGTGTGTATATATTCATATACACACATATACATATATGTGTATATATATTCGTATACACACATATACATATGTGTGTGTATATATATTCATATACATACTATATATATTTATATTTAAGTCCATAATCTCTCTTTCAGGAGGTAGAGAGTATTTACCATGTATTTATGAGAGACCTAGATGGGCATACACTCATATAGGGTTTGAAATCTCAATCTTGGCTTCATCAATAAGAATATCTCACCAGCTGAGCTAAGCTGCCCTAGACAGACATTTTGCAGTTATAAATAATTTTCATTGAAAATAAAACTTTTCTATTCCATTTAAAGATTTAGGGCACCACTTAAGAAGATAATTATCAGAAATCACTCAAGTTTGGGGACAATTCCATCAGTCTATGCCTCATATGCAAGATCAAAACCCATGTCAGAATCATTAAACAATGAGCTCTTAGACTCTAGTGTGTTTGCCATAAGAGAGGCTAGGCTCGTACTATCAAGCTAGGCAGGTGTAAAGAGGAATAATAATTAATAATGCCATCTTAAAACTTGTCCTATCCCAAAGGAGAGGCTGAAAATAAGATCAGAGCATGGAAGAAGTACTTCTGATCATCTCCCAGTCAGATCAAAAAGAGAAAGGAGGGTAGATAAATGGTTATAGCTACTGCAGAAAATGGATACAATCCCTAACAGAGCCACAAAATGAAGACTGTTGCAGTGTAGAAAGTGGTAGGTCACCTAATTTTTAGTTATAAACATGGAAAGCAATAACTTTAGCAACAATATTCTAATCATAAAGCCCCAAGAGTAAGACAAGTAGAGCTTAAGCAGAATGAAGGGCTAGATTTACTTTTTTTGAAGTATCAGTGTCAGTCTAAATAGAACTTGAGTTTTTATTTCACTCAAAATATTTTGTTCTTCAGTCATTTCAGTCATGTTCTACTCTTCATGACTCAATTTAGGGTTTTCTTGGCAAAGATACTAGAGTGTTTTGTCATTACCTTCTCTGGCTTATTTTACAGATAAGAAAACTAAGGGAAACAGGGATAAGTGACTTGCCCAGGGTCACACAGCTAGTAAATGTCTGACATCAGATTTGAACTCAGATCTTCCTGACTCTAGGCTTGGCCCTCTATCCACTGACCACCTAGCTGCCCTCACTCAAAATATACTTAAAATAATTAGCCCCTTATGCCAGTAATAGCCTCATTAACTTGGGTTCACATTTGTAGAGGGCATTTTTGGCAAACATTCTTTATATGACTCATGCCTCCCCATACCAATATAAATCAGAAGTCTCTAAAATCATGGGCCCTTTCTCCAATGATCACTTCTCTTTCTGATGGCCATGGAGTGTAGGCAAGAAACAGGACCAGGGATGTAGAGATCATTACTATTCCTAAGTCTCTTGGGTTTAGGGTTCTGGGACATCTCTACTGAGGCAAAACCAATCAAAAACATCTTTGACAAGAACGTTCTAGGCCAATGCCACCTTATTCCTCTTTTGTTACAGGATTACTGAAGTAGTAAATGAAGGGAGTACTATTAGATAGTACCTACCTAGAGTTTACTAAAACATTTGAAAAAATAACACATGCCACTGATGTGGAGAAGATGAAGACTGTCCAACAGGACAAGTACTATAATCCTTTATCTGGCAGCTGACATGAGGATCTTATGAAGCTTCCCTGGTAGAGGCTCACTTTGCTTCATAGGGTCATCTGGATTCTGCTGAGAATGCAAACATAAACCTGGTCTATCTCTACTTTTTAATACCTCTCAAACTCATTTGAAATATGACCCTGGCCAAATCACTTAACCTCTGTCACCTCAGTTCTTATCAATAAAACAAGAGGGTTAGACTCAGAGTCCTTTCAGATCCTCTCTACCTCTAAATCTATGATCTGATAATCCTTAGATTCCAGAGCCAGTGCACTTTCCACTAACCACATCACTCCATTGTGGGGCTAAGGACTGGTCCTCTGTGAGAGATGATGCAGATGCATGCTTTTCAGTATAACACAACATGAAAGATGAAAGATAAATCCATCCAAGGTTGATGTAAATCAAAATTCAGCTCACTACTTAAGTGTATTTGTCACCTCCTTAGCATGAAGGTTCTCTCCAGCAGAGCTGGTCACAACCCATCTGTGTTTGCCTTTCCCATGTGACTCTTGTTCATGCCTACCATAGGGATTGATTCAGTGTGCTGGGGACCCTCTTCCCTTTCTCTTGGCATGGGAAGGATAGAAAAAGTGTGTGCAGGTTATTTACTGGGTATCCCATGCCTAGTCAGCTTTCTTTTTTATATATCTTCTTAATAATATCCTTTATATTACTTCTCTTTCTTAATTCATTGTTTGTATTATAGTTTAAGCTGCATTCATCCTACTCCAATGCCTCACCATGGTATGCAAGTGACCTTAGATTCCTAAAGAATACTGCAGGAGAGTTTAAGAAACTACTGTGTTGAATAGCCTTTGAGTATGGTCCTGACAATAGACTCTGTCTGTTTCCTGAAGATCAGTCTAAGTATTGAGAATTCACCCTCAGCAGACTTCCCACTTGATGATGAATTTCTTAGTTGTGCCAACTCATGAAACAAACAAACAAAATACAAAGGGGCCCTAAATCCTGTTTGATCCCCTATATTTTCTGCAGGGATAGCAACAGAGTGACAGAAACATGGAGCATGTGGCTTTAAGAATAACACCATTTTTTAGACAGCTTATAAATTTAACTTAGATATTTGTCCTCTTAACTTGAGGCTCTCATCCAATGACCATTGAGGAAACATACTACCAGAGGAACTGAATTCTAATAATCTTAAGGTGAGTCAATGGGGTCTAAAAATGTTTCAAATATAGCTCTAAACATGATACAGTTTAGTTGTAAAAAGGAGAGCCTTCACATAAGATGGAATTAGATTTTGAGATTTGCCTTAGAACTCAATTTTAACAGTACATCCAAATTTGTTAGACCTATTAAATTATGCCAAATATCTAGTGTCCCCAAAGCGAAACTCCATCTTATAAAGAAAAAGTCAGTACTAGGCCTGTTCAATCAAGCATTTACTGGCTCTATTTAGCACTCCTATGGGCTTTAACATTCTTTATCTTCAGCAAGATGGCTCTCCGAAAAGCTAGAAATTAAGAAAGAGAATATATTTTGGCCAAAAGGAACAGCCTACTTAAAAAAAAAAAGACATTGTATGCTCTTGAAAAAAAAAAGAGTGTTACAAAAAACGATATATTAGTTAGAAAAGGTTCATATGCTATAGAGAAGAAAAGAAGAGCCATAAGAAATGAAGAACGAATGAAGACAACATCTGTGATTTTGTTCCCTGTGAGAGCATCTGGCACACTGAACATGACGGATTTGAATCAGAGAGGCTAGAACACACTGGTTTCTAACTATCAATCAGAAACATGGCATTTAAATGATCCCACAAATTGACTAGAATAAAGGGTATGCTGAGGAAGCCATGTACATATTCCACAGAGATGGTGTAGGATGTATTTTATACTAACAGTGGCTGTTTTTCAGGAATATTTCCTAGCACTTTGAAGCAATGGGAGAATCATGAGAAGATATAGGCAGACAATAATTCTTTCTACCTTCTACTTTTACTGTCATTTCATTTCTACTAAAGGGAAAAGCTATAAAACCCCTAGATGGTTCTCCTGCTGCAAAGACCGGTGGGAATATATGTTTAGTGATTCCTTAAAGAGCCAGAATTTGAAAGACTCAATTTTATATTATAATCTTCACCAATTATATTGCTAATTAGCAGAAGAGTATAGAGATAGCAGTGAGAAGTTTCACTAGTTGAGTTTTCCCTGTATGCTTTGGGATTACGTGAGCAGCTTTTTTTGTTAGAGAAAATCTAAGAGAAAGGAACACAATTTGGGCTTCTACTGTGCTTAAAGTTTTCTCCTTAAAAATTCTCAGATACCTTTTCAATTTACCAAACTATTAAATCTAATATATGGCATTCTGGCACTGAGACCCAGCTCCTGAGAATTAATTCAACAACTGTTTGTTAAGCATCTACTATGAATGCTTTGTGCCTGGGTAGTAGGGGACAGAGAGAGAGAGAAAGGTGCAAGAATAAATAAGATATAGCCCCTGATTTCAAAGGACTTATTATATCCTATAATATGTGTGATACAGTAGCAGATGCCCTGGAATTATAGTCAGATCTGGGTTTATAGCCAAGTTCTGACATTTATGGCCATGTGACCATGGGCCAATCATTTAGCCTGAGTTTCCTCACTTGTAAAATGGCATGAATAGTTCTTATTCTACCTATTTAACAGTGTTTTGAGGAAAGCCCCTTGCTACCCTTAAAGCATTACAGTAGCGTGAGCTACTGTTATTGCCTTGAAGTGAATCCTGAAGGTCCATAATGAAGGGGGGGGGATCTGAACCCCTATGAGGAAAAGATCATGTCTTTGGGATCTGGACCCTAAAAAGGAAAAGCCCTAGACTTTCTTACATGGCCCAGGTCCCTGGTTCCCAAGTCTCTGGCATTTGCCTGAGGTTATAATCCTCTCAACTGGCCTTTCATTGTAGCCTATGGCTAATCTTCCAATTGGGAGCCCTCCATTGTCTGTCACCTCCAGATGGCACCTAGCTACTTTCCCATCCTTGATCATGTCTAGACCCCATTCTATCTCCCAGTCACCCCAACCTACTGATCACTCCCTTCAAGAATCTCCCTAGACCCCTTCTCCCAGTCACCCCAAACTACTTGGCCACTCCTAGATCCTTCCACAGTCTTTCTGTATATAAGATCCATCCTGGCCTCCATTAAGGGGCTCAGATTTGTTAAGAGTCTAGACAATGGTTGGATTCCTTAAGAGTCTGGCCAATACGGTGAATTGTCAGAATCATGCCTACCCTCTATCAGTGTTTTAATAAACCTTGCCTTTGGCTGAAAGAAGGTTTGGGTCAAATTCATTTGGGCAGGAGCAATGTGTCACTATTTTGGTCCCAGCACACCTAAACCTCAACAATTACACGTTACATTATAGGATGGGATGGTTTTACCATTGATATCTAAGTTATCCTTTTGAAATGACTTTTTTTTTTTAACCTAAAGATGGTTGAGAATTCAGATGTTCCATGAATTGAACCTTATGATTAACTCATGAGATTCATTCATGGAGGTAGCTAGGTAGTACGGTGGACAGAGCACTAGGCCTAAAGTCAGGAAGACCTGAATTCAAATCTGGCCTCTGATATTTGCTAGCTGTGTGACTCTGGACAAGTCATATAACCTTTATTTACTTCAATACCTCAACTATAAAGTGGGAATAATAATAGCACCTACCTTCTAGGGTGGTCATGAGGATCAAATGAGATAATACTTGTAAAGCACTTTGCACAGTGCCTGGAACATAATAGGTCCTTAATAAATGTTTGTTTCCTTCCTTCTATTTTTCTTTCTTCATCTTGCTCATCTCTGTATCTAAACGGCAGGTTTTTGGTTGCTTTTTTTTTTTTAATACTAAGGGGAAATAGTCTCCCTGTATGAATTCCACTTGGAATTCATGTGTAAATCTCAATCAGTGTTGCCTGTTATCCTACAATTGCCAAGTTTCCACAACAGCCACTGGAGAAAGGCTTTATAAAAAGCCTGCACCCCAGGTGACCATCTTATTGTAATTGAAAATGGAAGATGGATCTGAATCATAGATATGTAGTAGCACAGAACAGACATAAGGAGAGCCTATTAAGTTGAGGGGGTGTTTAATAGAAAGAAATATCTCTCCAGTGACTTTACAATGTTGTTCTTCATTAAGTTTTGAGATGGAAGTAAAGAATGCACAAGAGTTTCAAGTGGAATTCATAGGGTGGTCACTTCATTAAATAGCATGTGGAAACAACCAGTCATATCTGATTTGCAGATGATCCCTGAGATCCCTGACCCTTGGGATGCTGGGGTTCATCATAGGATTAGTGGTACATTTAGACTTAATAGTAGCTACTATTATTTTCACATTAAGGTATAAATTATTCTAAATATTTCTAGTTTGTTCAAAATACTGTTATTGTTGATAACGACAAACATGGAGCCATGTGCTTAAAAAAGCCAAATACTGTATGTTGCTCAATCATGCTTATGAATATAATAACAATGATGTCAATAATGGGAGTTAGTATAAGCGTTATGTGCTCCCCCCTGAAAATAAATGCTTAGTCCTTTGAGAAGACTTATTAAATACTTTGCTTCAAAATTACTCAGCATTAGTAAGTTCGTAGCATGATTGTACATATTCCAAAGGTCCATCTGTAAGTTAGTTGTTTGGAACTCAGAAGTCATTTCCTCATAAAAATAGTTTATGCATAATACGTAGGTTCCCAAGTCGTTCCTCAAAAACATAGTTAACTCATAATGTGTTGTTGTTCGGTTGCTTTTCAGTTATGTTCTACTCTTCATGAGCCCATTTGAGATTTTCTTGGCAAGGATACTGGAGTGGTTTGCCATTCCCTTCTCCAGCTCATTTGGCAGATGAGGAAACTGAGGCAAACAGGGTTAACTGACTTGCCCAGGGTTACACATGTCTGAGGCCAGAATTAAACTCAAAGATGAGTCTTCTTGACTCCAGGCCTGGAAATCTATCCATCGTGCTACCTAGCTGCCCTACTTATAATGTACCTGATGGGGTGGGAGGAGTATCTTCCCTAATCAACTTGGTGGGTTGTTGTGTGGTGTTTGATAAGTTTACCAGGAAGGAATACTTTTATATGCATCCTTCTGCATGGTCATATTCATTGGCACCTTATTAAGAGGATAAAATATAATTTCTAATTAGTTCTTAGTAGCTGAGGCAGCCTCAAGATCAATTGGTAGATTTGGAGGTACCACTTGGTGCTTCCTAAGAAATAGTTTTCAGTGACCAGTGTTGCCCCTAAGATGAATTAATTGTCTTGGTCTCTTGGACTCTTGGACTCTTAGAAAAGTAACTGCTTGAAATGGTCTATAAAACAATTCTTCGTCAGGGACTCTAGGCTTTTTCTTTTGTTTACCTTTGACCTTCTCCCTTGAGGATTGCAAATATCAATGATCATTTTGGTACATAGACATATAAGACCTGCTTATGCTCATTGTGGCCTAAAAGGAGAGTGACTCATCACCTTTGGCCTTTTCTCCTTTCTGAGCACAGATCAAAGATAAAGACATAAGAGTAGATGTTTCTGGCCCAAGAGATGGCACCTTTTGGAGCAGTAGTGGAGTATCCTAGAGAAGCTACACACACTTGCCCATGTGACCCAAGAGGGGAGTTCAAGGATGACATCATTCATGAGCTCTTGACTCCTAGATAAACAACAAGGATTTCCTAGGGACATTTCTTGGACAGCACTAGCCTTAGGGGCTGCTTAAGGAATAAAACAAATTTGAGTGTACAGGGAACCAGTCTTCTATCCAGAGATGTGAGGATTTCTGAGCAATGTCTCTTGGGAAGAGATGTTTATCTATATGACCCACTGTGTCTGGTTTAGGGCTATTCTACCATGCAAGAAGCATTTGTAGCAGTGAATATAGGTCTCTTTTTTTTTTAATTGATTACAGCTTGGTGGGCAAGTTGGAGATGCATTCTGAGCTGGAATAAAGTGGGTGTTATGAGCAGGGCTTACTCATCAGAAGCATTGGGGAGGCAGAGGAGAGGGGAGTATTTTCTGGAGGACTTGGATGATCCTTCTTGAAGGAGTCGGTGGAGCTAGTCTGGGAAAAACACTAGGAAGGGGCTGTTCTAGGGAGCTTCTCTTTATATGAGGTAGGTTAGTAGGCTTCATGGACCTGGATGAAGACTTGTGGCTAGAAGTAAGGAAAGCTTGGTGTGGTTTTTTTTTTTGCACAATCCTATCTCAGCTAATGGGTTTTGTTCCACCACTTCTAAAGATGGGAGGATACCATGGGGTAGGGGTGGGGGACTGAATGGACTAGGGAAAAGAGTCACTGAGACCATTCTGTTGTTCTGTAGGAGTTTATTTTTTGTCTAAGACATTCCCCACTCCCCACCAGCCAAAGGTTCAACAAAGGACTAAAGCCCACAACACGAAAGAACAAAAGACTAATGTTCTTTACTATTGCCATGAATTATTTGGACAGTATAGATGTGATGGCAAAGAGATTGCCTGTCTTTTAGACTCAAGCTTTGTTCCCTTTGGTGAAAAAACCCCAAACCATGAAATGTTGTATGAGTCTGAGAAAGGAAGGCAGTGTAAGAGCCCATTAGAAAGTGGGACCCACAGAGTAGGAAGATAATTGTGTTGTTTATGGACTGTTGTAAGCACTTTTACATGCTTTGTACATTTACTCATAGGTTCTTGTGAATTTTTTGAATCACCTTCATTTTTGAGGAGTGAAATAAAGATTGTCTTCTACCCAGCAACAAAATTTGTTACAGTGAGTGCTCATACAAGAGTTGGGGACCCTGTTCTCATATCTCTGGAAACCTATATGCAAGCTGAATGCAAGCTATCTTTGAAGATTTCCCAGAATAAATTCTGAATGAGAATATAATGAGTCAAAGACATGATGGTGATCTTTTGAGTTATATAGATGGTGATCTTTAGGGTCATTTTATTCTCAAGATTCTGCCTGTTGAACCTAATCTCAGGATTGTATCCATAGATGACAGTGACAGTAATGATGGAATGAACTTTGAAGACAAAGAGATGGTTGCTAGGATTTTTGCAGGAGAGTCTGAACGTGGAAGGAAGAACAAGGAGAATGCCAACTCCCTCATCCCTTTGTATTGGAGATGGGAGAGAAGGAAAAGCCCAGCTTGGAAAGGGTGCCAAGAGAGCTAGTGTCATCAGGAGAAAGTCAAGTTTCAATGAACTTCAGAAGATGAAAAGAACACGAAAGGGGCAGTTAGGTGGCACCGTAGATAGAGCACCAGCCCTGGAGTCAGGAGCACCCGAGACACATAACACTCACTAGCTGTGTGACTCTGGGCAAGTCACTTAACCCCCCATTGCCTCACAAAAAAAAGAATAGAGAAAAGAACATGAAATAAAGAGTTCTAAAATAAGGGTTAAACCTTAAGGAGAGTTGTTAACAATTGAGGTAGGTTACACAGAGGAATGGCAGAGGACAGAGGAGAGTAGGAACCCAAGAGGACTATAGCTAAGTTCAACTGGAATGAATACATGTGGAGAGGTAGCAGGGGAAAGGGCTTTTCCAGATAGATAGAAAGTGATCTTGAATCATGAATTAGAGGAATTTGCTAACCATATGTATAGGCACTACCAACTTTTGAATAGCTAAGTCAGCTCCAAGGTTCTACTTAGGATGGTGTTCAAAGTCTTCTGCAGACCCTGATGGAAGTGGAATTCTTTCAGTTGTGTGGGGGCAAGTGTAAATAATTTGTCTGACAGGAAATAAACTATTATAATAAGTATCTATTGAGTATTTTCCTTTGTGTAAGCCACTGTGCTAAGGTGATAGGGAGACCAAGGAAGAGATTGTGAGACAAAGACTCTACCCTAAAAGAGTTTGGTGGGGCCAGACAAAGCTATTGATCTTTATGATGGATACTGCATTGATCCTGGCTATCCCAGGTGGTCTAGACCACTAGACCAGGCAGTGAGAATCCATCCCTGTGAGAATGCAGCCAGAGAGAGCTATGGGACAGCCATGGGACCCTGGCTAGGGAGGCAGGCCAAGGCAAGATTAAAAAAAAAGAGTATTGTTTCTCAAGTGGTTAGCACTTTGGCAGAGGTGGGAGGAGTTAGGGCAAAGGACAAAGAAATTGCCCTTTCCTAGATGTTGGCAAAGAACAAATTGCCTTGACTGTGCCTGTACTAATCACACCATCAAAAACGATCACTATGGAAAACACTGTTTCTTTTGGAAAATATATTCAAAATGCCAAATTAGGATTCTAAGAGCACATATCACCCCACTATAGTGAGACTAAAGACTCTCCTTCCCTTTACCACCTTCTAGCCAGGGGAAATAGGCACTTTCTTAGCTCCATGCTATTGTTGGTAGTTCCAATGGCCGGGAAACAATGACCCCAGCAGCATTTGGGCAGGGGTGATTTAGGAGGGAAAGGATGGGGACTTTAGAGAATCAAGTAAAGAGCTTTTGTGGACATTGTAATCTTCTAACTTCTCTTTTCCAGCCCATTCCTAATTATCCAAACAAATTATCTTCTCCCCCACCCCCAGGTGCTAGAGAATAGCCAATCTGCTTCTCTTTCCATGCTTCTAACTATGATCTCTCTCTTTCCAGATCTTTTGTGAAATAGAATTTAATTTCATAGCTTCTCTCCAATGCTCCCATCCCTAGAGCAAGGACTTTCTGGTTTCCTTTTCCTTTCCTAAGTAACTTATGGGTATATGATGGGTACTGTCAAGTATCTGAAAGTCTGCTGGTAGATAAAAGGAATTGGACTTCTTATGCTTGGCCTAAGAGGACAAAACTATGGTCAGTGGGTGGAAATTGCAGAGGCAAGTTTGGGCTAGGTGTGAGGAAAAACTTATTAACAACAAGAGCTGTCCAAAAGGCTGCTACAGGAGGTAGTAAGTTCCTCTTCATTGGAGGTCTTCAAGCATAGGATGATGCTGGGGATGTTCTAGAGTGGATTCCTTTGGTTTTTTTTTTTAGCACAGTTTCGACCAGATGACTGCTGTTGTACCTACCAAATCTGAGATTCTTGGAGTCCCCCTCTTTTCTTGTTCTTTTAGAAATGCCTAATGATCACATCTATTTCAGTGTTTTTACTTATGTAGCTTTGGGATCATTTACTATGGAGACGATTTATAATATCACCTAATTAGCACTCCTTTCCCCATGCTGTACTAAATAAATATGAGACAAGGAAATATGTTACTTTGCATATTTAATGTGGTCTATTTATTACTAAAGTTGCTCAACTTTCTTTTCCTTTCCCCAAACTACTAAGTACTCTTCTATACAAATCACTTTCCTTTTCCAAACCAAATATTCATTGCTATTTTCCTTTTTTCTTGTTCAATAGTTTTCATTTAACTTGACTCTATTTTTACATGTCTTTACTGACCTTTTTTTCCTGCTTGGCTATGCATTTCATTGAACATGGAATAAATTAAAGTTCTTTATTTTTCTTTATTTTAATACTCTAAGGGGACATGATTTTGTTAGTGTGGGCAATCCCTTTGCTCTTTAAGAGTTTTTGCAGCTGAAACATTCATCACCCTGATGAAGGGTTTCTCTGAACTTAACTAGGCTGGCCCTCAAATGGCAGAGATACAGTATGTCACTAAACCCCTACCTGATGCCATTCCAGTTTAGTAGGACTTGCCAGAATTTGTATAGCATTGGCACAACCAGGGTCATGTCTGCACTACAGTGAAGCATCGGATTGGGACTTAAATTAACATTGCTTTTCATTATCTATTTAAAACATTGTATATGTACATACGCATAATATTAATGCTATATATTTATAAGGCCAAAAATATTTCAGTCAGCAAATATTTGATCTCCTTGCTGGAGAGAAAGATATGACAGCCAAAGGCAACATCAGTTTAGAATATAAACTCATTTGAAAATTTTACAGAGGAGAATGCTGGAAGATTTTGAGCTGTATTTTCTCATAAAAAAGTAAGAATCACTGAAGGGAAAAACAAGTTTACAGAAAACTTGGTGACAGACTCAACTAAGCAAAGTCATCCTGAGGACATTTAAGGATGAAACTGGAAGGAAGACCACAAACATAAAAAAAACTGAAAAGACCTATAAAGATTTTTATAGTAAATTCTTTTTACCGTCAAGGACAATGGAGAGCCACCACATTTGTACTATTAAATCAGCAGTTGCAGAAGTTTTATGGGACTATCTGGGTCTTTCTAATTCATTTACACAACAAATATCTATTAAGTACCTCTTATGTCTGAGCCCCTCTGCTAGGTGAGGGAGACATATAAAGATAGTTAAGGCAAGATCTCTGCTTCTGTAGAACTCATAGTATTCTGGAAAAAGTAGAAAAGGAAATAAAGGAACAATGATGAGAAAGGTAGTTGGAAGAAGTAGGCCCAGAAATGAACAGAACAAAATCAGTTGGCTTGCCTTCAGGAAACTACAAGTTCTTTTGTGACCCCAAGCTTCTCTCTGAAACAAAAGATTTTAGTAAAAAAAATTAATAGAAATGTTAAATATCCAATAGAAATAGCAAACATATTTTGATACAAATATTCTTCCCCTAATAGCATATATCTAAGAATCATGGCACAATGCCTTCTCCAAAGAACTGAAGCTGAAGATTACTCACAGGGCAATAGAAGGCTACTTGGTGGGTGTGAGAAGGCTATAACGCATTACAAACACAGAATTACACAGCAGAAGTAGTATGATAAATGTCACTAAAGAAGTATATGAATGAGAGAAAAAATGGACCTTTTTGGGGGGGAGCAGAAGACTGGAAGGAAAATAAATGCCTATCAATTGGGCCATGCCTAAACAAATTGTGGTACGGAAATGTAATTGCAATATTATTCTGTCATAAGAAATAACAAATAAAAGGAATTCATAGCAGCGTGGAAAGAATAGAGTGATGTAGAGTGAATTAAGTAGAACAAGGAAAACAACAGACACAATGACAACTATATAATGGGGGGAAAATAGAGCAAAACTGAACTCAATAATTAATCAAGCTTTACCCTGAAATAGAGTTGAGAAATCACAATTCTCTGTCTTCTTTACAGAAGGGGACCAGGAAGGGACCAAGAGGGGACTAGGATATAGAATATTTTGTATGTTGTCACACCTGGCTGATGTGTTGAGTGGTTTTGCTAAATTGCTTTTTTTCCTGTCTTTTAAAATCTCGGTTACAAGGGATGGAAAGCTGAGTATAGGAGGGGAGAGGGAACTATTTAAAAGTGAAGGTGATATAAAAACTAAAGATATCACTAAAAAGAATACTTTTTAAAAGATAGTTCAGTCACAAGGTAAGAGCAAGAGATAACTATTGGAAAATCCATGTGCTCCACTGGCATTTGTGTGATGGCAAGAGAATCTGAAAGAGGCCCACATTGGGTAGGCTCCATGGCAAATGTAAGGGAGGATACTGAAAAGAATTGTGCCTGATGAGCAGGCATTAGTTAGATAGATAAGTGGGTTATAATCTTCATTAATGGAGAGAATGCTTCCATTGATGAAATCACACTGACAGGAGTCATATATCTATAGTAATATATATGTAAAGTAACTATGAAAACAAAGAAACATAAATCCTTCTATCAGTATTATGTCCAATTATATATATATATATATATATATATATATATATATATATATATATATGCACATATATATATAAATACACACACACACACACACACACACACACATATATATATAAATACACACACACACACACACACACACACATATATATAAATACACAACACACACACACACACACACACACACACACACACACACACATATATATATATACTTGAGCAGGAGCAGCTACTTTGAAGTTTTAGAAGAGTTTCCTTTAATGTTTCCACCAGGGAGGCTTAAGTTCCCTTTAAGAGAAAAAATATCCAAAAAAATAATCACCTCTGATAATTTTTCTTTTCCTGGTAGGTGAAGAAGAATCAGCTGAAGATCACTATTAATTAAGCCTGTGTGTAGATGAATATATAAAATGGTAGACTGCATCTAGTTTCTCTTTAGGCATATTCAGTTCCACCCCTGATATGCCAAAGACCTCCTCAGGCTTGTCCCTCCACTTCTTTCCTTTCCTTTGCTCCCTTCCTTTTAAAGCCTTAAGTGGCACATGTTGTCTGGCAGTTAGTGAGAGAGGAGAACTCCACTTCTGATTTTCCTGGTCCCCCCAAAATGTCTCTGAATAATCTTTCCCCCCAAACTCTTCCCTCTTCCTAACTTTTCCCTTTCTGTTGAGGATACCACCACCCACCCCTCTATACTCTCCCAGCACTGCAATCAGTGGTCAAATATCACTTACATCTATCCCCTTTTCTCTGCTCACATGGCCACCAACTTAATTCAGACTCACATCACTTCTCACTGGTAGTATTGTAATAACCTCCTAATTATTCTCTCTCCCACCATTCTTTCCTCTCCAACCCATCTTTCCCATGGCTCCCCAGCTGGTATTCTTAAAGCTCTGCCCTCTAAGCACAACTGCACCTGTGGTCTGAGTATCTTCTGTTCCATCGCTGCAATTTGAATTTGTCCCAGTTGCAAGTATTACTGGTCATGGTTCTGACACTTACGCCTCTGTGAACTTCAGATTATTAGAAAAGCTATGCTACAATGGAAAGAGAACTGGCTATAGAGTCAGAGAACACAGATTCAAATTTCACTTTGATTATAGGGAAAATCACTTAATTTCCCTGGCTTTGGTTACCCCAACTGTAAAATGAGTTTAGTGGATTAGATGGCCTTTGAGGTCCCTTCTAACCCTAATTCTATGATCCTAGCTTTTAAAACCCTATACACCTTGACCCTAAACTATCTTTCCAGCCTCATTGGACTCTTTTCTTCCTCCCATACTCTTTGATCCAGCCAAAATTGCCTTTTTTCCTCTTCCTCACACCTAATGCTCCAAGACCCATTACTGTGTCTTTGTACTAGCCATCCCACATACTCTCTTCCTTCAAGATGCAGCTCCAGCACTATCTTCTGCATAATGTTTTTCCAATCCCCTGAACTACTAGTGCCCTCCCTTCCGAACCATCTTTTTTTTTTTTTGTGAGGCAGTTGGGGTTAGGTGACTTGCCCAGGGTTACACAGCTAGTGAGTATCATGTGTCTGAGGCTGGATTTGAACTCAGGTCCTCCTGACTCCAAGGCCAGTGCTATATTTGCTGTGCCACCTAGCTGCCCCTTTTCCAAACTATCTTGTATTTAACTACTTTGCATGTATTTGTATTTATTCACTTTATGCTTATGCTTATATCTTTACATCCTTATTTGTTCTCTCCCCATTACAACACAAGCTCCTTGTGAGTAGGAATTGTTTATCTTTTTTGTACTTGTATCCTAAGTGCTTAGCAGGTGCCTGGCACATAGTAGGTGTTTGCTTAGTAAATATTTGTTGACTGATAAGTACACACATCAGTCAACAAACATTTGTTAAGCACTTATTTTGTGCCAGGCACTGTGTTAATTTTTCATCTTTTGAGATATTTGCTGAAGTCATCTTCTATCTACTCAGTTATCTTTTCCTACTTACAAACATGTGAAGACTGAGAATTGAGCACCTCATATCAAAGGTGGTGGGTTTACCCTGCTGTCTAACTAAAACTTCCTGGGCCAATACTAACCAGTGAAAGAATTTCAGCAAGCCCATGATCACCATTCCGGTGTTGCTCCTTGCTTTATTTAGGAAGACCAGCTTAGGTGTGGCTTAACAGATGACTTGTGATGACAAAAGCCCTTTTTGGGTTGGTAACACTTGGCTTTGGGTTGGTATCACTAGCAAAGACTTATTAAAAATAATATTTCTATATTACTCTAGAAAACACAACTATGATTAATAGTAGGTAAGAACAGAGGCAGATTTCAGTCCAAATACAAGGAAAAATTAACACTGTAACCTGCTAAAATATAATAGTCTGTCCTATGAAATAGTGAGATCCCCATGAATGGAAATATTTATTCAGAGGTTAGATGGCCATCTGTAATAGATTGGCAGCTAGGTAGTACAGTGGATAGAACTCTGGGCCTGGAGTCAGGAAGACCTGAGTTCAAATCTGGTCTCAGACACTTACTAACTATATGACCTTGGGCAAGTCACAATGGCTGCCTGCCTCAGTTTCCTCCTCTGTAAAATGAGGATGATAACACCTATCTGCTAGGGTTGCTGTGAAGTTCAAATGAGATAATATTTGTATTCATTTCTTCCTTCCTTCTTTCCTGTTAAGGATATTGTAAAGAAGATTGGACTGGGAAATTGAACAAAATGTCTCCCAAGGCCTTTTTCAACTCTAATAATTCTGATTTTTCAACTAGGATGTGACAGCCCCATCAATAATCTCTTTAGCTTAACAAAGTAGTTGAGTTTATCTATTTCATCCTAAGTAGCAGCTCTTTTGGGGTTAATGAAGTATTTGCTCTATGTTGAGTTGAGAAAAGATTCATTGACTATCTACCATATTTAAAAAGTAAAACTAACCACTGCTACTTCACAAAAAAGAAATATTCTCTCAGAAGTTCAGAAGAGCTTAGTTACAGCTGTTTTACTGAGTTTAAGAATACAGAGCCAGAAATAGCCTAAGTATGTGGGTATGCACTCAGTATTGTTAGAGAGACAGAGATTCATAGGACTTGGTCTCTGTGGAGCCTTTTAGGGCCATGTTTGCCCTACATGTAAGCAGTAAGAATACTTTCTGCCAAAGAAGAACACCATTACCATCTCTTCCTCCTCCTCCAAAAAAATTCTGCACACAAATGACTTTATTTTTGACTTTCTCCGCACCTGTAACTGTGTAAAGCTGAGGCAGCATCTCAGCTGGAAAATTAACACTTGAACGCTAAATAATAATAATTACTATTTCTGGGTATTTTGAATCCACTGACAAAGACCTTTACAAAATAATTGCACTGATCAATCCCATATGAGGTGCAAGGGAAGATCCTTGAGTTGGTGTGCGATGAGAACATTAGTAGGAATTCTGTAATAGTATTCTGTTTAGTAAGTGTAATTGTAAGGAATATATCGTGTTAAAATGCCTGACTTAGTGTCTGGTAATAGCAGATGGTTTGCATTAAGGAACAGATGTTTTCCTCAGCCTTCCCTTAGAATAAGACTTCATAATTTAGCCACACCCACAAACTTAACTGCATCACAGGAGTGAAAGCATATGCTTCTTATATCAAATTTGTATAATTGTGGCTTGAAAGCACTAGGATGGTAGCAGTGGCCTTAAAAATGAAATGACATTTAGGAGAAATGAAGACCTAGAAGTATTTATTTTAAAGTACAAGATTTAGCTGTGCTTTAAAAGAAAGCAAAGATGACTGAATTTCTATTTTTTTTTATAGTGTAGCACCTTGTTAGAAGGTTCCTTTCTCCAAATCAGGCAAAGAACAAGGCAACAGGGGATGCCTTAGATAATTTCACATTTTTAGAGAAAGGTCTTTTGAATGTGATCTTTATTCTTTTCTTTTCATTGTTGCTATACTTTTTATATATACTTATTCTAATTGACTTGGTATAATGAAATAGGAAACTTGTATAGCTTCCTGAATGTGTAATAGATAAAGAGTTCCACTAGATGGCAACCTTCTTCTTTCTAGGAGCATCTATTCATAGGCATATTCCTGGAATTACATGTACCACGAGTCCAAAGGAGAAGGTAGGGGAGACCCTGTTTGGGCAGTATAAAGGTATTAACCTAGTATGACCAGCACTTTTCCTGAGACGTTCTAATGAGCTCACTTGCTTCATGACGCGTACATGATTGTTGACCTTATTTCTTGAAAGACAAACCTCAATTTCCTTAAAAAGGCAAATGTGAGAAGGTTTACTAAAAGTCCCCTAAGCTTAATGAGAATGGGAAATTCCTTTTGTTAACAAAGAGTCATAAGGGAATGCTCCATGTTGGTGAGGAGGGGGATAATTCTAATTACTGTGAAGTACCAATATTGGCTTTTCCCAAGGCCTTGAATCTAAAATATCTTTGATTCATTGGGTTTTAGATGATAGCCCAAGGGAAAAGAATCACAATGCCAGTAATCCAAAACCTCATCAGACTGACAATACCATTAGGAAACTAGTTCTTTCAAGAACTTTATGTTCACATGTACATTCATGGATGTGTAGTCTTACATACTACATACAGGATATCCCAAAAGTCTTAATAAAGTTTTAAGCTTTAACAGCTTAAAACTGCACTGAAACTTTTGGGACACCCTGTACAACTAATAGGAAAAGTAGGGGAGACTGTGTTAGGTTTATGAAGTATATAGCTGTGAGTATATAGCATACCCACACTTGGAAATTGAAACACAAGTTTTCAGAAAATTTATAGGTATTTATTTGTTTAGTGTTTCCTACCCTTTCAAGGTCTAAAACCTGTAAATTTCCAGGGACACCTGGAAGAGAGTTGTGTTCTTCTCACTCTCTTGTTTTTCCTAATCGCCTCCACTCTTTGTTCAGCATCCTACAAGTATAACACTTTTTCCCTCTATGTGTCTCCATCCCCTCTTCATTATGCACACACACACACACACACACACACACACAGAGTATGTATCACATGGATTCAGAAATATATCCTGGAGTGGGCAGTTAAAAAAAAATCTCTGTTCTAAATCTGGCTCTTTCATTAGGTGGCTGTGTGACCTTGGGCGAGTCACTTCACTTGACTGGACCCCCCCCCCAGAGACTATTGTTATTTCTTACTATTCTTATCATCAACTCTTGGTAAAAAACTAGTAAGGGAAGTAGTATCATAACACTCTAAATTGCTGAAGTATTGGCATGGGGGTCAGAGTTAGAGAATAAGTGAGCCAAATAATTTTTTTTTTTGGTGAGGCAATTTGGGGTTAAGCTACTTGCCCAGAGTCACACGGCTAGTGAGTTTCTATGTGTTTGAGGCTGGATTTGAACTCAGGTCCTCCTGACTTTAGGGCTGGTGCTCTAGCCACTGCACCACTTAGCTGCTCTCCATGTCCTCCCTGCCAAAATAATTATTTGATGACTAATGGTATCATACTATTTGGCTCCACAATACTTCAATTCAGTAAAAATTGATTGAACCCCTACTTATGTTCACAGTACATAATGGTGGAGTGAGTGCATGTGTGTATGTAAGTGGGGGGTAGGTGGGATAGGAATTTTTTATAAAAACACCACAAAATTTACTGAGGTACTCCTCTCAGTGAATGATTGGGATATTTGATTATCTTAAAAC
The DNA here is from genome assembly GCF_003287225.1 of Phascolarctos cinereus. Classification (NCBI taxonomy): domain Eukaryota; kingdom Metazoa; phylum Chordata; class Mammalia; order Diprotodontia; family Phascolarctidae; genus Phascolarctos; species Phascolarctos cinereus. The sequence continues at coordinate 545,253,134 of NW_027555847.1, read as the reverse complement.
CTAGAAATATCATATTCATTTCTGAAACAGTTCCCTCCTATAGAAGGTAAGCTCCCTGAAGGCAAGGCCTGTTTGATTTTTGTTTTTGTGTGCCCAGTGCCTAACACAGATACTTAAAAATGTGTCTTGAATTGAACAAGCACAGATACTGCTACTGCAAATTTGCACTCTCTAGTTTGCATTCTTATCTTCTGCCACACTGTGGCACAATTGGTCTTTTTTGGAAATATGTCTTTGATAACAATTTATTTTTCTACATTTACAGCATCTTTCACATTAAAATCACAAAATTCAGACCAAGAAGAAGTTTGAGCAAGTGAGCCTATTTTAAGGAGTCAGGGTAGATGAATGGGGTAGAAAAATAAACTAAACTCATTCAAATTGCAAGCATTTGAAGAGTAAATATTCTTTTTCATTGTTGAAAAGTGGTTGTCACTTGGAAGGATTCCTCAAGAGGAGAGAGAAGAGATGAGTGAAGTTTAATATTACTCATCTCAAAGGCAAGCAAGAAGGTTGTCAAGCTGAAGAATTTGAAGTTACATCTTTGGATGTCATCCATGGAGACAGGATGGCCAAAATAATGGTTTGCCATACCAAAGGGAAGTGAGAAAAAGATAAAGATGGAACACAGTGGATGGTGCCTAGGGGCCCTGCAGATTGGGCAGGAGGAGAAAGACAATGAAAGCCTCTGGTATAACTGAAAACAGTAAAGTGGAGAATGATGAGAACAAGACCAAATAGGAATATCCTTTAGGCACCTACCAGAGTTAAAACAAAGTATATTATTAAAAGGTCAAGTGAAGGTATTTATTACAGAACATAGATTTTTCACTGAGAGAAGCCCCTTATGTTACAGTGTAGGAACTAGGGGTCTAAAAAGGAGAAATGACATGCAAATAGTGGGAGAAAAGAGACTTGTACAGTTGAGGCAAGGAAATAATAATCATTTGATAGTCAAATGAACTGAGGTGCTATGATAAGGCTAATGCTAACTCAAAATATTTTAGGAAGTGGTGAAAATGACTGAAGTGTGGCCAGGTAATGATGATGCACTAGTAACTGTGGATGGGAAAGGAAGGTGTTTATCTATAGAAGATAACTTTTAGAACCAACACACTGGTTTTAATTATAAGAAGCAGGAATACTTGTAGGTGTATCTTGATTTACCTAGTAAATGTACCTGAAAAGTTTTGTACAAATCAAATTCTCACCCTGCCATCATGTTTTAAAGGCACTATTGGAGCTTGCTACTAAATGGTCTCTTACAGGATTTTTAAAAATAAAATAATTGATCATTCCTAGCTGACTTCTTTTTTGTGTATAAATCTGGATTTTTCTCATACTGGGTTTGATTAAAATGAGAGATGACCAGTCCTTGTTTTTATATGTGATGGTGTTATCTATTTCCAAAAAGTGAGAGGTTTGGAAGTGCTTCCTTTTTGTCCTGGAATGCATAGATAGTCCACAGTTAGATTATGTAGACAGATGTACAAAAATAGGAGGTCTTTTATGAATGCAAGAAGACAACAGTATTTATTAAGTACTTACAATGTTCCAGGCCCTGTGTCACATGCTAGGGATAGGAAGGAAAGTGAAAGCACAGAACCTGCCCTCAAGAAGTTCCCTTTCCAATGGTGGAGGAGAGACAATATACAAACAACTCTGAACATCTAAGATATATACAGTGCAAATGGGAGGTAATCTCAAGCAGAAGGCACTAGTAGCTATAAGGGGGAGTTGAAGAGTCTGTGAGTGGGTGGGAGATTGCATCTATGTCTCAGAATTAAATTGAAAGAGGAACTGATCAGAGAAGCACCTATCATATGCCTTACCGTTCTAAGGTCATTTCCCCCACCAGGCACACTGTAAAAGTAAATCATGGCTGGATCTCTGCCTCTAGTGGCAGACTACAAGTCGGAACTGTCCCTAGGCAGCTTTCAATTGCACACCAGACATTTTGGTGAGTGTCCTACTTTTTTTCCTAGCTGCATAGTTTACACATTACCTACGTGACATCTTTTTTCCCCTTCTTGGCTCCCTTTGTGCCCCTTTTTTTGGCGTGTTCCTTTTTGTTACCCTGTGGTAATGTGGTAGACAATGTTCCATTCATCCCCCAAAATGGAATTTACTACATATTTAAAGTGGATGTCACTCCTTTTTTTTTCAAGTCCAATAAAAACTGCCCCAGTGGTCCACAAACCTTTTTCTTTCTAAGTCAGACAGCCAAATGGAAAAGTTTCCTCACTGCCAAGAACCTCTACATATACCTATGTCTTCGGAAGTCTAATCTTAGTCTCAAATGAATCTCTGGTCAGAAAATATCATCCATTTCCTCCTCCTGGACAAAAGAGGAGTGGCCAACATTTGGCTTGTTTCATGCAATGTGCCTCACATATTTGTTACATTCTCTGTTTTTGGCTATCTTCCTTCATCTATAGATTTCCCATTACAGCAAGTTGATGGGGCTGAGGAAGAAAAAGAGTAGTTCAAACTTTTCAAGCTTGATTAGGTTGGTGACTCACAATCACCTTCCAAAGCCTCCAGTATCAGAGTGCAAGCCAGACACTTGTCAGACACTAAAGGAATAGCAGATGAATGTTAGTCTGTCTTTACCCATATTAAAACCTCTCGTTTTGACCCATATTAAAGCCACTCATCCCAACAGCTGCAGAGTGTTTTTTAAGCAAAATACTTATTTTTTTTCATACTGTCTTTCTCAAGTACCTTTCTAATCCACAGAGTTCATAGAAAAGCTTAGAATTTTTAAAAAATCATTCCATAGTTCCCTATTTATAGATTTCCAAAGAATATGCCTGAATCCAGATGTCATGATTTGAATGAAACCAGAATCAATCTAAAACTTTTTTCTCAAAATTTAAACTTATTAACAATTCTTCAGATATATATATATACACATATACAATGTATAAATAATATGTGTATGTATACATACATACATGTATGTGTACAAATATGTTATATATCCCTGTGTATACTATATGTGTGTATATATGTGTCTATATAAATATTTTTTTTGTTTCACATACCTCCATTTCCTGATTCTGGCAGGGCAAGGAAAGTGCAACTGCCAAAATACCATGAGAAAAGCTGTTCTTGGAGACGACTGGCCAGCCAGTAGCAGGAAGTACCAGAAATCTCATGAGAGAATCTGGTTACAGCCAAATTTTTTCAAACTTTAAAGGCTTGGATAGTTCAGATAAGTGCTGACCAGCATTCAAGCTTTAAGGTATTTATTGAATCACACTCCCAAGCTTTTTTTTAATGTAAATTCAGCACAGAATACTCTACCTTATCACCCTGATAACCTGGAATGTTCTCAAGTTGAGTCGATTTGGCATATCCCCAACTCTAGAAAAAGGAATTTCAGTTATCTGGTGGGAGATCAAGTCAAGTCAGATCAACAAGCATTTATTAAGTGATTGCTATGTGCCAGATACTGTGCTAAGTAGCAGAAATCTCAGAAGTACAGAATTATAGAGGTAGAAGGGTCTTTTGAGATCGCGGAGTCCAACTCCCTTGTTTTCCAGAAAAGGAAAGAGAAAGAGGTCCAGAGATGATATGTGACATGGCCAAGGTCAAAGTGGGAAGCAGAAGAGGTCTAGTCTTCAGGTCTGATGTTAATTCAGTGGTCTTTTCACTACTACTCCATACTAACTCTCAAACATCTTCAAGAGTAGATAGAATGACAATTCTAGCAAAGGCAGAACATCAGAAAGGTAGCTTTTTCTTCCAGAAATGGTGTGCTTTGCCCTTTCTGTTTCTCCCAATCCTTCTAGGTTTGGGGTATAAGAAACCCTGAAATCTGTTCTCATATCTACAGATTTGCTAGTTGATTGTCCATGTAAACTTTTTTTTGGTAGATGTTCCAGAGGATTAATTGTCCTATCTTTTCTAGTGGGAATTTTTCTCTCACTAATTATTTTCTCCTCTTTGACCACAGGATGGCAGTCCAAGATTTTATCTGTCGCTCTAAGTGGGTACCGTGAGTCTAGCGAGTGTATGTAGTTGTGTGCGTGTGTTAGTGTAATTTCACCGAAAATTAGAAACAGTGATGCTTTTTCCAACTTGAAAACAAAGATCTGAGCTTTGCCTCTTGAGTTAGCTCCCTTTTCACCATTTCATATTAGAACAGGAAGGCTGCTGCTTACACCCCAAGTTCTGTTGGCAATTGTATCTCCAAATGTAGCAAGCCCATGAAAGTATAGCCAGTTCATTTGATCATTTTGTAACTTTGATTTATAAATGCTCTGCTTCAAGGGACTGTTGTGTTTTGATGAGATATGCTGTGAAACGGATGATCATAAACTGTTAACTGTGATCTAGTTGGCTTCTTTAGATTACCAAAAATACAAAATATAAAAAAAATACAAAAATATGCTGTTGCATGATAAGCTCTAAATAAAGTGAAGTTTTTCTTTCAAGTGTTTCTAATACTTACTAGCATTTTTTTTATGGCTCTTTATAATTTAGAAAGCACTTTACATATGTTAATTCATTTGCTCCTTAAAACAACCTGGGAGGTAGGTGCTATTATAATCCTCATTTTACAGCTGAGGAAAGTGAGGCACAGAGAGGTTAAGTGACTTGCCCAGAGTCACATAGCTAGTGTGTGAAGCAGAGGTTTGAACTCAGATCTATCCTAACTCCAAGTATTGTGCTTTATCCACTGTGCCAACTAGCTGCCTAACTACTCCTATTTTTCTACTTTCTTTGGCCTAACAAAGCTGCCCAGAGCTTAAACTGCCATGCTTCTCCAGGGTGCTGCCCTAATGCCCTTCTTGCTTCCTCCACACTTCTGTGAAATTTATCTTTTCTCTCTACTGCCCCCTTAGAACCAACATCCCTGCACTTTTCAAGGTCACAGACATCACTCGCAATTCAATTCAGCAAACATGCATTTAGTTACCAGGTGTGATGATATAAGAACTGCTCCAGCCAAGGCCATGGCTTCCCTGAGGCTGTTGGTCCTTTCCCTACACCCTGGACTATAATTCCATTAGAATCAAAGAGGCAGCACAATAAAAAGATTCTTGGATGAGAAGTCAGGATCCCTGGCTTCCGTTGTGGGCTCTGTCACTAGCTGTATAACTTAATGCAAGTCACTTGAACTCATCTGGGCTTCAACTTCTCCATCAGTTAAATGGGGCGGGGAAAGAAATCACAATAATTTATGCAATGCCCACTATGATGTGAAGGAAAACAACACTGAAAGATGTCAGAACCCTGATCAATGCCATGATCATTCTCAACTTTGGAGGACTGGCAGTGAAAAGAGGTGGTGTCCTCTAGGTGCAGAATGTGGGATAGCTGTCATACCTGACCTATGTTTTGGTTGATTTTTCTTAACTACATTTCTTTATCACTAGGGAGTATTCTATGGGAGTGGGTGGAATCATTGGGAAGTGATGTCAATGTAATAAAAACATAAAAAAAATTATTGATTTTTTTTTAAAAGAAGAGAAGGGTGAGATTAGTTAAGGTCATTCCAGCTCTCACATTCCATTAAAAAAAAATGCTACCACTGTACAGTTGAAGTTCCTCTTCTTTTCATTACTCACTCAGTGAAATCCCCTGGAATCCTAGTAGACCAAGATTCAGGAATCTGGAGTTCAGCTGTGACTCTGTGACTGACAAGTGACTCATTAATTGACTTTGGGTGAATCAGGCACCTAGCTGCTTTCAGCTTCTCTGTTTTGTGAAGTGGTGGTTATAACCCCTACTCTTTGCATTATCATATTCATTGCTGGTGTTGCTTAGGAGCACTGAAATGTTTTCTACAGATCTTTCAACTGCTTTGACAGAAAGAGGCATTTAAATCCAAGGTATATTTATTTATAAATAACTTCTCTGATTTTAACACAGAAGACAAGAGAATCCTATGTTCTTTCTGTGATGTCAAATTAATTAGATTGGAAATGACCCATTAGTTATTGGTACTAGCAGAGTAGCAATACTGATACATTCTTATATTTGGTTAGCACTTGTACTTTAAATTTTTCTTATAAACATAATGATAATCCACAAATACAATCATAAAAACAATTATTTTTATATACAAAGAAGAATAAAAAGAGTGAATGTGGGGAATTGTAAACTCTTTTGTACAATTTATTTTTGGGAAAAAAGTATATTAATTTAACAAGATGGCAGCAAAGATGCCCGTTCTGTGTCCCCTTCTGAACTTTTTTCTTCTGTTTCTTCTCTTTTTTTTCTTTTCTTTTTAGGCAATTGGAGTTAAATGACTTGCCAGGGTCACACAGCCAGTAAGTGTCAAGTGTTTGGTCTGAGGCCAGATTTGAACTCAGGTCCTTCTGACTTCAGGGCCATTACTCTATCCACTGCACCACCTAGCTGCCCTTTCTTCTGTTTACTTTCAAAATATTTTGTTGATGCTTTTTTCTTTCTTAAAAAAAAAGACAACACATCTTTACCATTACTCATTAACTCATCCTACCCCTAAACAGACACTCTTCCTTATAACAAATATATGCAAAACAAATCAGTATATTGGCCCTATCTGAAAATGCACTTACATTTTCCCAAACACTTTCACCCAACAGTATCTCATGGTGGATATTAGGAGGGTAACATTGGAGGACCATTTCTTGAGGTTTACTTTCTCTAGTCAGTAGCCCTTAGCTGTCCTTAGTTGTGTTGGAGAAGATTCCAGCACTTATGTGTTGTCGTGACTTTACTTTTGCTACTCTCAGGAGCTCATTGCCACTTTTTAGCTGAACAGGATTGTAGGGGAAGGAGCAAAAGGAAAATAAGAAAAAGCTAAAGAGTAACTGTTTTGGACCACATGTAGAAACTACCCCTTCTTCCTTCACTCCCAAAGCAATCTGCTGTGAAAATAACTCACATAAGTTCCTTCACTTGACCTGTGTTAAAAGTGGTTTCTCCACCTTCTCTTTTCACCTATGTCCTTCTGTGTTACAAGCATCTTCCTTTTGATTTTCTTTGATTGCTGTATTGACATTCCCTGAACAAGTGGAATGTATAACCATTCCTCTGCAACTCATTATTATTTAAGATTTGTTCAGCTCCAACCATGTGCTTTTCATCAGCTTTCTGAAGGGCCTGGTGCATTAAAAACCTTCCATTAGCTCTCTTTACCCAGTGTAGCAGCATATTAATTTAGTTCTTGGGAAACTGAGGAAATTTCTTATTGAGCTACTTGATAGCCGTGAACTCAAGTTCTTCGTATGAAAGGATTATTATTTTGGAAGCAGTGAATTCAGTTTGTGGCATTTCAAACTCCGACTAGTCCTTTTCTTAGAGGTTTGTTTTTTTTAAAAAGGTGTCATTATTATCATGATAATAGCAGCTGTTTGATGAAGTAAGTAAAACTCATAACTCATGCTAATCTCCTAATATCACTGATATTAATTCATTTGTTTGAAAAACATTAAAGAGTTATTTGTCAGCTCACATCTTTTCCAAAGATAGTGTTGAAATTCCATTAGCACCAACTTTTATTTCTTTTCTAGGCTGTGCTCACCATCTCTATCTAGTCTCATTTTAGCAGCTCAATGAATTGGTGAAATGGCCTTGCCACTTATCCCAAAGAGAAGGATGATAAAAAGCTACCTACTGTTTTGGGGTTTTGTGTAGGTTCACTTATTTTGCAAACTATATTTGAGAATGCCAAAGTATAGAAACATGCCTTGTGGTATGATGATTAATACATATTATATGTTGATGATGGCTGTGTCTTAGAATTATGATGATTATAACTATGTCTCAGATGCCTAGCCCAGTGCTATATACTAGCGGGAGCTCAAGAAATATTTGTTTAATGAATGAATGGATGCTTGGCATTATTTTCCAAAATCACTAAAACAATGACAAGGCTCACATTTTCCAAGATAAGGAAAGCATTTCAAATGGATTTGTTGAGTCCAGGGAGGCAGCTTGGTGAAATGGAGACACTGCTGCCATGAGAATTAAGAAGACCCAGCCTCAAGTGTCATCTTTGACATCTATAACCCTGGGCATCAAGGTGACACATTGGAGCTTGTGTCACCTTAGAACTGATCTTGAAGCCAGGAAGACCTGAGGTCAAACCCTATCTGAAATACAAGTTGTATAACCCTAGACAAGTCACTTAACCTGTCAACTTCAATTTTCTCATCTATAAAACAAGGAAGTTGGACTCAGTAGCATTTAAGGCCCCTTCTAGCTCTCTACATAGCATAAACTAGGCCATAGCCTTGGGCGGCTAGGAGGTGCAGTACATAGATGGCCAGGCCTGAGGTCAGGAAGATTTATCTTTGTGAGTTCAAATCTGGCCTCCAACACTTACTATCTTTGTGACCCTGGGCAAGTCACTTAACCCTGTTTGCCTCAGTTTCCTCATCTATAAAATGAGCTGGAGAAGGAAATGGCAAATCACTTCAACAACAATGGCATATCTTATGGCATAACCTCTCAATGCCCGGGATTAAGAATCCCTGCTTTAAGATGATAAGATAGCTGCTGAGCAAGTTTAATGTCAATTGGGAAAAGGCATCTTTCCTGTATATGATAAAATCACAGAACTGGTTTAAAAAAAAAAGCATATATGACCTCTTTTGAAGACTCTTCATATAAATTCCACTCCTTCAAAGGTCACTGGGTTGAACAACAAGCCTGGAGTGAAAAAGACCTGAGTTTCAATGTAGACTCAGATACTTAGTAGCTATGTGACACTGGGCAATCATTTAACCTTTATTTTCTTCAGTTGCCTCATCTGTTGTTGTTGAGTTATTTTTCAATCATGTCTGATTCTTTATGACACCATTTGGGGTTTTCTTGTCAAAGATACTGGAGTGATTTGCCACTTCCTTTTTCTACAGATGATGAAACTGAGGCAAATGGGGTTAAGTGGCTTGCCCAGGGTCACATAGCTACTAAATGTCTAAGGTCAATTTGAACTTAGGAAGATGAGTCTTCCTGACTCCAGGCCTGGCACTCTATCTACTACACCACTTAGCTGCCCTGCCTCATTTGTAAAATGGGGTTAATAATAATACCTACCTCTCAGGGTTGTTTTGGGGATCAAATGAGATAATAATTATAAGTGTTTAGCCTACTGTCTGGCACATAGTAAGTGCTATATTAATGGCATCTATTATTTTTGTTACTATTATTATCATCATCATTATTTCCCCAAATCTTTCATTTATTTTCTGTACTTCTGCATTCTAATGTGCTTAATCCTAAAATCCTTGTCATATGTACTTGTTGTGTGTTTCCAGGTATATGTTAACCTTTCAAGAGTTTGTATCTTTTGTATCTTCTTTTAATTCATGATACAGTTGGAACAATGATTCTATGGTGCTCCCCTCATCTTGCCCCTCACCCCCTTCCTGAAGGCCAGATGTATTATATTTTAATCCTCCTCAGAGGTTATCTGGTACCCTTAGAGGTTGGAGAGGGGTGTCTTTAGTCTCTTGCCACTGACTCAAGCCTGTGAAAATTCCTTCTAGCTTTTAGGGGTTCAAGCACTCCCCTTTCTTTTAACTACTTAACAGTCAGATCAACTTTTACAAAGTCAGGAAAAGAAGCATTTATAAAGCATATGTGTCAGACACAGTGCTAAGTAGAGATATAGGCAGAGGCAGAAATGAAAGAAGTCCCTGTCTTCAAGGTGCTTATATTCTAATGGGGAAAAATAATCCACAAGTTTAAAAGAGTGGATAGAGGCATGGAAAACAAAATCCAGAGTCAAGAGTTTAGCTAATACATTTAACTTTTTGTGTAGCATGGACCCCTTTGTCAGTCTGATGAAGCCTATGGACCCCTTCTTGGAATAATGTTTTTAAACAATTGAAGGAAATGTTTAATTTTAATGGGAGGTTAGTAAAAATAAAGATTTCTTTTTCTCATTCAAGTTCATGATCCCCTGAAATCTATTTTTGGACCTCTTGGGAATCTGTGGATCCCAGGTTATGAACCCCTTGTTTAGAGAACATTATTAAGCTTGCTTATTTTAAATGCCATTTTGGGGACTGGCACTGGCTAACCAAAAGATGAAGATTTCTACCTAAGTCTCCTTTTGGATTGGTCAACTGAGGAAGGTTTCCTGATCTGAGAAGGGGGCAGAGTCAGCAAAACTCTGCATCGGGCAAGCCCCAGAAGAGGAAGTAGAGGCACATGCTTCCTGCCCCTGTTCCCTTCCCCCCATTTCAAACAATGTAAAGCCACCCAAAGGTTACAGTGGTGGTTACACTAGTTCCTCTCTGAATTTATCTTCAACAGTTAGGTCAGCAGGGCACCTCAGGTGGTAATGAACAAAAGTAGTCAGCCAGCCTGGTCACTTCCTGGAAAACTGGGTAGCTGAAGGAATGTACACAGTGGAGACCGCAGCCTGGGAAGGAGCACAAGCCCTTGACTTTTAATGGCATTCATTTGTTAGACAAATAATTGGCTTTTTTTTTATTGGGGGGGACTTCAGAAGGAGGGGCCACACATTGGGGTCTTAGTACATAAAACAAACATTTGTGGAGGCTGAACCAGTGAAAGCAGTTATTGGCACAATAAGGGGGTAATAAAGAGATAAGATCCTTGCATTCCAATTAAAAGGAAAATAAATAGCAACACCATAAGCTGGTGTCACTGGAGGATCGGAACAAGGCAAAAGCTTGCTTTCCAGCAGGAGACAGATAACACCTTCCTTCCCTCTGTTTCCCCAAGTAACAATGCACGAAGCTTCACTGTGGCAAATAAAAGGCAGTGAAGCGGCAGAAGAATTTTTTGTTGCAGATTAGAAGAATTTCCCATTTATCGCAGGAAACCCAAGAAAGATTGGACTAACCCATCACCAGAGAGGAGGGAAAACAAGCTATTAAGAGATTAGCATCAGGGCAGATGGCTTTTCTGATGGAGCTGTGTAAGAAATTAGTGCAGCAGCTGGCAGCCCCACCGTTAGAAGAGGCCTATCACCATATACTGTGCAGCCCCCGTTGCTGCTTCCATGGCAAGGCTAGCTCAGATGACAAGCAAACCTGGAAGTTGAGGGGAGGGAGAGTAGAGGGGGTGGTGGAGCATCAACTTCACAGATCTGTTCACTTCCTAGTCTGCTGCTAAACATATTAAAGCAATGATAATCACCCTGTCTTCTTAATGATCTCCTGAGCGTTAAATTTTCATATACCCAGAAGCCTCTTCCTTCCAAGTGATAGGAGAAAAGCACGAAAGCAAAAATTTAAATTAAGTTGCCATCATCAACTGTTCCACATAGCGTGGGTAGGGTGGGAGGCTCTGGCCAGGCTAATTAAGTAACCGACTTTATTAAGTGGTGAGTGGTGATCTAAAAAAATGAAAAAGAAACAGCATAATGTCATGCAGTTCAACTAGGGCAAAGGAACCCAGAATCACCAGAATGAGAAATGGAATGGGCCCTAACACGGCTTCCTGTCCATCCCACAAAGCAGGCAAAGATAGTTCCCAAACAATGGTGAAGAGTTTACCCAGACTCATTTTAAACGCCTCCCCGGTGTAAAATGCTTTAACTTTCTTTGTCCTTCTTAAGGTTCAGTCTTCTAAAACCTGATTATTTTTCTTGGCCTATGACAGCCTTCACTAAGAATCAAGTGAAAATTAATTTTGTTTTATAACTAAATTATAGTCACTATATTTTCAATAATTGTCTCTGTTCCTTCTGAGGAAGATACTTCTTACTTCAAAGTTCTAGGAAGTCCTCAGGATGGCTCTCATCACCTTACAGGTTGCAGCTTCTTCACCTTGGTAGACAGTCTTTGCAAACTTTACTACAGGAAAAAAAAACAAGCACCTTATAACCAATTTTCAGGCGCTAAGCCTCTCTGAAATGAACTAGGTCCGTTTTTAGGTCACAAACATATGTTTAGTTTCCAGGTCTGCAACCCAAAGTTTTCTGTCTAGGTAGGATTGGCACAGCCTTAGAAGATTCAGGATTACCTCCTGGCCATGATGAGACATTAGAATAGAACACAGGGGCTTAAAGTTTCGAAAAGATAGTCAGATCAATTATTCTATTGCTTCATTCATTCATTCATTCATTCATTCATTCATCTATTTGTTTGTTTGTCTGAGGGAAGGAGAGCCCCCTTACCAGAGGGGGGCTCTGGTAAAGAATATTTGGTGGAGATTAAAGTTGACCCTTGAGTGAAGCAAGGAAGAGCTAGGTGTAGTAAAAATAATAGTAACAATAATAACAAAAATAAAATAGGAATTTATATACTGCTTTTATGGTTGCAAATATTGTGCATCTGTGATCATGGACTTGGAGTTAGAAGACCTGGATGTGAGTTCTGGGTTACTGACTTCAGGCAAGTAATCCTTTTTGAGTCTCAGTTTCCTTATCAGCAAAATGGGGATAATACTATTTATATTATCTACTTACCAGAATTCTTGTGAGAAAAGTGTTATGTAAATGGGAGACATTATGTTGCTAATATTATGGGTAGATTTTGTTTTATCTGCTTTATTCCTTGCTTAGATTCTTAGATGTCTTTAGGGTATAGGAAAAGAGGGAGATATACTATACTGCTGACAGCTGGGCAGTGACTTAAGGAAGGAGTTTATGGGAGATAAGGCAGTGGTGTTGGGGAGTCCTCTTCAAAGAAAAGAAGGAAGGAAGGAAGGCGGGAAGGAAGGGAAAGAGAAGGAAGAAAGAGGGAGGGAAGGAAAAAGGATGGAGGAAGGAAGAAGGAAGGAAGGAAAATGAAAGGAAGGAAAGAAAAAGGAGGGAAAGAAAAAGGAGGGAAGAAAGAAGGAGGGAAGGAAGGAAGGAAAAAAGAAGGAAGGAAGGAGGAAGAAAAGGAAAGGAAAGGAAGAAATAGAGAAACTAAGAAAAAGACCTGAAGCTCTTATACACACAGTAATTCTATACACCTCTACTCTTAATTATCACCTCACCCAACCACCAAGGTAAAGCTGGACTGCCTCTCTACACTTACACACCTTAGCCTTAATTCACTTGTATTTAAATGGAAGGAGGAAGTAAAATTGTGTGTGATTTGCCCTGCCTGCCCCATCTAGGAAAGGCCCTTAGCCCATATGAAAAAGAGTGGTTTATATCTTGTTCATGGTGGCCCCTCAACTCATCTGCAACAGTTCTTTTACCTAAGTGTTTCTTAATACCTATGTGAAAGGACTTTGAGAAATATTAAAAGATCTATTCAAATTATTATTGCCTTTGTTCTACAACCCCAAGCAGGGTGCTTAATAAACGTTTGTTTCGTGAGTGATTGACATAAAGATTTTTAAAGTTTTTGAGGGCAGGGAATGTGTCTTATTCTTTTTTAGTTCCCTTCCCCTACAGCATCTAGCACAAGGCTTTCATTATACCTAGTAGATGATCAACAAATATTTGTTGATTGACTTATTGATCTCTTTGGCAATTTCCCCCCTCTTTTGTGAAATCTTCACACATTTTTAGTATTTTTCTGGCACAAAAGCATACAGAATAGAATGAATTATTCTGTGTTTGTTTCACCTTAGTGTTCCATAGGGAAAGAGAAAAAAGAAATCCTACAATCTTAATTGTACTGGTTTTTTTTTTCCTGCCACAATCAGTTTTATGTTTTCCCCACCCAATGCCACATGATTTGCTCAAGTTTCTTTAATGACCTGAAAGAGTTAATGCATTAATTAGGAATGGGAAGTTAACTTAGCCATTGGGGAGATAAGAGCATATTGTAAATTAATAATGTAATATTGTATCCCTAATTAATCAAAGGTTACTTTGAACATTGCTGTTTGCTTCAAACCTTTCCACTATTGAATGCAGGTAAAATCCAATTTTAACCAACTTGATGGGACATTGAAATTGCTACTTTGTATTTAAATCTCATTAAAATAGAAACCTGCTCTACAAGATGCCAAGGGAGAAGGGGCTACATTAGTAGTTTCAAGGGATTACTTTGCTAACATAAAACAAATGTTTGGGGGCACAATGTATTTGCAAGCAGTAACATTAACTGAGGAAAGGATGAGGAACCTTCCACAACGTCCAAAAACGAATGTTTTTAAGTCTTCTAAAACCTGGGCAAATTAATATTGTTATGTCTGTATTTTTCCCCTTTCTTATAATTGTATTTGAAGAAATACTGTAAGGCAACATGGGGTAGTGGAAACAGCAAATGCTGTACAAGACCTAGATTTGAGTACTGAGCACAGTATTTTCTAGCAGTGTGATTAAAAACAAATCACCTCATCTTTCTAAGCCTCAGTTTCCTCATGTGTAAAGAACAGTTAATCTAATTGTGTTGTTATTTGGTCATTTTAGTCATGTCTAATTCTTCATGACCCATTTGGCAAAGATACTGGTGTGGTTTGCCATTTCCTTCTCCAGGTCATTTTACAGATGAGGAAACTGAGGCAAACAGGATTAAGTGACTTGCTCAGAGTTGCACAGCTAGTAAGTGAAACTGGATTTGAACTCAGGAAGATGAGTCTTTCTGATTTCCAGGCCAGTATTTTAACTACTGAGTCACCTAGCTGCCCCCAAATTTAATTGTACTTGTGAGGAAATATTTTGTAAATTTTAAAGCATTGTATTTTTGTTTTTGTTCAGTAATTTATGATTTTTTGTGACTCCATTTAGGGTTTTCTTGGCAAACATACTGGAATAGTTTGCCATTTCCTTTTCCAGCTAATTTTACAGATGAGGAAACTGAGGCAAACAGGGTTAAGTGACTTGCCCAGGGTCACACAGCTGTAAGTGTCTGAGGTAAGATTTGAACTCAGGTCTTCCTGACTCTAGGCCCTGCACTCTACTAAACCTACCCCAAAGCAATGTATACTTGTGAGCTTTTATTATGTAACTCCTACAATAACTCGACATACTTTTCCTTTCTTTCTTTTTTTTTTTTTGGCTAGGCAATGGTGTTAAGTGACTTGCCCAGGGTCACATAGCTAGTAAGTGTTATGTGTCTGTGTCCAGATTTGAACTCAGGTCCTCATGAATCTAGGGCCGGTGCTCTATTCACTGTGCCACCTAGCTGCCCCATACTTTTCAAAATATTGTAATGGAAGGTAGCAGTGTAGAAGAAGGGGTTTTTCATTTTAAAGCATATTCCTTGGAGAACTGGAGGCCTCATGGCAGGATAACTGTTATAGACTTCCCATACTGAGCCCAATTTCTCTGAAATTTGAAAGAATTGATTAAAGGCCTTCAAAGATTCAAAACGTATAAGTGGAAATGAGATGGTAGTGGAGAGATCAGGAAGAGGTGGTCAAATAAGGGCACTGCTTAGCTCAAGGTGAAGAGTAACATTGAGGAATAATGGAGCAAAGTGCCATCAGAGACTGAAAACTGTCCAGGTAGAGAAGGTAGGGGATAGAGATCCAGCTAAGGTGGAATAAATGTCAGGTATCTAAGGCAGATGGAAGAAACAGTTCTTACACTCTGTCTCGACTCCTTTTTTCCTAGCTGGCTCCTCTGTTGCTTATCCTCTGAGAACCTTTAAGGGAAATGGAAATTTTAAATTGCCTAACTCCTCTGTCCCTACTCATTGACCCCACTCACCAATCTCCTCAACCCACCTATTTTTTCTGTACCACTCTATTCACAAAGTGTACACTCACAGAACAGCTGGGGTAAAAATGGAGAACTAGAATTTAACCACAGCTAGTAGCCACTTTGCCAGGCATTCTAACCTTTGTTTTTTTGTGTCATGGACTGCTTTGACGGTCTGGTGAAACCTGTGGGTCCCTTCTCAGAATACGCACACACATACACACACACACACACACACACACACACACACACACACACATACATACATAAGTATATATATATATATATATACACACAACATACATATATATAATGGATCAATAAACATACACATACATTATATTAAAATGGATCAAATAAAATACAGTTATCAAAATAATTTTTAAGGCCAAGTTCGTGAACTCCAGGTTAAGAACTTCTGTTTATACCAATACCTAATTAATCCTTGTAAGAAGCATTCTTTAATATAGTCTTCCCTTACCTAGAGAGTTATTCCTTGTAACAAAGAACAAAAAAGGGGAGGCAAAAGCAGGTCAGCAAAATTAATCAATACGTCAACTGAATCTGACAGCATATGCAAATGTCCACACCCATAGTCCACCACCTCTGCAGGGAAGGGAGCAAAGTACATCTTTTCATCTCTTATTCAAGACCAAGTTTTGATATTATAGTTACATAGAATTCAAGATTCCTTCCTTTTTTCCCTTCCTCCTTCCTTCCTCATTTCTTCTTCCTTCCTTCCTTCCTTCCTTCCTTCCTTCCTTCCTTCCTTCCTTCCTTCCTCCCTCCCTCCCTCCCTTCCTTCCTTCTTTCCTTCCTTCTTCATTCCCTCCCCCCTTTCATTTCTTCTTCCCTCCCTCCCTCCCTCCATTTCTTTCTTCCTTTCTTCTTCCCTCTTTTTCTTCCTTCCTTCCTTCTTTCCTTCCTTCTTTCCTTCCTTCCTTCCTTCCTTCCTTCCTTCCTTCCTTCCTTCCTTTCCTTGCCTGCCTGCCTTCCTTCCTTCCTTCCTTCCTTCCCTTCCTCCTTCTTTCCTTCCTTCTCTCCTTCCTTCTTTCTTTTTATTCTTCCCATGAGCATCAGAGAGAACATGAGAGAGACAAAGCAGATAAAGACAGACACAAATAGAGACAAAGACATAAAGAGATAGAGATAGAGAGTATTTCAGTTTTTTCTAAAACAATACATTTTTAAAAAATCAAATTTTAATCATCTAGCTTAACATTTTACAGACATTCAAACACAGTACTTAAAGACTATATTAAAGGGCAGAATCTTCATTAAATGGATTGATGGGAAAATTAGTAACTTGTAAAGTCATTTGTTACACAGGATTTTTCATTTATTAGATTTTGTTGTATATACAACAGTTGTCTATCGACCAAAAGTGAAAATATCCTTGTTATGCAGAGATGGAAATTCTAACAGTGTATGTTAAAATGGGATGTAACCTATATCTGCATCCTTGACTATTTTCATAACATTAGTTAATATTTTCCCCAGTGAATTCTCAATTTCTCTCTCTTATCTATACTTCTAATTAATTTGGAAATGATTTATTTTATTTGGCTGAGTTTCCTGATGTTTGCAAGACTCTTCTGTAGATTTCATTACCATATCATTAATTTTCTATTCTATATCATCATTAAGGGTGTAAAATAAAGATGAATGCCACTTTCACTTAGCTTCCCACCTTATTAAACACTAGAAGGTCCATCACCTCAATGAGATCTACTACCAAGGAAGTATCTTGATTTATAGTGATATAAGAAAAGTACAAGTATAAAATACTATCAGTAACTTTGGTCTAGTGTTGTTAAAGAAAGAGAAGCATAGGTATTAATGAGCCTCTGCCTAAAATTTGTTCGTATCATATGTGTGTGGGGGGGGGGGTCGAGGGGAGGGTGTATCTGTGAGTCTATATGTAGTGGGCAGACTATTGCTATACAGTACAGACCTGAATTTTTATGGGAAATTTTTCCTTATATTTATTCATACCCTCACAGTCCTTTCACACTATTTTATTTGGTTAGTGCTCACATTATCTATAACACTATGTCTGTATTAGGAGATAAAGGTCCGAAGCATGGGATGGAATCAGAATGGAGTAATCCTTGCCCAGCACATTTATTAATTGTTAATAGATGCTTGTTGAACCCTTGCCAGAGACAAGAAGTTTTTCTGGTGCCACTATTTCTAATATCAGTTCCTTATGCCCTCTCTTTGACTCCCATTTTCTCTTTCTCTCAGCCCTAAACTCCTGAAGCATCCAGAATTAAATTTTGGACCCTTTATTTGATTTGCATTCCCTTTTGTGAATGATAGGATAGAATGAAATTCAGAGATTACTGCTACTTGTTTGCAAATGAGTATAAAAAGTAGGAAAAGTGTGTCTGGCCACTTAAGGTATCTCTAATCAGAAATGATTAATACCTGTCAATCTTATCCTTACAAGGTGTTGCATAATGAGATGAGGTATGCTCAGCTCTCACGATCTAGTGAACCAAAATCTCGGTATGCTATATTCCATTTCCTAAGACCCATTACAAGAAAGGAAGTTCAGTATGAATGATTAAAGGGTTAGAGCCACTGACTTATGAGAGAAAGTTAAAAAATTAAATATGTATGGCTTGACTATCCTAAGAAGGAGGGGTCATGTAATAACCATTTGCAGAACAAATATCCAAGGAGTGTTAATATCAAAGATGCAAGGAACTTATTTACTAGAGAACAAGACAAAGTAAGTAGGAGTAATGGAATGAAATCAAGAAAAGGAAAAATTAGGCTTATTTGATCAGGAAAAACATCCTGACTGTGAGACCAATTAGACAGAGAAATAATTTCCCAGGAGGACTGCAGAAATACAATTACTTAATTCATTTATAACCAGACTGGCCAAAGCACCAGTAGCTATTTTGTGGAGAACCATCCTAAACTGGCAGGAATGCATGAAATGACCCAATAGGTCTTCCCCATATCCAATTTTCATGAGGCTTTTAAGGGCTTGGTCAATCTCTCAACATTAAGTGCACTAATTAGCACTTCATCTGCTTCACTGGCAAACAGGATGAATGCCAGTTGTGGGCAGAAGTCAGCATAGTATGCGAAACTAAGGTACTATTTAACATTCTAAGTAAGTGGATTGTGGATATGAACCTGAACATCCATAATAAGCATTCTCTAGACAGATGAAAACAGGCATCTGCTGC
Source organism: Phascolarctos cinereus (assembly GCF_003287225.1). NCBI lineage: Eukaryota > Metazoa > Chordata > Mammalia > Diprotodontia > Phascolarctidae > Phascolarctos > Phascolarctos cinereus. The sequence continues at coordinate 545,234,420 of NW_027555847.1, read as the reverse complement.
AGGAATTAACACCTTCTCTGATTTTTTCCTTAAACCAAATAGCAGCACCTCTTTCCTCTTAGCAGCAGAGTAAAGAAAGCTTTGGAGATTGCTTGGGGAAACCACAGATTTATAGCAAAAGCTTCCTCCTAATATGAGCACCAAACTTGGAATCATAGGACCTGAATTTGAATCCTGAATTTACCTGTGTGATTTTGTACAAGTCATTTAAATTCTCATGACCTCAGTTTCCTCATTGATAAAAGGAAGGGGATTGGACTGGATGGTCTATTAGATTCCTTGCAGCTCTATAATCCTATGTATGTCTCAGGGACGCTTTGGCCATCTTTTGCTTCTCTAGCAAATTGTCCCTACCCAGGTAGAACTTGAGAATGTCAATATCTGACACACCATCCTTTCTCTCCTTGCTTCCACCACAAGAATAGTTGCCGACTTCCTTTACAAAGCTCAGGTTTACAAATGAAATAGTTTTATTGAAAAATAAATAAATAAATGCAGAAAGGACTCTCAGTCACAGTCCTAGGGAAGTGATCTCCAAAGTGGGACCCTGTATACTAGGGATAACACCAGGGGGATAGCAAATTGGGAGAAGATAGGTTGCATCTCATACTTTCCACTATAGGCAAATGTGAGTGGGGCTCATCTCCAAAACAACTCCACCATATTCCATCACCCATTATCACCCAATTCTCCCCTACTCCACTCCTTTCTAATGTGGGTCTTCCATGGTTATTCAAGCTCTCAATATCTTCCCTTCTGTTCCAGTCATCAGCCCCTGAGAGCAGCTATAAATAATCCAGCTACTGAGTAGGCAAAAGTTTTCGCACGGCCCCTCCTCTCACCCAGAGTACCCACACCCTGGCCCTCAGTGACTATAGCAATCTCTGAGCTCCTGGGAAATAGCTAGGGAATAAGCATTCCTCCCCCCCCCTTTGGTTTTCACTGGGGATGCAAAGAAAGACAAAAAGCACTGAAGGAGCTCACCATCTAATGGGGGGAGGCAACCTGAAAATGACTGAGTACAAAAAAGATATATATATGTAATATGCATATATATTTATAATATACACATATGTATGTAGAATATATATAATAAATTAAAGATAACTAATAGAGGGGAGTCATTAGCATTAACAAGAATTGGGAAGGATTTCTTGCAGAAGATAAGACTTTGGCTGAGACTTGAAGGAGATCAGGGAAATTAGGAGATGGCCCTGAAGAGGAAGAGCATTCTAGACATGGAGTATAGCCAGTGAAAATGCTCGAAAGTCCAGAGATGGAGAGTTTTGTTTAAGGGCCAGAAGAGAAGCTAGTATCATCAGATCAAAGATTACATAAGGGTGGTGGTAGTACTTATAAGGTGACTGGAAATGTAGGAAGGTGACAAGTAAAGGAAGGTTTTATGGGTCAGATAAAGGATTTTATGTTTGATCCTGGAGGCAAAAGGGAATCACTAGAATTTATTGAATGGGGGTTATGTGGTCAAACTCATGCTTTAGGAATGCCAGTTTGACATATGAAGGGAGGATAGATGGAGTGGGGAGAGACTAGAGGCAGGGAGACCAAGCAGTGGGCTATTTCAACAGTCTAGGTGTGAGGTGATAAGGGCCTACACAAAGGTGGTGACAATGTCAGAGGAGAGAAATGTACATATGTAAGAGATAATTACAAAGGTAGAAGTGATAGAATTTGCCTACTAATTGGATTTAGGGGGTGAGAGTGAAGAATTGATGATGACAGCTGGGTTATGAGCCTAGGTAACTGAGAGGATGATGACAAACTTAAAAGTAATGAGGAAATTAGGAAGAGGGAAGGGTTAGGGTGGGAGTGGAGGGAAGATGAATGAATTCAGTTTTGGACATGTTGAGTTTAAGATGTCCATGAGACATCAAGTTTGAGATGTCCAGTAGGCAATTGGAGATATAGTTAGGAGACTAGAAGTCAGAAGAAAAGTTAGGGCTGGACAAATAAATCTGAGAATCATCTTCATTGAAATGATAGTTGAATTCATGAGAGCTGAAAGAGTGAAATTGTATAGATAGAGAAGAGGACCCAAAATGAGCTAGTGTTTAGTGGGTATGGCTTGGATGAAGATCTAGCAAAGCAGACTGAGAAGTAGTGGTCAGATAAGCAGGAGGAGGACCAGGTGAGATCAGTAGCACAAAAACCTAGAGAGAAGAGAATATCAAGAAGAAGAGAGTGAATGACAATGACAAGGCTTTAGGGAGGTCAAGAAGGATGAGGATTGAGAAAAGGTCATTGGATTCAGCAATTAAGAGACCCTTAATAACTTTGGAGATCACAGTTGAATGATGAAGTCCAAACCTAGACTGTAGAAAGTTAAAAAGAGAATGAAAGGAAAGAAAGTGAAGGCACCCTATTGCAGACAGCCCCCTCCAAGGAGTTTAGTCCCCAAAGGGAGAAGAGATATAGGATGATAACTATAGGATGGATGGATCAAGGGAGGGTTTTGAGGATGGAGGAAATGTGGGCATGTTTGTAAACAATAAGGAAGTAGGGAGTGAGCTCAAATTTAAAGAGCTAATGTGGTAGATGGGCAAACTCACATCTCCTGATTATTGCAAATCCTTTTCCCCCTTTATGATTTCATGTAATTCTGCGTGGGTGTAGCTGTCTGCTGGACTCTGAGGGTTAGTGCCATTTTAGAATCCCAAAGTTGTCTTTTCTCAATGTGTCTAGCTTATTCTCGTAACATCTCTCAACTCCTGAAGCAAAGACCAACATCGGCCATTTCTGTTATGGGGTACAACTTGCTCTGGTGGACGTTGCTACTCATATGTATGGGAACTGTAATTCTTCCGACTTTTTGAAGTTCACAAGGTCATCACCTGGTTAATGGTAGAGTGGGGATGGGAGAGACGTGATCCCCAAGGACTACCTTCTGACTCACTACTGATGGAATACCCTATGGAAATTGATTTGCTGTAATAGTTTACGCCAGACTATAGGTGTGTCTTATTCTTTCAAGCTACCCTAACATTTTTCGGTGTGGAGTCATCTGATTTCATCCAATGATCCATGTACTTTACTCCTCCCACATTTATTAAGGACTTCTTTGCATCCAGTTTACTCTTTTTATTAATTGAACAAATCTAGTGGTCTTGGCCTTCTGTGTTTTATAAGAATTGGAATGGAGGTTTCTATCCTCCACTTGTACATATGTATTTTCTTTTCCTAATGTGGAGCTTCTGCTACCAGAACTAGGAAGTAACATTCTACATTGAGTAGTTCCTATACATATCTATCTATCTATCTATCTATCTATCTATCTATCTATCTATCTATCTATCTATCTATCTACCTACCTACCTACCTACCTACCTATCTGCACATATAGTCATACATATTCTATATTATATAATTATACATAATAGAATGTTTACATATACTGTTTTGTTTTTGTTTTTGTATACCTAGCACCTGATGCAGTGCCTCAAACATAGTAGTTGCTTAATACATACTTGCTGAATTTAATTCTGATTAGAATGGCAAGTGGAGGACACAAATAAACATAGTTCTTATAGGATTTCCAGTTAGGGAAGAAGGAACAGGTAGCGAGAAGAAATAAACCCATTGTAAAGGCACATTAGATTTTTCCTCAGTTAACTTTCAGATTTGAAGCTATTCTTATATTTTTACTCAAGTCACCTACCCTAGGGGAAAAGCATACACTCACTAGATAATCTGTAGTATCATTTCTGGAACACTTTAAAAATCAAGTCCTATAAACAAGCCAATTAGAATAGAACAACCCCAAGGTGTTGGCCATTTTCCCTTGACCTAGCACCAACATGGAAAGCACTTGTTTTACTCTTCATTAGACATGTCTTCTGCAGTAAACAGTATTGTCAGTGGCATTTGCCAGGTCTCGCCCAACTAACCCCAATTCCCAGCTGAATAGCAACCCCAAAATAACAGATATCAAGTGGATGCTCAGTCTATTCAATAACTATAGTGGAGAATACTAGTCATTAGAGCAAATGAGCACTGTTATTGTCTCATGCAGCTGTGACTCTAACCCTGGTCTTGGATGGATGGCCTAGGGAAATGAGTTGAATTTTGCTTTTGTTATCTGTAGATAGAAGTTTTTCTAAAAAACACTGAGTGTAGCTACCTGAAGTAGATTGCCCACCCCTCAAAAAAGATGCTACTTGTCCTCCTCTCCAATACCTCCCCCTTTTTGCCAGCTGATTTTTATAGAATCACCCTAACAAATCACAATATGACATATCCAATTAGACAAAACGTTAATGTACTCGAAAAGTACATGGGTTGGTGTAAGGTGCAAGAAGACTCGAAAGGTAGGAATGTGTCATGTTATAGCCTTGGTTCTTGTGCCCAATATTTTTTGTCATTGTCCAGTTGTGTTATTGACCATGCCTCTGGTAGAGGCCATACCATCTCTTTTTTTTCAAGGTACTTTGTTATATGTACTTTTTTATATAATCTTTTTTAATATACTTTTAGGGATAGGGGAAGGCAATCAGGGTTAAGTGACTTTCCCAGGGTCACACAGCTAATAAGTGTCTGAGGATGGACTTGAACTCAGTTCCTCCTGACTCAAGGTCCAGTGCTCTACTGTGCAACCTAGCTGCCCCGCACACTATTTCTAGTAGTATATAATAGCTATTACTATTATTATATGACAAATTGATAATAATCAAGGTAAATTCACATTATGATGGCCATACAATAACTAAGACTTTGTCTGGAGCTTTGATTAGATCATTAACAATGTGATCTTATATTTCTATAGCACTTTCCTTTTTTTTTTTTTTTAGGCAATTGGGGTTAAGTGACTTGCTCAGGGTCATGCAACTAGTAAGTGTCAAGTATTCAGTCTCAGGCCGGATTTGAACTCAGGTCCTCCTAATTTCAGGGCTGGTGCTCTATCCACTGCACCACCTAGCTGCCCCTAGCACTTTCCTTCTAATCAAACTAAATCATTTGTCTTCACATTTTATATGTAGGAAAACTGGGACATTAAAAGTTAATAAAATTACCAATTGTTTTTTGAGCCATTTGACTTTGGAGATTAGAAGTCAATATCTGTAATTCTAGGTCAACATGTAGGAATTTTATACCAATTGGGCACCCCAAAGAATAATATGTCATATAAGAATATGTTAGTAGGAAAGGTGGGGTCCAGGTACTCCTAAATCCCAAGATGTTTCAATGTGACTTCAGTTGTATCTGATTTCAGCTCAGTTGTCTTTCTATTAGTGTTTCCTGTTTCTCAAAGGTAGGGTGGTCTGGAGTCTAGTAAAGACAGTCCAATTTTAACATACATTTCCTGCATGGAATTATTATAATATACCACAATATTATATTAGATTGTAAGTAGTCATTAATTTGGCATTGCATGTAGAGGTTTAGTATGTGATATAGAATCCCATTAAAAAAACACTCCCTCATTCAACAAATACTTACTGAGCACCTTCTACTTTCATAAAGCCCACTGGTCCCTGAGCCTCTGAACTTATTAACATATAGAAAATATAGATCATGGGAGACATGGAGACTGAAAAGAACTCTAGTGCAGCAAAGTTAGCATGTGACCTTTATTCTGAAATACCAACATCTAAGGCTTGACTGAGAGGAATCGAATAAGCTGAACAATCCCCATCCCTGCCCCACCCACCCATTAATTTCCTACTAAACCATCATCTTCCCTTTCCTTGAATGAGTAGTAACAAGGTGATAGTCAGGTTAACAAGTTCAAGGGATAGCATTTTCTCTCTAACAGGTTGGCTGATATCCCATCAGATTGGGTCTTAACATAAAATGTCTAAATGAAGAGTTTTTTTCCCTTTGCCTAAGCCTTTCATAAATACTAAACCTGGTGGTCTCCAGTTTGGACTCTTCAACTATGCCTGGCCCCCATTAAGTTAAGATATGAAATGATTTGTTTCCTACAGTTTTTATATCAACCATAATTGAAACACTCTAGTACAATGAAAAGACTGATAACTAATACCATATTACTTTTCACTAAATGATAACTTCTTGAAATCTTCATCAACGAACTTAAGTGATTTGCTCATGTCAGTCAATGAATAAGCATTATTAAGTACTTGTTATGTATCAGGTACTGTGCTCAATACTAGGGATACAAAGAAAGAAAATAGTACCTGTTATACAGGAGCCCACAGTCTAACAGAGGAGACAACATGCAAACAACCATGTACAGATAAGATACATACAGGATAAACCAGAAATAATCAACAGAGAGAAGGCACTGACATTAAGGGGTATAGGGAAGTTTTTTTAAAGTGGAATGGACTTTAGCTGAGATGTTGGACTTCATATACATATTTCCCTACCTGGTTTGGAGCTAGAGACTTTTTTTTTTAAAAGAAACTCACTGGGCTAGGAAAAGAGGGGTGGAAAGGGAAGAGGTATAAAGATGGGGGGGAAGGGAGTGGGTTAAAGCCTTTCATTTTCTTCACTAGCCAAATGTTCTTTAGAGCAAGTGTGTATTAGCCTTTGAGATCCTTGTTAAGAAGAGGGCAGATTCAGGATGGCAATTGTCTTCTTAATGGACTGATTTGTTGAGTTTTTCTGGTCTCAGAACAAAGATGTGCTGAATTGTAATGTTCTACAAGCTACTCATGAAGATTAGGCTTTCTATGAAGTTGCAATTATCTTTTCTTATGATTAAGTGAGAAGCTTCCATATGATAAAAGTCACTGGACATCAGTCTTTTTCATCCACCTGCTTACTTTTGAGATTTGCAAGGAGGCATTAAAGCTACAATGAAATTTACATGACCTAATGGAGTCTTAACCTACTTGAGACCTTGAGATACAAGTCTCCTATCTGCAGCATTTGAACTTTCTGGTGTCTCACTGGCTTATCAGTAAACATAACTTTAATGTTTATTGCCCCTCTCTTCCTTGAAAATTTCTCCAGTATTCCCTTCTCTTTGACAATTCACTAATAGTTTAATTCCCTTTCCTTTCATTGGATAATCTGTCTTTGGAGTAGGTGTAAATCAGCCCACACCTTGCCTGCCTCCCCCACTTTCCTCCTTTTCCAGCACCAGACTGATTCATTCCTGGTTGTTACCTTTCAAACTCAGAAAAGAGCAGGCTAAAAGTGTCTCCAGATCTTGGTCTCAGACTTGAATTAAAAAAGGAAATAAATGACATCTGCTTATTTGTACGTTACAAAGGGACATCTTAACTGGGTTGTCACTGCATGCATTGCCCAGCAAATAGACTGCCTTCACTAAATCCTCAAGGGTTCGGGTCTTTCCACAGCTGGATGGATTAATGTGTGGAACCACTGATTGTGTCAAGTTGTTTACATTTAAAAGCAGTGAAGCTGGCTCCCAATGCCTTTGGTGGTCATCTATGCTGCAATCTATCTGTTAGAAGCTCTTTAAACATAGTTGTTCTCTCTGAGACAGATTCCTTACGTGGGTGGAGTACCCTAGTGGTTTCCTGATCACTGTGGTCACAGAATGTGATGCTGTTATACTTAGCACTAAGATGACAGCTCCCTCCTAAAAGGGGGGGGCACTACCCAGCGTGGGCATTGATAGGTACCAGCTGTTGAGTCTAAACTTCTGTCCTTGCCAAAGTAAGTGCATTGGCCTAGATAATAATGATCTACACTTTAGGTCCTATGCTTAGCTTTGATAAGCAGTTAAGGAAGGAAAATCCTCAGGGAAGAACATATGGAGGAAGGAAACAAATAATTCAGTTCAATAAACATTTATTAAGTGCCTACTATGTGTCAGGCACTGTGCTAAGTGCTGGGGATACAAAAAGAGGCAAAAGACTATCCCTGCCTTCTAGGAGCTTATAATCTAATGGAAAAGACAACATGCAGAAAAATACATTCGAAGTAAGCTATGTACAGGCTAAATAAGAAGTCATTGAAAGAGGGAAAGCACTGGAATTAAGGGGGTAGGGGAAGGCTTTCTGCAGAAGATGGGATTTTAGTTGAGACTTAAAGGAAGTCAGCGAGGTCAGTAGTCAGAGCAGAGGAGGGAGCATTCCAGGCATGAAGGACAGCCAGAAAAAATGCCCAGAGAGATTTGATTCTCACAACAACTTTGGGAGGTAGGTGCTATTATTATCCCCATTTTAGAATTGAGAAAACTGAGGCAGATAGAGGTCAAGTGATTTGGTCAGGGTCATATAGCTAGTAAATGTTTGAGGTTGAATTTGAACCCAGGGCTTCCTGATCCAGACCCAGTACTCTATCTACTGAACCACCTAGCTCCTAAAAAAAAAATTATCAACCTGCCATTTCCTAGATCCTGTAGGTTTTTCTATCTTAAAACACTTTTAAGGAAACACTTTGGGGAATTGTCAGATCTTAAATCAACTGAATTAAAAATGAAGCATTCTGGGTTTATATCATTCACCAGTTGTGAATATGGAGAATGATTTTATCTTTGCAAAGTTCAATTACATCAAACCATTCAAGGTGATCTCCCATCCCAAGCTAAGCCATAAAGCAGTGTGGTACAGTAGAAAGGCGAGGGATTCAAAGACAGATCATCTAGGTTCAGATCTCTTTTTGCCTTTCCTTTTGTCCTTGCTAGGGTCATTCAGTGTTATTGGGCCTCAGTTTCCTTATCTGCAAATAGACAAAGTAAGACTGGATGATTTCTGAGGTACCTTCCAGTTATAAGTCTCTGATCCTGGGAATTCAAAAGTTTCATAATTTCAGGCAAGTACAAGTATCACAAATTATTCCTGCAGCAAACAGAATAAAGCTTGCTGGTGGGTGATAGAAGAAGACCAATCTGAATAGAGTTTCACCCTCAGCCCGTCATCTGGTAGCTTCCTACTTTAACCAATTCCTCTTATAAACCAGGTGGTAATCTCTAGTGTTTCTATGCTGCTAAAGGTCAGCATCCTTTAAATTAGGCACCCTCAGGCAAAGTTCCAATTACCTGGCCCTGGCCTTGGCCTTGATTCTGGTGCCAAAGAATTATTTTGACAAAGTTCAACTCTTTCACCATAGGATTGTAGACCTGAAGCTGAGAATGACTTTATTAATCATCTAATCCAGATGTCTCCTTTTACTGATGAGGAAAATGAGGGTTGGTGATGTGAGTGACCTGCTCAAGACCATGACGGTAGCCAGCATCAGAGCTGAGATCCCAGGCCACATCCTTTGATTCAAGGAGGAGCCCTTTTCCACCACACTGCACTGTCTCTTAGGCAATATGATTTGTCATTGCCTTAACACTTACAAACAAATGCATCTGACAATGCAGACCTGTTTCCGCTTCTTCATACCTGGCATGTAAATAAGGTTTGGGCAATTAAGGAGGTTGATGGTATAGCTCAAAAACATATTCCTTTTTACATTTGTATTTGAGGAATCCTTTCTCCAGTTGTAACTCAGTCAGCTATGATTGCCTCTGACTGTTAAATTCTCAGTGGGTGTACTGTTTCACCTCTGAAATTGGCAAGGGCTACATACAAATCAAGGTTTGATTTATTGTTTTGTTGATTTTCTAGTCTTAAGAAAGTGATGGAGAAAATGTTAATAATGCAAATTAGAGTTTAAGATATGTTGTGAATATATTATTTTCCAGAGAGCTGATCATTAAATATTTACCAGCACATCCATGCCTGCCTCAGAAACTCACTAGATAATTGTGTCACCGTGAGCAAGACACAGAACTTTTGTGTGCCTATTTTCCTCATTTGTAAAATGAAAGGGCCAATGGCCTCACCTTGAAGGTTCTGTGATTCTTCTGTAAGGAAGGGGAAGGAACAAATCCCATCTCTAGTTATCTACTCCTTCTCATCCCACAGTAAAAGGGTCAGGGTAGATAACCTCTTGGAGGGCCCTTGGCACTTTGCAAATGGGGTTAGGGGATATAGTCAAACTGAGGGAGCTGAGAGTGTAGTGGACCAGGTGGAGAAAGTTACCTGAGAAGATGGGAAAGGAAAATACCCACAAGAACAAGTCTCTGCAGGAGACTGAGGCCATCAGCTCAGGTCCAAGACCTTCAATCTAGGTCTTCATTCCATCTAAAAGACCATGTTCCTCTTGTTAATGAAATGTCAAGCAGAATGAAATCAAAAGGCTTTCTGAAATTAAGATCAACGACATCTATGGTTCAGCCTTGTCTAAGTGACCTGCTTCTCTAACATAATGAAAAAGTAGACCAATTTTATGTAGCCTTTTATTGCTTGCAAAGTATTCTTCAAAAGTATTTTCTTTGTGCAGGCATTGTTATACTCATCTTACAGATGAGGAAACAGGCCCAGAGGACTTGCTCCTAATCATACAGATAGGAAACTGCTAAGCGACAGCTTGAACACAAGTATAATGCCAAATTCAAGATTGAGTGCCTATAGCATGCTAACTCATATCATATTGTCTAGTCTGGAAGATTTGTGGTTCACAAACCCAGACTGATTACTACATAATATCTTCTATCTCCTTATTTAATTACAAATTATTTGGTGTTTTCAATCTCTTTAGTATGCTTGTCATGGATTATTTTGTATTACAGTGACAGGGCGCCAGGTATCACATCCCTCACTAGATTCTAAGTCCTTGGTGATGTGTCTGGTGTGGGGGCTGCTGAGGCCTTTTCAGGGCTGATTTCTGCCTTTGGTATCCACCTGATTCACCCCACTCTTATCTGTGGCTCCAATAAGCTGTAGTGTATGTAGTGGTCACACCCCAGTAAAGCATCTCAGTAGAGCAGCTAAACCAGGTTGAGGGTTACTGAGGGGTCTCAAACCAGTTGGTGAGTTAGGGGAGTGTTTTGCCCAAGCAGATGAAGACTTCCCCTGGGGAACAGGCAGATGCGAACAATTCCTTCTAATAGCCATGAAGTCACTGAAGCAGGTGCTGTGGAGTGCTGAGAGCTTGGTTAGACATTGAAGAGGCCAAGGTCATTCACTGCATCCTGAGCCATCACCAGTTGTCTTGACATTTATCTTGCCACTGGACACCAATGACTCTGGAAGAGTGAGGCCAATGACTTTGTGCAACACTGCCTCACATAAATCCAATTTATGCATGAATCAAAAGACATCATCTAAGTCCTTTGAGGGCAGGGACTATGACATCTTAATCTTGACTCTCCCCTAGAGCCCAGTCTAATGTGTGGCAGCACATCATAAGAACCTAAGAAGCATTCATGGACTTGAATCAGTTCTAGCATTGTGTCAGGTACTGCTAAACTGAAGGTCTATTAATTTCAAGGACTATTCTCTTCAATTCCCCCAACCCTGTCTTAATAAAAATGGACATGTTGCTTACCAGCAACCTACATGGGGATTTCCCATTCAGTTTGGATATTACAAAGGAGATTTTATGGTCCAAATATTCTTTTCTCCGTCTCCTAAAATAGATCCAATCAAAGAGGGTTAGGATGGTGGCCATCAGGTAGCTGGCTTGATTCTATGCTTCAAATTTCTGGTCAGGGATCAAAGAAATCCAAAACAACATGCACCATTGCAAAGTAAAATACTCTATTGATTGTGGGTAAACAAGATCATGCAGACAATTAACTGAAATTGAATGTAGTATATTATTACTGACCCTCTGAGGCAAACCATTTAAAGGTAGGATCCTCCGCGTAGAGATAGTAAAGTGAAGACAGGGTATCACTGCTTCTGGATGGAGCTACAATTAGGAAGAAGAATGTACTGCAATCTCACAGAGACATTTTCTTAACTAAGCCATTCTGCTACCCATCTGACTTGTGGTTACCTGTAGTATGAATGCAGACAGAAATCAGACCTGAGGTGGTCTCTGTAGGGAACGGCAATCCTATGGAAAGCCCAATGACAAAGAAGAGCAAACAGGGTGACTTCTTGCTGCAAGCAGTCATGGGAAGATATTGACTGCAAAGTGAAGAGTCCTTGACGGCTCTCCCCAGTGAGATGTGAGCTGAAGTTCCTTGGGGACAGGGACAATTTTCTTTTTGTCTTCATATCATATAGAGCCTTGCATATAATAGACATTTAATCAATTTTCACTGGATTGAATTCCAGTGAATTAGAATGGGTAGACCTACTTACAATTTGTTGTGCTTTTTTAAGGGATAAATTGAAGGCAGGGTGGGGGACATGCTGCTATCTGCTGATTTCATGATATTATTAGAGTCATCAGCCTTTGGTCAGTATTTGTCAATCAATCAATCAACAAAATTCCACGAAGAGCTTGCTATACTATGTGCTGGACATTGGGCAAAGCTCTGGGATACAAAGTCAAAAAGTGAAATAATCTCTGTTGTCAGTGTCTACTTTCTATTGCAGAAAACATGTACATATATAATAACATTTACACATTCAGAATAGATACAAAACATATACAAGGAAATGAGGTACCAAGGTAGGGCACTCTCTTAGGGAAAGCTTCAGACAAGAAACCAGTATTTATTAAGGCCAGTGCTTTCATGCAGAAGGTAGTCCTGTAGCCAAGTCTTGAATGAAATTAGGGTTTCTATGTGATAGAAGAACAGAGGGAAAGAGTGTATTGGAATCATGGGAGGGTTTAAGTGGCATATCCTTCTCTTCTGTTTCATATGTTTCCCAGAAGCCTACATAGATTTTTTTGAGGTCCTTAATGAAAATATTCAAACCCTCCCAAGGAACTTGCAAATGCCATATTTTTTATTAATATTGACTACGTCACATCAAAATCTGGATATTTTAAAACAGCTGGATGGTTGACTGTGTTTTTCACCATTCATCTTTGCATTTTGGGGTTGTGTAGGCATAACCAGTGTCTTCTGTGTGGGATTTTCAGGACTGGCTCAAAAGGCCATAATGCCCCTGAAATATTGTGTCCTCAATTCAGAGATAAAAAGAAAGAAATAATTTATGTATTGGTCAGTGTCACATATGGAATCTGTTTCAGCACTCTCTGTTCCAAAGAAAATCCAAGTGTCATGTTGTCAGTCTCATTGTTATAATTATTAGATAACACTTCCTGCCTCTGTGGTTTTCATCAGAGGAACAGAAAATAGATATGGAAACCATCAAATGCATTCTTCATGATTTGCACATTCTTTCTTTAAATTTATGAATTTGATGATATGTTTGATATTTTTTATTTTTAAAATAGTACCCTTTTTATTTTTAAAATAGTACCCTTTATGACCATGTTTTTGTATTAAGGAAATATTTATTTTTCAAGCTTTCTCGTCTTTCTTCAATTTATTTCAACCTTTTAGACATGTACAGGCATTTACTTTTAAATGGCCACATATCAACTGTAAGTACTTAGGAACTTTGAACTATATAAATATGTAAGCAGCACAAATATCATTCTGGAAAATTAATTACTAGCACGAGTCCAGTCTTGATGAGTAAACAGGAAGGATAGGTCACTGCTGAGTGGTTCAAGAATGAGGTGTCCATTCAGAGACATTTGGGCCTCATGTACGCTGCACATGTGAACATTTCCATAAGAATATGGGAAGGAGAAACTTCCGAATTTTTTTCAAAAGGGGAAGTTTGGATCAATCGTAGTTATTTTCAGTTAGGGTAAAGCTTATTGTTTCTCCTTTTCCCCAGAAATAGTTTTGTGTTGATGAAACATGATGGTGATATATATTGTACAGTCAGACTAGGAAAGTCCCTCTTCAGTTCTAAACATTTTTTTAAAGACCTACAGTGTTGTTTTTCTTACAAACATCTCAGTAAGCACATAATAATGATAACAACAATAATTTCCTCTGAACTTTGTCAAAAAATAATATAATGAGATAATAATGTGTTACACTTGATAAATATAAAAGTCTTAATATATACCAAGGAAAGACAAAGACTGAAGGCTTTGAGCTTTCATCTACCCATGGCTGAAGGTGGTACAATCTAACTATAATCAGTCTATGAACACTTATTAAGCACTTACTATTTGTTAAGCGCTATACTAAGGGCTGGGGATACAAATTAGAAAAAGAAAGACAGTTTTTGTCCTCAAGGAGCTTATAACAAGATGTGAGAGACAGCACACAAAAGAAAACTGAAAAGAGTGGAGAGTGAGGCTGGGGAAGAAGGTACTCAGAGCCAGGGCATTGTGGAGTCCAGTCCCAGCAGCGAAACTGGGTAGAATTGAAGAACTGATGGTCTGTGAGCCCTTTTTTAAATCGAGGCTTTCGAAAGAGTTCTTTGCTTTGTCCTCCAGCCCTGTAATCAGAAAGGCAGAGGATACTGAGGGTACTAAGGAGGTGTGATTACCAAAGCTAAGGTAACCCCAAAGGATGATGAGTTTATTGGTAAATAGGTTTCCTGGGAGCATGGTGATGGTGGAGGCCAAATCTAAGGAGTACAACTGGTGGAAAAAGATAACTACAAATAATTTCATGTCCTGTAGGTTAGCTAGTCAGTCAACAAATATTTATTAAGTGCCTACTATGTGCCAGGTACTGTGTTAAGCTCTAGGTAAGACATACTGAACAAAAAGCAAGGAGAAGGCAATGGCTGAATATTTTGAGACTTATTGGCATCCTGACATCAACAATTCCAACCATCCAGATGTTTTAAAATATTCAGATGTTTGATGTGATATAGTCAGCATTAGTAAAAAGAGATGTTTGCCAGTTCCTTAGGAGAGTTTGGACATTTTCATTCAATGGGAAGAAAACATTTAAAGCAATTAGCAACCTTGCAGTATCATTTTTAATGTAAAATTTTAGATCTTTAGATGGACCATAATAAATTCTAACTGTATAAAGCAGAGTGGGGTGTAGGAAGATGGTACCTGTGAGATGACAAGGTGGCTATTGAGAAGATGGCAGGAGAGTAAAGGGCAGCATAGCTGGAGAAATCAATTTGAAATAATGAGCTACATGTGAGGAACTTAACCAATGGGGATCTTGAAAGCCCCAGGGTGAGAGTTTCACAGATGAGGGGGTTAAGTCCCCTAAGTAGGCTCTCTGGTTAGGGACAAGGCAGCTGGTGAAGAGATGATGGGGGTGGGAGGAATCATCTCTAAATTATAGAGTGGAAAGTTTTTTAAAATACAGAGTCCTAGCAGGGATCAAAATCACATGGAAACAAGATGGAGAACATATCTTCACTGTTCTTTCTGTTCCTGCAGTTATACTAAGGATGCTGTCAGTCAGCAACAAAGGGCATGCTTACATTCTAATATTTTTGTTGTTGTTGTTGAGTCATTTCATTTGTGTCTGTCTCTTTGTGACTTCATTTGGGGTTTTCTTGGCAAAGATACTGGAGTGGTTGGCCATTTCCTTCTTCAACTCATTTAACAGATGAGCAAACTGAGGCAAATAGGTAGTATTTGCCCAGGGTCACATAGGTAGTAAATATCTGAGGCCAGATTTGAACTCATGTCTTCCTGACTTCGGGCACGGTACTATGTCTAGTGTACCACCTACCTGTCCTATAACATTTTTGTTCAGCTACAAAAAACAATTATTTTATTCATCTGTGCAACATTCTATAGAACATTAAATATAAAGAATAATAGGATAGCAATTTCTTCCAGAATGCCTGAACCCCACGAAAAATAGAATGAGATAATACTAACAATTTACATTTATTTAATATTTTAAAGTTTAAAAGCACTTTACATGATTCACATGATCATCAATTAAAATACTTAAGACTAGTTGTCAATAGCAAACCACTGAATCCATTTTCCAAATCCTTTAAATATTTATTTGCTACTAACAAGCTAAATTGCTACTAACAGCATTAATCTATAGAAGACAGTGGGAAAGTACCATCACCAGTTAAAATCCAGTACCTCAAGACTGAATTTGTGGTTCTACTCAAGAATGTATTCCTTGCAGAATGTAAGCTCATAAGCGGCAGGAACTGTAAAATTTATATTTTATAGCCTCAGCACCTGGGTCCTTTGCCTCGCATATGGGAGGCACTTAATAAATGCTATCTGAATGAATTTAAGTGAGAAAGGATTAACTACTGACAGATTAGCAAGCCTTAACTATACAAGGTAGACCTTCTTATGAAGTTTGCTTTCTTGCTTTCCTCCATCCCCTCCTCAGTATAGGCACTGCTTCTTAGTAATAAGACAAGATGCTGATGCTATAGTTTATGATCTATACCAACCCAATTTTTACGTGAATCATAGAATCTTAGAACTGAAAGGGACATCACTTAGAACTACTTGAAACATGTACAATATCCTCAACAATTAGTCTTTTAGATTTCACTTGAAGGCTTCCAATGATGCTGTATTCACTACCCGTTGAGATTGGCTATTTGCCTTTTAATAGTTTGAATCATTAAGAATCCCCCCCTCAGCTATTAAACTGAAATACGTCTCTCTATAACTTATGCTCTTTGGCTCTAGCACACCTTGAACCCCCCCACCCCCAAATCTTGGTGGTCAAGCAGAATTAGTCTAGTTCTTCTGAATAACAACTAAAAACCCCTTAAGACAGTGAACATCTCCCTATGGCTTTTCTGCAAGCTATCTCCAATTCTTTTTTTTTTCCTTTTGGAATATTAGGATGGAATGTATTTTATGGGTCTAGATCCCCAACAATGAAATATTTGTTATAATTTTATATTTTACAACTTATTTTTACATTTTTATTTTATCTTAATTTTTTTATTTTATAATTTACAGGAAAACAAGTCATTACTGCTGGCCAATTATGAAATTTTGTTAAAGTTTTTTAACCAATATGTGACACAGACAAGTTAATTAGATTTGTGCTTACAAGACAGTATGTGATCAAAACATAACAAACTCAAAGGGCCGCAACCTTTTCTTCCCTTAAGATATAGGCAGAATATCTTTTAAAAAATGAATCCTTATTTATTTCCATTTCTTTTTTTATTATTTGCCATTTTGTGGTTTCTGACTTGGGCTTCTCTGAGTAGAAGTTGATAATTGCAATAAAATACTTTTTTTTTTCCAGGACATTGTCCTTCTCTTAGTAACACAGTGATCTGCTCTACCTGTATGAATTTTATCCTTCGGAATAGGATAATACTGATTCTTATCTAATCTCAAAAATTTTGGTATCTTCTCTCCCTAAAGTAATGATTCTGCCTGGTTAGTACTTTCCATTACTAAACAGAAATATAAACAATCATGAAAAATTATCAAAAATCTGATATTACTGGAAATTAAACCTGAGCTTTTAACAATTAAATATTAGAGATATAGGAAAAATCAAAAATAAATCTGCAAACTGTCTAAATTTTGTAAAAAAAAAAAAAAAGAAAAACAAAACAAAACCCAAATCCTTACACTTTAAGAAACAATCACACAAACTAGTAGGTTAGCTTAGAGAGAAACTGACTTAGAAACTAATTAGGATATAACTCTAAATTTTATACCTTTCATTTCATATAGAACCTTATATTAAAGTGGTTCCATATGCAATTTAACAGTTGTCATTTTTGAAGGCCTTTATTGTGTCTTTCTTTGTCTGAGAGTCAAAAATAACAAGTTTGTTGGTGATTGCTCTGGACCTCCACATTAAATAAATTCAGTCTCTTTTGAAGACATGAGTTTCCTTTTGTATTTCTGAGGTAATGTTTTTACTATTTCAGCAGTGTTTGGTGGACCAAGATTCGTTGGCAAACCTGGTGATTTGCCTCCTGCAGAACACTGTAGAACAGTGAGATGGAAGCCTTGATGATTGTGAAGATTCTGGTATATTCAGTGTGAGATTGCCTTTTCTTCCCGGGAACCTTACCAGTGAAGTATGCAGCTTGACTATCTGGATGACCTTGGTGGCTACTGCCATCTTCCTGCCCATGACAAGTCACAGAGATGTCACTATCTCTACCACGTTATTCTTCTTTGAATGTGCTTCAGTTCATCATTATCCTTCCTAACCCTAAATCCCCTCTACCTGAAACATTGATCCCATTCCTTCCTTTGGAAAAGAAGACCTTTAGTATCTAATTTCATTAACTTTTGTAGCTGGGTCACATTTCTATCCATATCCTTACAAAGCTTAGAAATACCAGAGATTGTCCTAATCTATTTGACCAAATTACTTCACAACATTCTTTTTTAATTTAAAAAAATTTTTTAGCAATTGGGGTTAAGTGACTTGCCTAGAGTCACACAACTAGTAAGTGTCAAGTGTTTAGTCTGAGGTCATATTTGAACTCAGGTTCTCCTGACTTCAGGGCTGGTGCTCTATTCATTGCGCCATCTAGCTGCCCCTACAACATTCTAAAATGCTTACTTTTTGGTGGAATTTCTAATGGGCTCACCAGAAAGTTAGATCCAACCATGGAATTTTTACTTTTTGTTCTGTAAAGATGACTAAACAACTAAAGAACAGACAGGTAACCATGTGAAGAGGGTGCTGGAATCCAGTACTCTATTTTATTGGCTGGCAATATAATACGCCAATAAGTCTGTAAGCCAAAGAACTGCAAAACTCATTAATTTTACTCTATTTAGGCAATGCAGACAAGCCCAGCTAGCTCTTCACTAATTAGCAGGATTCTATGACATTGAATTAGGTCTCAGAATCTCTTCTATACAAAAAAGCCGTAACAAATACATCCCCTTTTATGTATTTCCCTGTCAAACTAGAGAGCCGCAGAGAGCACCTCTCTCAAACTGTGTACAGTGATGATGAATCAGCTGAAGTTTTTATTAGCCAGTCAAGAACTAGCTCCTGAAAACCTTCTTATCCCCTGACTGTTTCTGCTTCTGGTTTCTTCAGTCAGCTCTGAGAGAGCTGGGTTTTCTACCCTCTGCAGTATTTCCTTTTTCCTTCTCCAGACCAGCCAGCCTTCTTCAATCTCTGTTAACTATTAACTATTTTCAGTGGTATAAATCAAAATCTCTTGGTACCCAGAGACTCACCTTTCACTTATGGAGAAAAAACTCTCCAAATCTCCTTCTATGGAGTCAACAGTCCTTATTTAATCATCCTTTAGTCTCTAGTTATATGATGTTTCATTTTGTGAATTTTCTCCTTTTCAGTCTTAAAACAGTTAACATTCATAAAACTGAGGGTAATAATACCTTCTTGCCACCCCAGTTGTTCCAAGGCCTTCAAGGAGCTACACTCTGTCTGTATTTCTGACAACTGTGTTTCTTTGTACACATATTTTATCAGTTTTTTTAATAAATAAAAGTTTTCCTCTTCAAACCATAAATCTATTCACATACAAAAGAGGTCTCACCTTTATCCCTTACAAGATGATTTAAGCACTTATATTTATGCCATAGTTCATTTTCTGCCCCAAACTTTTCCTATTCCATCTGAAATTACTTATTTCCACATGGATTTATAGTAGTTTTTATTAAACCAAGGTTCCTTTTCTATTCTTTTCAGTCACCAAATTGTTCATCTAGGAGAGAGGCAATACCTTATAGCCTCTACCAGTTAACTAAATTCTTTTTCTTCATGCAAAAGTACATTTTCCTGACTTCTAAGCAGCAATGGATAATATCTTATGTACTTGATATTATTATTTTGGATTGTGGTTATTTAGTGTCTGTCATATCTTCCTGATAGACTGTAGACTCCATGAGGATAGGGATCACATATCTCATCTAAGTTTTATGTGTGCTACAGTGACTAGCACAGAGCTTTACACACAGTAGGCCTCTAATAAATGCTTGTTGCACAATTGATTTGAATAAAGAAAACAAACAAAATGGGAGTTCTGAAGTTCTGCTTTCTGGCCTTCATTCACTAGCATAGTACTATTCCCTCAGAAGCAGTGGCTGTATTTTTTGTTCTTCCACTTGCCCCTGATCTAAGATTTTTTTTTAAACAAAAGTTTTATTGTGGTTGTTATTGTTATTAGCATTATCACAAACCTAAGCTTATTCTGAGCTTTAGTCTTCCCAACACTGTTACTGACATGTATGCCCAGTGTTTCCTGCTGGGTACCCATTGATGAATGAAGCGGGTCACTAAAGTCAATGTCTGTGAGTGGCTGTGCAAATGCCTCCACTCACAGCAACCAGTAAAGTCAGCTGAGGCAAAGGTAAGACAGACAGAGGGAATAAGTATTTGTATATACTGACTACTACGTGCTAGGTGCTGTGATAAACACTTAAAAAAACAACCAACCAACCCAAATATCTTGTGATCCTCATAAAAACCCTCATTTTTCAGTGAAAGAAATGAAGACAAATAGAACTTATGACTTGCTCAGGATCGCATAGCTAGAAAATATCTGAGTCTAGATTTGAGGTCAGGACTTCCTGAGCCCAGGCTTAACACTCTACCCATTATACCATCTAGGTGCCTCTAGCATCTAGTCATTGGTAAACTTTCTCTTTTGAGAGACCTAATTCCAGATGGTGACAGCTGGCTGCCTCTACTCTATTTTCTCCCACCAGGAGAGCATATGTTAAATCTGAAGCTTACTGGTTCTTCAAAGTTGCTTTACATTTCTGTTTAACAATTTCTGATATGCATGTGTTTCACTCTTGGCAGTGAGTGAATTACTTGGTGAGTTCCCTGTATAGCCACATTGGTCATTTTTAGAAATCTCCCCCTTTTCTTTTTCATTGGCGTCTCTGTTTATCTTTGGGTGAAATAAACTTGCACCAAAAGAATGACATAAATTAAGCTATCTTAGTGGAACTATGATGATATGAAAAAAAAAAGGTATACCAGTATCACAACCTTGTTATGGCTTAAAATAGGAGTCTTAAACCTGGGATATGTGATCTTAAAACTTAAAAAAAATTTTTTTAGGCAACTGCGATTAAGTGACTTGCCCAGGGCCACACAGCTAGTAAGCATCAAGTGTTGGTCTGAGGCTAGATTTGAACTCAGGTCCTTCTGACTTCAGGGCCGGTGCTCTATCCACTGTGCCAACTAGCTGACCCCTTAAAACATTTTTTTGATAACTGTATTTTAATATATTTCCCCCTTTGTAATCCTATGTGTTTTAATTAATGCATTTAAACACACTATTCTGAGAAGGATTCATGGGTTTTACCAGCCTTTCAAAGTGGTCCAGGCCATGAAAAAAAATCTAAGAATTCTTAGCTTAGAGGCAGAAATTTAACTAAAATATTTATAAGAAGGCCTTTTTATCTTTCCTGAAACTTCAGGGACAGGCTTTGAGATTGCAGAGGGATTATTTTATACTGTGAGTAAACTGCTTCAACTGATTATCCAGTGGTTAGGTAACTATTATAATTTGGCACCTCCAAACAAAGCGGGAACTAAGATGGGGGCAACTGGGACTTTGACCCAGGATGTTGAAATTTAGAGGGGGATACTGACAGCTTTTTTTACTCTCTTGGAAGGTACAAATAATCGAACTTAGCACTTAGTAAGAACAATTAACTGCTGCCACACATTAGTTTTTTCCTTTACTTGGTCATAGCCTACTCTCTCTCCTGATGATAGTGGTCTTGGTGTTCTGGGGTCTCTGCTCAAGGAAGCCTAAGGAATCTGGCACTGCCCCTGTGCCCTTGGGGAAATGTCTCATAGTCTCTCTATTCATCCAGTCATATTTCTTAAGGACTTGACTCTGTCCTGTGACTGAATTTGTTTTGAAAAATCTGACCTAAGGGTAATTTTGGAGTTGCTTTCCTTGAGTACATTGATGTAGTACTCATCCTGATGCCAAAATTACTGGTAAAGTCTTTGTCTCTTGAAAGGATAGAATTGGTTTACTGACAGAGGCACATGACTTGGTTGATTTCTCTGCTTCTTAGGTTACTGCTACTGCCTACCCCACCCCTCATGTTCTCTTACCCCAAGGCAATGTCATGAATGAAAAGTTTGAGGGACTTAGTTTCTGGGTAATTAATAATTTTATTAATAATTACTAGCTAATAATGAATAAAGGGATGGTCATTTGGCTGTCTCTCACAAACCGAAGACCAATCTTGGACACCTCTCAATGCATATATGCCCTTGGAAGAGTAGGTGTTCCCAACAAGAGGTAATCAACTCTGACTGATTAACAATTAATGAGATAATGAATAGGATAATGAGAGGTGGACCTATTCTAATGAAGGGTTGAGGGAACATTACTTTGATTATGTCACTCTTAATCCTAGATCACTCCCAGTCTGGGCAATCTAGACAAAGGTTCTTGGGGGGGCACCCTCAAAACCTGAATAGTCCACAATAGGTTGGAATTCACGTAGATTAGATTCTCTTTACAAGGTTTTTCTAGTTGGGTGGGGTGTTGGGTGGTTTGTCCTTCATTCTCAAGGAGAATCATGACATCAAGAAGATAATGCCATGACTTGCAAATGAATTTGGATTTAAGTGAGGGAGGACTGTGCAAAGTTACCAGCCTCATTTTCTCCTCCAGAGCCATCTGGGCCCAGCAGACAGATATAGATGAGTATGACTGGAGTTGACCCAGGATATAGTGGGAGACTTTGGCCCTTTTAAGGTAAGGTCTTTCCAAGTTCTCATTTTGAGGTACGCCCATTCAGTGATTATGGCTGTTTAAGAAGTGAGCCAAGAGAAGGCCTTTTTAATAATAATAATAATAATAATAATAAAAAGTCAAACTGGGAGGGGAAGACCTTCAGGGTTTCTGACCAAAAGAGAAACAATTACTATTTACATTCACTCTGAGCAATCAGGTCCCCCCAAAATAACCGTTAGGTGGTGCTTGGGCAGGGACCTATTGTTGTCCAATTAATGAGAACCAGAATGAATTGGGTTTAAGGCATGGTCTTTAAGAGAGAAATGTAGCCAGTAAACCCCAATATATCAAAGTAGGTTTCAGCCAACCAAATTTACCTTCCTTTGGGCAGAGTACCCTCAGGTAAGGGCCTGATATCCCATGTGGAGAGAGGACAGGAGAACATTCCAACTAGATAAGATGGTCTAGGTGAGGTAAACTTTTGGGCAAGGTAAGTAATGTCCTTCTAAGCCTGGCTGTATTAACCTACATGACTTTATTTCAGAATGAGGAAACAGAAAGAAAAAAATCTTAATCTCAATTAATACTTGATTATTAATATAAGAGAGAAAAATCATTTCTCTCAGCAAGTTAGGCTTGGAGGGGGAGTGATGAATCAAATCTAAGTCTGGCCTCAGTAGACACCAACCTTAGTTAGATGTCCATTATTATGGAATGTAGCAGGGGAAATATTTCTAGGATTGCTCTGGTAAATGTACATTTGCATCAAAATGTCTTGTGAAGGAGAGCAGAGGTCTGGCCAGTCGAGTTTTCAGATCTCTGCTTCCTATTGACAGCCACTCATCTGGATGTCGGATGATTCCTCTTTCAGGATTGTAATCCTGAGCTCTCATGGTACTTTACCATACCTAGCACTTAGCCCCCATTCCAGCAGCCGGGCTAGGAACATTTTAAGATGTTTCCAGCTGAGCACCTCAAGGACCAGAATAAGTCTTTGCATCCATTTTTAAAGCCCTAGCTCCTGGCTCTCCCTGTCCATATTTAAGGACATGGGTGGAATATTGGGGAAGGCATAGACATCCCATCATAAAAACTCTCAAGGATAAATGTGAAAATGTCAAGTCTGATGGCTCACGAAGCACAGTGACAAGGCTGCTGGAAAATAGGTCAATGGAAGCTGGAATGAACTCAAATATATTGAGACACTTAATAGACATCCAGCTCCTTTGGCTGGCTAGCTCTGTGGCAGCTAAGCAAAGAGAAGTCCAGCTCTGTGTCATCAGCAAGCCTTTTAACATTTTTTCCCTTGGTTACGCTATGCTGGATTTTAAAGAATGAGAATGGAAATGTTTGTACCTGGATGGCATTTCCATACATATGCTTATAAAACTTAAATGCACCAGAGCTTGTTCTAATCTATTTGACCAAGTTACTTTACAATGTTCTTAGGTGATTGCTTCATGGTGGAATTTTTAATAGGCCTGCTAGAAAGTTAGATTCAGCCTTGGAATTTCTACTTTCTGTTGCTATAAAGATGGTTGTACAACTAAGCAGCTTAATTAGTCGTTATGCTGGAGTTTGCAAAAAAAGAAACCCAAGTTTGGGGTAAGCATCAGCTTAACTTTATATAGGGAAGGGAAAAGGAAAGGAATAAACATTTATATAGTGTCTCCTATATGCCAGGCACTGTGCTGAGTTCTTTTTACAAATATTATCTCATTTACTCTTCATAACAACCCTGTGAGATGCTGTTATTATCGTCATTTCATAGTTGAGGAAATTGAGGCAGAGGCTGAGTGACTTGCCCAGGGTCACATAGCTATAGGATATTTGTAGTAGTAGCTCACATTTATATAGTGCCTACTACATGCCAAACACAGTGCTAAGCGTTTTACAAATATTTCATTTGATTCTCACGATAACCCTGGGAGGTAGGTGCTATTGTTATTCCCATTTTGCAGATGAGGAAACTGAGACAAGACAGAAGTTAAGTGACTTACTTAAGGTAAAACAGCTAGTGAGGCTGGATTTGAACTCAGGTCTTCCTGATCAGGGCCCATACTCTATCCACTGTGCCTCCTGACTGTTTCTGGGAACCAGCCTAGATTGGTATAGGAACTCCCAGATGAGGAAGCTCCCTCCCTCTTTGCAGATTGGTACTTTTTGTAATTTATAATTTCAGAGAGTTGCCTAGAGCATTTAGGCTAAATGACTTGCCCAGGGTCACCCAACAGGTATATGGCAGAGGAGAGACTTGGATGAGCAGGTCTTCCTGACTCTGAGAATAGCTCTCTATTTATGGTGTCATGCTGCATCTTGGCTTGAGATAACATTTTATCAGAATGTTATGTTATGTTATATCATATTATGTTAATATGTTATATTAAAGAGGATTTTCACTGTAGCTAATCTATGCTGCAGCCCATGGGTCACAGAAAGGATTGAAATATACCCCTAACTAGTCACTTGGGTGCATTAGGGCAAAGCATTTCACCTCCATGGACCCCAATTTCTCCATTTTTAAAATAAAAGAGCAAAATGAATGGTCTCAAAGGTCTCTAACTGCTGTGATTCTCTGATCCTTGGCCAGATGTGGTTCAGTTATTCTGCCCTGAAGACAGACATTAAACTTGGTTTAGGGCAGAATCTGGGAGGGGGCCAAGAAGTCTCTTCTTTCCACTGTATTCAGGTTATGTGTATTTGCTCACCCTCTGGCTCGTCATTACTCAAAGTCTGAATGGAATTTCTGATGGATACTCCATAAAATTAGGTTCAGTGGAAAAGAGCTATCCATAGAAGATTCTTTGAGAAGATGGCTTTGGTGTAGTAAGGCAGATAGTTTCTAGCTTATGTCATCAGAATCATGAATAACTTTTTAGGTTTAAAAAATAAAAGAAAAATTTTTCTTTCTTTTTTTCAATCTATGAATGTAAGGCTAGCCCTCTCTGAAGGAAGATTTGAGAGAAAACCAAAACCAACCAACCAAACAAACAAAAAACACCTCCCATTCATCTAAGATAGCATTTGAAATTTTCATTATATTTACTTCTTTGAATTGAAGCATTGCATTCAGAAGGCTTCAGTTTAACAACAACAACAACAACAACAGCTTAACATTTATTTGGTTTTGTTGGTTTTCTGTCATGTCAGACTCTTCACAAGCCTATTTGGGTTTTTCTTGGCATAGATATTGGAGTGGTTTGCCATTTTCTTCTCTAGCTCATTTTATAGATGAGGAAACTGAGGCAAATAAGGTTAAGTGACCTGCCCAGGGTCATATAGCTAGTAAGTATCTGAGGCTGGTTTTGAACTCATGAAGATGTATCTTCCTGATTCCAGGCCAAGCATTCTATCCTCTGTGCCACCTAGCTACCCCATTCATACTACTACCTACTACTATATACCAAGTACTTTGCTAAGCACTTTACAAATATCTCACAACAACTCTGGGAGGTAGCTGTTGTCATTGTCCCCATCTTATAGATGAGGAAACAGGCAAACAGAGGTTAAGTGACTTGCCCAGGGTCATACAGCTGACACATGTCTGAGGCTGAATGAACATAGTTCTGTAATGAATACTCTGAAGCTCTCTCTCCTATGTAGCATGGTTGATGAGAATAGCTCACTGTTACCTAGGAGAACAGGACCACGGAGAGTACTTTAGTCAGGCCATCTCACCTTAGTGATAGAGTGATAAATACCCAGTGGTAGATTGTGTAGGTATAAAGATAAATCTTGCTTACTCCATAGTTTTACCTGACATAAATGACATACCTCACTCACTTGAAATATTAGGCATGGATGACTGAAAAGGAAATTGGATGATATTGTATACATATTTTAGATTCTGGAGTTTTCAGACTGATTAGCAACAAGTACTGATACATGATAGTCCCTGAAGTCAGTGAACAAAGTGTGTTGAGCAAATTAGTTGGTATACCTTCCTCTGCTAAAAGGCCTCTGCTAAAAGTTGATATTAGCATGGGATGAATGGAGCTTGTACCCAAAGAACTGACATACTGACATCTAAGGTGGGGGGTAGGAGCCCTTCCTATAGCATACATCACTAACCTTGGTTGGAATGCTCTACCAAATGGTGCAATTATCCCATCTCTCTGGGATTTCTTTCTGGGATATATCTCCTTTCTTTCTTCCTCAATTTCTGGTGGTAATATATTCTGTATTTTTTTGGAGGATGGGCCACCCTCTCTTCTCTCACAACTGCACCTGCTGTTGGTCTCTCCTCTATACCATCATCATGCCCAAACTCTCAGCACTAGCTGAGTTTGCCCCCAGCACAAGAAACTCTACTTAGGATTCTGTTCTTAACTGTTATTTTAAAGAACTGCTAGCTCTCTTTGTATAACAATAATTAAGGGACAGTCAACCTTTATCTTTGGTGTAGATTTCATTTATTGGGCTCTACAGGTGACCTCAACTTGGTATTAAGCACCAAAATGGACAATTTAAGTGGTCCAAAGGAATCTAACTTTTTTTTACAACATGGCTTTCAATTATTCAGATGTTCCTTTTTTAATTCGTTGAAATTAGATAGCATGATCTGTTCCTCTCAAGAAACATTTCCTAGCATCTTGAGCATATGCGATGATAGTACATGTACTAATTCCCTAGAAGTACCTGTGTCCCTCTCAGAAGGACATATAAAAATGAGACATAGTCCCTTGGTGAGGGATTTAAAAGAGGAGGGGACCTTAGAGATCTAGTCTTAACCTCCTCATTTTACAGAGGAGAAAACTGAGACCCAGAATGTGCTTTAAAAGTTCTTTGAAAGTATCTGTATTCCCCAGGTGCCTAGCACAGTGCCTAGTACTTGGTAGGTACTTAATAAATGCTTGTTGATTTGGTTGATTGAGAAGGATAAAGAAGAGAGAATGAGAAAGAAAAAGAGGCAGTCCTACTACCATGATAGAAGTTGTCTAATAAAGGTAAGAGATATGCATTCCCAGGATAGTTCTAAAGCAGTGGGCAAAAAAGTAAGGAAAGAGCCATTTCAATGTAAATCTAATATGCCTACATTTCACTCTATCAGGTACCTATTTTTGTCACTTATGCTGACTGTAGCTCAATACTGTAAACTCTTGGTGAACAGAGATTGGACCCGTTGAACTGAATTTTGGTTCTGGAAGTGGTAGTAGTGAAAAATAGTGGCTATGGAGGGGCAGATGGTGGAATAAAAGCAGTGACTTGCTTAAGCTCTCCTGCCAAACACTTCCAAATACCTGTAAAAATGGCTCTAAACAAATTCTAAAGCAGCAGAACCTGCAAAAAGACAGAGTGAAACAAATTTCCAGCTTAAGACAACCTGGAATGGTTGACTGGAAAGGTCTATCATGCCAGACTGGGAGAGAAAGACAGTTTAGCATGGGCGTGCAGGCAAAACAGGCCTCAGCAAACCTGGAGCAGACCTCAGAGGACTGAATCACTGGCAGCTGTGCCAGTTTCCAGACTTTTCAACCCACAAACGCCAAGGACAACTTAGAAGGTCAATAGGAAAAGTCTGTGACTGTGATGAGAGAGAAGCTCAGTTCCAGTCCTAGTCCTGGTATAGTCCCAGGGCAGTGGCTGCTTCTTGAGCTTAGCCCACAGACAGAGGGTGAATCAAGTGGCTGATCAGAAGGGGATTGCAGGGATCTCTTTGCTGGTGCTGAAGCAGGATTCTCTTGCTTTGCCTGTGCTTGAATCTGGATCACAGTTCTGGGTGGTAATCCTAGGGTGAGGAGGAGTGTTGGCATAGTGGGAGCTTGTGCCTTGGTGAGAGTGAATCCTCCTTACAGTTCCAAGGCAGAAAAGAGTGCTTGTGGTCACTCATAGACCAGAGCACAGGCCAGGAAAGGAGTGAACACTTCACCTCTTATCATACCACCTTGGAAGAACTGAAAATTTACAGGTACCTAGAAGTATCTCTGAAAACAGCTGCAAAAAACCCCCAAAGCTTGGGACAGTATGTTCTCCACACTGAAAGCAGACTCCTACCTTAACAAACTCAAATAATTGGCTGGGATCATGAGCAAACTTTGCAACAAAAAAAAAGTCATACCATAGAATCTTTCTTTGGTGACAAAGAAGATCAAAACATGCAACAAGAAGAAGACAACAAAGTCAATGCCTCCAAGAAAAATATGAATTGGTCCTAGGCCATGGAAGAGCTCAAAAAGGATTTGGAGAAGCAGGTAAGAGAAGTAGAGGAAAAACGGAAAAGAAATGAGGGTGATGCAAGAAATTTATGAAAAACAAGTCAACAGCTTGCTAAAGGAGACCCCAAAAGTACTGAAGAAAATAACACCTTAAAAATAACTTAACCCAAATGGAAAAAGAGGTCCAAAAAGCCAATGAGGAGAAGAATGCTTTAAAAAGCAAAATTGGCCAAAAGGAAAAGGAGGTCCAAAAGCTTACTGAACAAAATACTTCCTTAAAAATTAGAATGAAGCAAATGGAAGCTAGGACTTTATGAGAAATCAAGACACTGTAAAACAAATCCAAAAGAATGAAAAAATTTTAAAAAAAATGTGAAATATCTCATTGGAAGAACAACTGACCTGGAAAATAGATCCAGGGGAGATAATTTGAAAATCATTGGACTATCTGAAAGCCATGATCAGAAAAAGAGCCTAGACATCATCTTTCAAGAAATTATCAAGGAAAACTGCCCTGATATTCCAGAACCAGAGGGCAAAATAGAAATTGAAAGAATCCATCAATCACCTCCTGAAAGAAATCCCCAAAGGAAAATTCCTAGGAATATTGTAGCCAAATTCCAGAGTTCTCAGGTCAAGGATAAAATATTCCAAGGAGCCAGAAAGAAACAATTCAAGTATTATGGAAACACAATCAATAACACAAGATTTAGCAGCTTCTACATTAAGGGACCAGAGGGCTTGGGATATAATATTCTGGAGGGCAAAGGAGATAGGATTACAATCAAGAATCACCTACCCAGAAAAACTGAGTATAATCCTTCAGAGGAAAAAATGGACATTCAGTGAAAGAGAGGATTTTCAAGCATTCTTGATGAAAAGACCAGAGCTGAATAGAAAACTTGACTTTCAAATACAAGACTCAAGAGAAACATGAAGAGGTCAAAAGGAAAGAGAAATCATGAGACTTATTAAGGTTGAACTGTTTACATTCCTGCGTGAAAAGATAATATTTGTAACTCATGAGACCTTTGTCAGTGTTAGGGTAGTTGGAGGGAAAAATTATATGTATGTATATGTATATAGATAGATAGACAGACAGATAGACAGATAGATAGATAGATAGATAGAGGGCACAGGGTGAGTTGAAGATGTAGGGGTGATATCTGGAGAATACAATTAAAGGGTAATTGAGAATTATACTGGGAGAAGGAGAAAGAGAGAGGTAGAATGGGGTAAATTTTCTCACATAAAACAGACAAGAAAAGGCTTTTTCAGTGTAGGGGAAACAGGGGAAGGTGAGAGGGAATGAGTGAATCTTATTCTCATCAGATTTAGCTTAAGGAGGGAATGCCATACACATTCAATTGGATATGGACATCTATCTTATCCTAATGGAAAATAGGGGGGGAGGGAATAAGAGAGCAGGAGGATGATAGAGGGGAGGGCAGATTGGGGGAGGGGGTAATCAAAAAACAAAACAAAACAAAAAAAAGAAGAAAAATAGTAGCTATGAGGCTTAGGATAGATGAGGAAGAAGCAAGAGTTGAAGTGGGATTAGCAGACACCACTTTTACCTGCTGAGAACATGCTGCACTAAGAATACTAGCTCAAAATTGCCCATTCTGACTCTACCACAACTTATTTTGTTGAGCAAACCACTCCTCTAATCTGAGTTTTATGTTTTTCTTTTTCAAAATGAGGGTGATTAGACTTAGGGAACATTCCATGATTTTGTAATTCACACCATGCAGGAATAATTTTGTTTGTAAAAAAAAATAAACTTTTTTTTCTGATTATTGGTGGGTTTTGTTCTAGCTTTTTTTTTTGTGTCCAATATTTACAAGAATGCATGGCACATAGTAGGTACTTTTAAAAAGCTGCTGATTGAATATGAAAGAAGGAGAGTTTTAAAGAATGAATGAGTATACAATGCATATTAAAGTTAGGAAATGTAATGTTGAAATTGCATAAATATATATACATATATACACATATATTATTTATGATTTTCATGAAGCTTCTATGGAACTTTTCATTTTAAGAAAGTCCATGAGGATCCATGAGATAATATATATTAATGCATTGTGAATTCTTTGGAAGAAAGGCTGGACATAAATCTAGGAGAGTAATGGCATTATTATTAATAAACTCTATAGGTTTCCATGGAGTTGTTCTGGCTCTTAAATTTATGAACAGGATGCCCCCGAGACCCAGAGGGGCCAGAGATCACATTCCTAAGAGACCCTATGGAGCTCTGGATATGTGAAGCACAAATTCTTGACCACTATTGTTCTAGCATCTACAGGTGACCCTAACATCTCCATCCAGAGAATTGTATGTATTCTGGGCATGTAAAGTTATTAGAGAATTGTATACTATGAGTATTTTAGCATTATTTGCCACAAATAAGAGGTCCAGTTTAGACATTATTTATAGACTCTAGCAAGAATATTCACCCCACCCCACCCCTTTCTACTCTCAGTGGACATGGTAATTTGTAATGGATTTTCATATGATGCACCAAATTGTCCTCTACAATTAAAATGAGAGGTGTCTTTTGGATGCCATGAAAACCAAGAAACAATACACATGGTGATGATATCACATTCAGACTGAGAAATGCTTTTACAATTCAGTTGTCTTGAATATATATTTCTTCAAGACACACATTCATTTACTTCACCCTAACTCTCTAGATGTAGCTGGCCCCAAGGAAGGATGAAAAGAAAGTGAATGTGTTTTTTAAAAGTTGGATTTGATGAGTTGAAACTGCAAGAACTAACTCCTATGCAGACTTGCACAATTTCCCTTTGTGATAACTCTGCTAGTCAACTTGTGGATGGAATGAACCAATCAAAATCATTGCAGATGCTTCACTGGTCACTGAATTGACAAGAAGAGAAAGGATTAGGTGTCCACAGCTGGTCAGGATTGATGGATTATTGCATACCAACTTTGGAAATACTAAATATTGTTTGTTATGTCCCTTAGATGACTTAATGCCAATTTATTTTGGGAGCCTTACAACCTGCGGCCTCCTGAGGTATAGCTAAAATACATGGTATGTATAAAAATGATTTTAAAAACATAGATCTCTGGTCCAACTGGACTCCCAAACACACCCATTACTTAGCATAGGGTCCATTAAATCAAAAAGAAGTGTTTTATCTTTAGAATACTCCAAGGACCATGGAAAGCACCATGCCAGAATATCCCAATGGTCCATCTATTCCAATATCCTTCTGCCTCTGACACTGACCAATTCCAGATGCTTCAAAGGCAGGCATTAAACCTCTATGAGATAGCTAGCCAATTGTGCAATAGTACGCGATGGGAGGGAAATGTCCGTTTGACCCCAGTTTATGATCAACTTAGGGAACTGAAGAATAAAAATGGATGGCCTTCTAATTTTTCAGCTTAGCAAATATAATTGTTATGGATTCAAATAGATAAAAAACAAAATTCAGAATAATGATCATGATCATTAGACTTTAAAATTTATACTAAACTTAGTAACCATTAGCAAAACCTAACATTCAAATATATGAGCAAGAATTAAAAAAATAGATTGTACGTGAATTCATATGCATTTGAATGTTAAGTTTCACTAATGGTTACTAGGTTTAGTATAAACCTAAAAATCTAAGTGATCATAATCATTATCCTGCTTGTTCTTTCATTACCTCTTCTGAACTTTTTAAAAAACTAAGTTTTATTGATGCCTTTCCTTTTAATATCAGTCATTCCTAGATATATTTATCTCTCATGAAAAGAATTGAATAATCTCACAATAAGGAAAAAAAATTAAGCAAAACTAATCACTCCAGTTTTGATGTCTCACTATGCATGCACATGAACATTCTTCCTGCCTTTGTTGAAAGAAAAGACCAAGATTGCTTATTATAATTACTCAAAGTTTGTCTTCCTTTCAGTGTTATTTCCATTTCTATTATTATAGTTATTGTGTATATTGTTTTAGTTCTACTTATTTCATACTGCATCAGTTCATACAAATCTTCTCAAGCTTCTTTGGATTCTTCAATATCCCATGCCATTCATATGCAACATTTTGTTCAGTTAGTCCTCAATTACTTTGTTTCTAGTTCATTGCTACTAGGAAATGAATATTTCTGTCTCTGTGTGTATATATACACACATACACACATATATGTAACACATACATATATGTATACACATATACATATACATATTTTTGCATACACACATATATATATATATGTACCTATTAGGGACCCCATATTAGATGGGTCCCTTTATTTCTTTTACCTTCCTGGGAATTATGCCTAGAAGTGAGATCTCTGGTCAAAGAATATGAACAGATTAGTCACTTTCTTTTGTAACTTCATATGCTTATCCAGACTGTGCCAATTTACAACTCCCCCAGTAGAATCTTTGTGTGCTTGTCTTCTCATAATTCTTCCAGCACAATTGCTGCCTTTTATAATCTTTGCTCAATTTGTTGGGTATGAGATGAAACTTCAGCATTATTTTGGTTTGTACTTCTCACATTAATAGAAATTTGGAGCATGTTTTCATATGCTTGTTCAATCAATAAACATTTATGTGCCTACTAGGCACAATGTTGAGCACTGGAAATACAAAAAAAGGGGCAAAAGGCAGTCCCTGTCCTCAAGGAACTCACAATCTAATGGGGGAGACAACAGACAAACAAACGTAAACAGGGTAAATAGAAAATAACTAAAACATGGAAGGCACTAGAACTGAGAAGAATTGGGAAAGAATTCCTGTAGAAGATGGGATTTTAATTGGGACTTTTTTATATTTTTAGGCAGTTGGGGTTAAGCGACTTGCTCAGGGTCACACAGCTAGTAAGTGTCAAGTGTTTCGTCTGAGGCCAGATTTGAGCTCAGGTCCTCTATCCACTGTGTCAGCTAGCTGCCCCAGATTTTAATTGGGACTTAAAGAAAGCTAAGGAAGCCAGTAGGTGGAGATGAAGAGGAAGAGCATCCCAGACAGAGGGGAACAACAGGAAAAATGTAAAGAGATGGAATGTCTTGTTCATGGAACATCAAGGAGGCCATTGCCACTGGACTGAAAAAATATGCGAGAAAGAATAAGGTGTAAGAAGTCTGGAAAAGTAGGAGGAGGATAGTTGTTGATGGCTTGCAATTCTTTTGAAAGCTGTTATATCCTTTGATCACATATAATTGTTTCAATTTCCCAAACTTGTGTATCAGACTTTTTCAGAGATATTTGACATGAAGATTTTCCTTCCATTTAATGGCTTCTCTTCTTTTTCTATCTTCATTCATTTTGTTCCTGTGATAGTGTTTTGATTTTCCTACTTGAAATTATTTTATCTTCTATAATTGTTGTGATCTATTATTTAGTTAAGGATTCTTCCTCAGCTACAGTTCTGAAAGAAAGCTACCTCCTTCTGTTCTCTAATTTTTTTCACAATGAAACTTTTTATATTCAGTTTATATATGAATTTGGAACTGATTGTGACATACAGTGTAAGATGCTGGTCTGAACATAATTTCTACTAAAATCTACTTTCCAGTTTTCCCAGCAGTTTTTATGAAACAAGAAGCCTTCCCCTTTGTAATTTAGGATTTTGGGCTTACTAAATGTTGGGCTACCATTTTGTGTTGCTTCTGGTTCTTGCTTATCTAGTCTGTTCCATGAACTACTTTTCTTTTTTAACCACTACCAAATAATTTTGATTACTGCTTTATAATACAGTTTGAAGTCTGGTAATGCTATATCCCCTTAATGACTTATTTTCTATTATTTCTTTTGAGATTTTGGATCTTTTGCTTTTCCAAATGAATTTTGTTATTATTTTGTCTAGCCCTGGAAAATATAAACTTCATGGCTTGATTGGTATAGCTCTTAATCTGTAAATTCATTTAGTGTTATCATTTTTGCTATGTTGTCATGACTAATGGTTAAAAAAGAAAGTAGTTTATGGAACAGACTAGATAAGCAAGAATCAGAAGCAATACAAAATGGTAGCCCAACATTTGGAAACCCAAAATCCTAAATTACAAAGGGGAAGACTTCTTGTTTCATAATCATGAGTACTTCATCTTTCTTTAATTATTTGTCTTCTTTCATTTCTGCAAAGAATGTGTTGTGATTATTACTTATGTAAGTCCTGAATATGATTTAGTAGGTTCAATTCCACATATTCTATGCACTTTATAGTTATTTTGAGAGCAATTCTTTTCCTTTTATACTTTTTTCTTTGTTCATTTTTCTGGGTTTTGTTGTTCTTTATTATTTCTAATAGCTGTAAACATGTATTGTTACTTTGTTCTACTTTTCTCAGTCTGTAATATGTCCTATCATCTTCCCATGGTTTATTGTTTTCTTGTCATTTCTTATGGCACAATAATGTGCCATTAGATTATCAAATTATAATTTCTCTGGTGGCATTTTTTGAAAGTCTGATATTTTTGAGACTGTATGACTTTGAGCAAGTCACTTCACTCCTCACTGACAAAATGAGAGGTCATATCTAGGGCAGTTTTTAATCTCTAAATCTTATGATTCTGTAATATTATATAACACTTGATAGAAGGTAGAGAGGCAGCATGATGTATTAGATATAGGGTTAGCTTTAGAGCTGGGTTCATATCCTGACTCTCACATATCTTGTCTATGTTACTGACTCTCAGTAAGTCACTTAACCCCTCAGTACTCCATGCAATTCTCTAATATTCTGCATTGTAGATAATGTGCCAATCTGTTCTACCAGGCCTTCCCTTCATGGATCGAATCACAGGTCTAAATAAACAAACAAAAAAACCCCCCAAAGACTTAACGGATGAGAGTGAGAAAGTTAAATGTGCTAAAGATAAAGACTGGAAATAACCAACAAGGAGACAACACCAGTTTATCTCATAAAACAGTCAGGGGAAAAACCTGATTACTAGGGTTAATGATGAATATCTATATCGAATCAACTGGACATGAGGAACAATCATTGAGAATCTGCTCTGGAACAGCCTGGTGGAAAAAAAGGAGGTTAAAGCCAATGAATGCTTAAGTCCAGTAATAATTCATTGTGCTCTTCTGCGTACTAGAAATGGCCAAATGTTCAAGCATCTGTGTGACTCATGTACAGTAAATGAATTGTGTAATTGACCCCAGCTTGGTGCTGGGAATTAGGAATTGAGCATGCCAGGCAATAATGGAAAATGTACTGGTGCAGGTTAGGGTAGGGGAATCCTGTCTGGTAAGTGGCAGGATATTTCCTAGCCATTTTTTGTGCCTATGGAAGGAAGAAGTTGATAGTGTTAATTAGGATCACATTTCCTGCCAGGAGATGCTCTGAAAGCTCCCTTCTTGTTGACATATGCTGTAACTGGGAGCTTTCAAGCGTGGCCAGATTGGATATGACCATTAATTGTCCCCTTCATCCATTCACACTGCCAGGATCTTAATTCAGACCCATACCACCTTTTACCTAGACTATTGCAATAGCCTAATTGGCCTTCTTCCTTCTATGTATCTTCACTCTATAATCCATACTTTACATAGTTGCCAAAATAATCTTCCTAATCTGAACTTTTTCCTCCCCAACTAAAAAACCTTCACTGATTTTTCATCACTTTTAGGATAAAATATAAACTTCTTCCCTTGATATTTAAAGGCCTATGAAATTTGGTTCCAATGTGCCCTTCCAGTTTCATGTCACTCTATTTCTCTTCGCACATGCCTCAGCAGCTAGGTGGTACATTGAATGGAATGCTGAACTTGGAATTGGGAAGACACAAGTTCAAATCTGGGTTCAGACACTTACTGGCTATGTGACCATGGGCAAATCACTCAATTGCTCTCTGCCCTAGTTTCCTCATCTGTAAAATGAGGGTAATAATAGCATCTACCTCCCAGGATAGAAAGAGATGATATTTATAAAGCTCCTTGCAAACCTTAAAGTACTATATAAAAATTACAAATTTTAGAGGGGATTAGGAAAATAGGAACACTAATGCACTGTTGGTGGAGCTGTGAACTAATCCAACCATTGTGGAGAGCCATTTTGAACTATACCCCCAAAAAGCTATTAAGTTGTGTATATCTTTTGACCCTGCAATACTACTGCTAGACATATACCTGAAAAAGATTAAAGGAGTAAGGACCCATTGTACAAAATATTCATAGCAGCTCTTTTTGTAGTGTAAGGAATTGGAAACTGAGAGGATCACTTGAGGAATGACTAAACAAAATATGGTATTTGAATGATGGAATACTATCATGCTGCTGTTGTTGTTTGTCCCTCATTCTCAAAGAAGACTGTCATGTTATAGGAAATGATGAAGGGAATGGTTTCAGAAAAATATGGGAAGATCTCTGTGAACTGATGCAAAGTAAAATGAGCAGAACTAGGGGAACAATTTACACAGTAACAGTATCTAAAGATAATCAACTGTGAAAGACTTTGTAACTGATCAACACAATGATCCATGACAATTCCAAAGGATTCATGACAAAAAAAAATGCTATCCACCCCTAGATAGAGAATTGATGGACTCAGAATGCAGATTGAAGCACATTTTTTTCTTTCTTTTCTTGTTGCCCTCCCCCCTCCACAGAACATGGCTAATGCAGAAATATGTTTTGCATGACTTCATGTGTATAATGGGCATTGTTTTTCTTGCTTTCTCAATGTGCAGAGGAAAAGGTAGAGGGAGGGAGAGAATTTGAAATGGAAAATAAAACAAAACTATAAAAAATAAATATTAGCTATTTTGAGAATCAACAACCAAAAAAGCATTATATTAATGTTACCTATTATTGCTAGCTATTATTCACCCTAAAGTCCAGCCAATCTGAACTAATATGCTATTTCCTGACTTTGTCTGATATTCTCCTCCCACTGCAATACAGTGGAAAGAGTGCTGGTTCTAGAGTCAGCAAACAGCTTCAAATTCTTCTTCTGATGTTTACTCCATCCATGATCTTGGCCTCCATTTCCTCAACTGTAAAAATGATATCATTGGACTGGATGAACTCTAAGGTCCTTCTAGTCATATATTTATGATCCCATGGTCCTGTGTCTGGAACATACTCCCTCCTGATGAAATTTCTCCTCCTTGAAGGGTCAGCTCAGTTACCATCTCCTCCATGAAGCATTTCTTTATCCATACTCCCTGCTCCTTATAGCAGAAGATAACTTTTTTATCTTTTCTCAGACCACTTTGAATCTTTCCTCTTTCACCTTCTACCTTATATCATGTCATGCACAATTACTTGTGTTCATTTATATCACTCCATTAGATTATTAAGATTTTTGAGGACAGGCCCTATTTTTCATCATTATATCCCAAGGACCTAGATATACAGTACTTTATACATATAAGACATTGAATAAATGCATATTCAATTGAATTATATTTCCAACTCTCCCCTGGTAGATGCAGGTACAGTGCTTAGAATTTGGGGGGAAATAAAAACAGGCCCACAGGCTTTTTTCTACAATGTGGAGATATGTTTTTTCCCTCCCCATTACTCTCTTCTACCTCAATTAAAAAAAAAATCTGGGGTAGGAGAGAATCAAAAGATTAATACTTCGATGCACTCGTGGCTACAAAAGAAATAAAAACAAAACCCTTTTCTTAAATTGTTTCAAATAGCTCCCTAGGTTCCCCACAATGATAGCACTAAACTCTAGGCAGGCAAAGTCCAGAGACTGCATTAAGACAGATTTCCTCACAAATACTCAACACAGACAGTTTTTAGGTCTTATGGATCAAGGTCAGCTGGAACCTGTCCATGGTATATGGCAGTCCAGCTGATTTCTATTGTATTCCCTTTCATTTTTTATGACTCAGGATGTGAAAATATCATTCCTCTGGGTCTTCCTGACTTTATTCTTCCTTCCAAAATATTGTCCTTTCTTTTGTTTTTCATGTTTATTTCTCTCCTTTACTTTATTCTTCTGTCTCCATTCCACCCCAAACTGTCAACCATTACCATCAAATGGCTGTTTCCTGGACTCTCCTTTTTGAGTTTGCCAAATCCCAGACTTTGCAAAATAACCTTAAATAAGTTATATTTAATGGTTGGTTCTTGAAACAAAAAAACAAAAAGAGAGAATGTGAGACAAAATAGAGGCTGATCCATTCCACTACAAAGTGGTCTTTTCTATCAGTACAAAATGGTCATGAAGAAAGATACAAGAAGAAATGCGAAAATCCAGCTAACTATTGCTAAAGCCTGGTATAACAGACAGCATGCCCATACTTCATAAGGACACTTTAGAATCTGACTGGCCTTGAAAAACATGTAAAAATTCAGACAATTCAACATCCCATTACGAACTATGCCCTTGAATATCATTGGCTCTCTTTGGTGTACTTCTTTGATATTGCAATAGCGAGAGATTTTGTGTTTTCCTATTTTAATAGTATAAGAAGGAGGAAATAATGGAAAGAAAAGCTTAAAAGAGAAGGTTATAGTTTAATTTTGCTTAAAATGATTGTATTCTTCCCTACACAATAGCTTTGTATCTGGAGGGGGGGAAATTGAATGTAAATTGAATTTTTGTAAAATGAATCCTGTTTTTTTTAAGCCTTGGAGGAACTTTCTTTAAAAGTAGCCCTGTGGTGAATTTCCTTGTAAGGGCAAAGATCCTGTGAAATGCAATTAATCTTTCTCTGATTTGTGTCTTCCATGAGTCTGGATTTTTGGATGTGGTCTTTTCTTAAATTCAAGTGCCTCTATGCAACAAAATTAAGGTTCAATAGTAATTAAGGTTAGCATTTGTTCATAATTTTTCTGGTTGGTAATTAGTTTTGTATCTCCTAGTGTTTGTCAGGTTAGCATTGCATCGAGAAAACCCTTAAGCCTTATATGTGGGGTTTATTTATTTTTTTTATATCCAGACAAGTTTATTAAAACGCAAACTTCTTTTTGCCTTATGCACCACTGCTAAATATGATGGCATCTGCACAATTTAACCTAATGTATTTCCCAGGGTTAGAGCAGAGCATTGACATATTTTAAAAAATAAGTAGGCTCATCACCAAACAGGTCTTGTCAGTTGCTACACCATCAAAAAAACATCTTGACAGCAGTTATTTGGCCAGTGCTGAAGCCCATCATACTTTGCAATATTGATCTAAATTAGATTTTCCACATTAGGTACAACCAATACAAAATGCGTGTCAGGCAGCCAGCTTCCTCTCCATTACAAATGGTAATGGGGGCAGAGTGCTCATCACCAGCCTTCCCCCACCATGCTCCTTATTTTTTGATGCAAAGTCCTTTACAATTATTATCCCAACAGAGGCTAGCCTTCTCAAAACGGCATCATTTGACCCTTTCTTTAAGACGGCAGGTTGGCAGGATGAGACAATTACATGGAATCAAAGGCATCTTCAGGCCTCACATGATGAGTTCATCCTGTTATTTCCAGACAGCACACAACATGTACCTAAGTCATGGTACATGTCCCCAGAATACTTAGAGATCTGTTTTCCTGGTATAGCTGTTGTTTCAAAGCTGCGAATTATTGTATGCCTTGCTTTATGTCTTCCTTATAATTACATTATCTAGATGTTATAATACATGCTCCTTTAAAAAAAACCCAACACTTCTACTTGATTCTCCCCTCCCTAAAGCTGTCATTCTATATCTTTTCTTCTCTTCGTGCCTGAACTCCTTGAGAGACCCCTATACTTCTACTTCTCCTCATAATTTAGTAGATAGAATGCTGAGTCTGGAGTCAGGAAGTTCTGAATTCAAATCCAGCCTCAGACACTTATTAGTTGGATGACCCGGGGCAGGTCACTGAACTGCTGCTGGCCTCAGTCTCTTCATCTGCAAAATGGGGATAACAATACCTACCTCACAGGTTTGAATGTTTACCATAGTGCCTGGCATTTAGTAGATGCTATGTAAACGCTTATTCCCTCCCCACCCTTTTTCATTCCCCCTCCCCTCTACCTCATCGTTCAGATGAAACTGATCTCTTCAAGTGAACAGTGCTCTCTTAATTGCCAAAGTGAATTATATTCTTTATTTTGATCATTCTTTAACTTTCTGCAGCATTTGACTCTACTGATTAACTTCTTCTGGAGAAGCTCTCCCCTCTAGGTTTTTGTGATACTATTCTGCATGCTTTTCCTCCTACCTGTCTGATCCCTGCTTTGCTGATTTTTCATCCATCAAACCCACTTAACTGTCGGGTCCTCTTCTCTTGTTGTTTTATAATATCTCACTTAGTGATTTCATCAGCTCCCATGGGGTCCAATTGTCTCCCTGTAGATGATTTTCAGGTGTGCACACACTCACACACACATTCAGTCTCTCTTCTGAGCTCCAGTTCCACACTACTAACTGCCTTTTGGACTTCTCAAATTGGATGTCCTCTAGGCACCTCAAACTCAATGTGTCCAAGACAGAACTCATCTTTCCTTCACGACTGATGAGGGCATCACCATCCTTCTAGTCACCCAGGCTCTTCTCAATCTCCTCATTCTCACTCTCTCCATATATTTAATCCATAGACAAATCTTGTTGTTTCTACCTACACAGTACTGTTCCTATACCTCCCCTTCTTTCTACTCACACAGCCCTTAAACTTCTCACCTGGACTTTGACAATAGCCTTAGGACTGATCTCCTTGCCTCAAGTCTCTCCTCATTCCAATCATCCTCCATTCAGTTGCCAAGGTGACTTTTCTGAAGCATAGATGTGACCATGTCACTTCTTTACTCAATGATCTTGAGTCCTTCTATATTACTTCCAGAACCAAATATAAAGTGCTCTGTTTAGCCTTCCTCTTCATAACCTAGCCCATTCTAACTTTTCTAGCCTTCTTACATCTAACCTCCCCTCCTCCTCCACTAATACCAAGATCCAACTATATGGCCTATTGCCAATTTTGCAAACACTGTACTCCATCTCTCATCTCTGTGTCTTTGTTCTGGTAATGCTCTGATCCTTCATCCCTGCCTCTTAGATTCCCTGGCTTCCTTAAGACTCAGATCAAATAACATCTTCAGTAGGAGGCCTTTACTAGTCCACCAGTTACTAATGCCTTCACTAATTAGATTAGCTTCCATTTACTCTCTCTCTCTCTCTCTCTCTCTCTCTCTCTCTATATATATATATATATATATATGTATATATATATATATATATACACACACACACACACACATATATATACACACACATATATATATACATACACACATACATACATATATATATATATACATATATAATGTGTGTATGTATGTATTTATATATGTTATGTACTTAGTTATTTACATGCTATCTCCTCCATTGAAATATATGCTCCTTCAGGGCAGCTAGGTGGCACAGTAGATAGAGCACTCACTGGCCCTGAAGTCAGAGGACCTGAGTCCAAATCCAGCCTCAGACACTTGACACTAGTTGTGCAACCCTGGGCAAGTCACTTAACCCCATTGCCTAACGAAAGAGAAGAAATATATGCTCCTTCAAGTCAGGGATTACTTTTGCTTTTCTTTGTAACTTCAGTGCTTAATTAACATAGTTCCAAGCACACAGTAACTACTTAATACACATTTGTTAACTGACCAATTCCCTAGTCACAAATGGTCAAACCTGGATATTTACCCACTTGATTCCTGTTAAACAAGTTTTTGGTTCTGACAACTGATTTTTTTTTTGGAGGTGGGGGTGGGATGGAGTGGGTTCTGAATTTTCTAGAAGCTGTAGAAAACAAGGCACTGCACTCAGAGTCAGGATGACTTGAGTTCAAATCCTGTCTCAGACACTTCTTAGTAGGGTGAACCTAGGCAAGCCATTTACCTCCATCTCCTTATCTATAAAATAAGTATAGCACCTATCTCACAAGATTACTATGAGGAACAGGTAGAAGTAAAGTGCTTTGTGAAGCTTAAGATGCTGCATTAATGTCAGCTCTTATAGAAAACTGTGCATTTGTAAACTCCCATCACTGATGCAGTCCCTAATCTGTGTCTTGAGAGTTTTTTTCAGAGGTGTAGGAGGTATTCAGGAGGACAAGCACCTCTGGTGTGAGTGTAAGCACTGAGATCTTTTCAGAGCTGCTCATCTATCTTTGGTGTTCACCTTTCACCCAAGTCTCACCTGTGGCTCCAAGAAGCTGTAGCATGCACAGCAGCCACAGTCTGGTAAAATCATCTTAGCAGTTAAGCTAAACTAGGTTGAGAGGGTAACTGATGGGCCTTAAACCCATCTGAATTAGGGGGATGTCTATCCCAAACATGTGAAGACTTCCCCCAATGGAATGGGTGGCCATGAAGGTGGCTGAAGCAGGTGCTGTAGAGGGCTTAGAACTTAGTTAGACATCAAAGATGCCAAGGTCACCACTCCATCCCAAGCTATGGGGCTCATCTTGACTTTTGTCTTATCACTGCACGCTGATGACTCTGGAAGAAAGAGTGAGGCTGCTAACTTTGTGCAACTCTGCCTCACTTAAATCCAATTCACACACAAGTCAAGACATCACCTATAATGTCATTGGTATTCTTCAAAAATGAACAAACAACAGGAGTTTTTGAGTTGTCTGGGGTACTGGGATGGTAGGTGACTTGTCCATAGTCAAGCAGCTCATATATAAAAGAGGCAATTTGAACTTTGATTCCAAGGCCAACCTATTTTTTCCTCTACTATCCCTGCTCTTGTAAAGTGAATGAATTACACACACACACACAAAAAAAAACCTATCTCATCTAACTCCTAGGCATCTCTCTGTTAATAAAATCTCTGGACATCCACTTCTGGGTCACCACATATACCAGAGTTTAGAAGTCCTAGGACCTTATGATAGTGCAATGAGTTATAAATGTCCTGCTTATATCCTTTGCCTCAAGAAATAACCCTAAGTGAGCCATTATATAAGTGTAATTTGTATATTCATTTGCTCAGTTTTGAGTCCTGCATGCTTATTGGCTTGGTTGAATCACATGGAATGTATGAGTATATTTTTATTTTATGAATGAGTCCCTTGTGGGTTCTTACATATCATTTTCTCCCAAACTACCCTTGTATCCCAAAGACAAAAATCACCACTTACTAGGATTTCCTTAGGTTGAAGAAGGGGGTTCAAAAATAAAATCTTTCCTTCTTTTGACCTATTTAAAAATTCATTCATTTATTCAACAAACATTTATGGTACCTCTTATGTGCAAGAAGCTGCTATGCTATTAAGCACTGTTAGGGTGGAGAGAGGTACTGACTTAAAAATGAATGTAAAAAAGTCTCTGTCCTCAAAGAGCTTACAGGGTAGAAATGAGGAGTTAAGATAGGAACACAAATGTGAGGTACCATGAGAGGAAAAGCAAGTCCTATGGGAATTCAGAAGCTTTTTCCTCCCAGAAGAATTTAGAAAGTTTAATGAAAAAGTTAGCATTTGACAGAGATTTGAAGGCTAGGTAGGTTGGGATGGCATTAATGAACAAAGGATACAGAGGCAGGAAATAGACTGGATGTTTTCTGCTTTGGATAGGGAGTAGGGGAATAATGGAATAAGACTGAAGATAGGTTAAAGCTAGATCACAAAGGTAGTAAGTGCCAGGCTCAGAGTTTTTCACTTCATTCTGTAGGCAATCAGGATGCATTGGAGGCTTTCGAGTGGACTTAAGGTTGAAGATTGGAAAACTAACGCGGCAATGATATGTAGGAACTGAGTCGGGGAGCCTGTTAGGAAGCTCTTACAACTTGAAGCAAGTTGGTTACAGTGAAAGTGGAAATTTCTCTGATACTTTGATGGATATATAATCTTATTGGTAAGGATATGCCTTCCAACAATGTGTATTGCAATGTTTCCATGCCAGCTCAGCCTTTCTGTTTCTTGTCCATGTCATTCTGCAAATCCTTTACAGACAGCCTGCTCATCATGCTGGTGAGGGGAGGTGCCTTCCTCTCAATCATTTGATATTGAACTGCTACCAGGGGTGCATGTGGACTCTCTAGTTATCTCCTGCTCTTGCTGTGTCACTAAGTTCCCCTTCCACACATCTTTGACAATATATTTTAGAGGGATTCTCCTGAGCATTGCTTCATTGGTAATGTTTTAAAGTCTTCTTATGTCTGCCATGTGCATTTCCATTGACCTTTGGGTGAATTGCCACTCTAATATTTTATAGGCTCCATA
The DNA here is from genome assembly GCF_003287225.1 of Phascolarctos cinereus. Classification (NCBI taxonomy): domain Eukaryota; kingdom Metazoa; phylum Chordata; class Mammalia; order Diprotodontia; family Phascolarctidae; genus Phascolarctos; species Phascolarctos cinereus. The sequence continues at coordinate 545,189,841 of NW_027555847.1, read as the reverse complement.
TAATGGTTTACAGCCATACAGCATCATTTAAAGAGTACTGATGTTTAAAATATGGGCCTTTGATTCAAGGAAAGGATCTAGCCCATGGAAAGCACTGTGCAATTTGTAAAATGCAATCCAGCCTACTGTTCTCTTCCATTTCAATCCTAGGCCCAGTTCATTTTCCAGCCACAGTGTCATTAGAAGACATGTGTGCTGATGGCTAGCTCCATAGATTTTTCATCCAATGTAATTTTGTATTTTTGGACAAGAGGTATTTCCTTTGTTATTGGGAACTCAAGTTTTGAGTTCTATGGAATTTTTTTAGAAGGCACTTGAGTGTTCTAGGGCTTAATGCACTCACCTCAATGTCATCTTCAAATGGAGGAGCAGGAGGACTTCATCATTTCTGGGGAATCTCCCTTCATTTGTCTCTGTCCTGAACATTCTCCATGACAAAGGCAAACATTTTTGTTGCATGTACAACTCTTGTTGTGAATAATCAGAGGTTTGTTGAACAAAATTAACTCTATTTGCTAAATTTTTCAAGGAATCTCATAAGATTTTAACATACGAATGGATGACAAATTTTATAGGAGAGCCTTTAAGATGGTATTTTGCTCTAGCAAATGAAATGATTTCTTAAATCAACAAATATTTTATAGTCAAAGACCTATTGAAATCTGCTGTCCAAAATAATCTAAGGTTTATATCAGAATATAATCTCTCCTTTTTTATCACAAATTTTAGGGTAGAATGGTCATTTATCGCCCAGAAACTTGTTTCTTCCTGTTAGTGAGAATCACATCAGATATAGACATTCTCCTTGTTAGCTCCTCTGCATTTAAAAAGAATAAAAATTACTGCAAGTCAACCAATTATTAGCTTCTCCATTTAGGGCAGCAGATTTTCAGATAACTGAAGTCACCCCTTGCTACTAAAACTTTTATGTCAGGTTTTGTGATCCGTTTTCTGAATTCTCCTCCTATTTCCTCTTTCTGTCTGGGTGATCTGTACTATACTCTGATGATAATATCACTTCTGTTTCTTCCTCTGCTAATCTTCACTCAAATGCTCTCAACCATATGTCCCTTTCTCATTCTTGATTTTCTTCACAAATATATCTTGTAATCTGGCTTCTGACACTATCACTCAACTGAAACTGTTTTTCTTCCTCTCTAACAGGTAAATCCAATGATTTCGTCTCAGTCCTTGCCTCCTTAACTTCTCTGCAGCTTTTGATATCATTGACCACCTTTCTTCTTGGCTCTCTCTCTTTCCATGTGTCTTGTGACATTGACTCTTTCCTATTTCTCCCCAGTCTTGTTTTATTACTTCCTTTCAGGTTCCTTTGCTGGATCATTCTCTGTCTTCTGTTTTTGTAGTGGGAGTACTCCCTAGGGGTCTGTATTAATTAGTAGGACTCTTCTTTCTCTACACTGAGGCCATGCATTTTATTGTTAGCTCCTTTCTAGGATTTTATGAATTCCTGGGCATCTCTACTCATTTTCTTCTCCCTATACTATAGCTACTCTCTATATTGGAAATTTCTTCCCTCTCCTTTCCATTTGAGCTTAAAACTCTTCTGATTAGATCTGTAAGACTCCTATAAGATTTTTAGTTCTTATTAGTTACATTCTATTCAATAATAACAATAATAGCTAGTATTTATATACGCCTGCCATGTGCCAGGTACTGTTCTAAGCACTTTACAAATATTTTCTGATGTGATCCCCACAACAACTCTGGGAGGTAGGTGCTATTATTATCCCCATTTTACAGATGAGGAAACTGAGGCAAACAGTGGTTAAGTGACTTGAATAGGGTCACACAGCTAGTAAGTGTCTGAGGTCACATTTGAACTCAGCCCTTCTGGACTCCAAGTCCAGCTCTCTATCTACTGTGCACCCAGCCACCATAGACATGATCCTTCCATTCCTATATATTAAACTGTAGTACCCAAATCCAAATTCTCAGAAATAATCTATTTGTTTTTAAATTTGCCTTTCTCTTCTGAAGTCCTTGTCTTCTATGTTCTGCAATGATGAAAATACCGCTTATACCCCTAAGTTTTTGCTCAAGGGTACATGGCCTTCATTAAAAAAGATTGCTTTTTGCTATTGTTTCTTGTCAAACATTCCTTTGTAACAAAAATCATCAAATAAAGCCCAATAGATACACAGACATTATAACTGACAGTGTATGCAACAGTCCTTACCCATAATTCACCACCTCTTTACTGTGAAGCAAATGTGTTTCATCATCAGTTCTCTAGAACCAAATTAGACATTATATGCAATCAGAATTCAGATGCATGTAAGTGTTGTCTTAGTTTACCTTATTGTAGTCGTTGTGTGTATTGTTCTCCTGATTCATTCATTAAATGTCATATCAGTTCATAAAAATCTTTCCATGTTTGTCTATATTCCTCGTTTTTTATTTCTTATGGCACAATAATATCCCATTATGTTCACATATCACAATTTGTTCAACAGTTGATGGGGTCCCACTTTATTTCCAGGTTTTTGGGGGGATTTGCTGATAAAAATAGTAATACTCAATATTTTGGCACCTTCTTGTCATTTACCTCCTTGGTCAGGTCAGGCTATGAACAATTCACTGTTCTCTTTTCTCACATAATGCTAAACATTTCCAGAATGTATAAATTCACAGTCACACTAATAGCATATAATTGTGTCTGATTTCCCGCAGTCCCTCCAAAATTGATTCTTTCCAGTAGAATGATGGTAAATGTTTAACAACTGGCTGTCCAAAAAAAAAATATTCCCATGGTACACTTTTAAATTTAATCTGCATTATTGACATTTACTTTATAACTTTCTTAAGTCTAGACAAAACAATAAATCAAGCCCTGATTTGTAGCATTTGCCAATTTCTGAGATGCAAATGCTCACTTTGACTCTGGAGACCCAGTGTAAGTTGGCTCCAAGCACATTTCTGGCTGTTTCTGCCTTCTATCAACTTTGCCAATTTGATGAGTGTGAGGTAAAACTCAACTTCGTAATATTCAGCTCTGCTTTCTAGATTATTTTATGGAAATTTTTGCTCCATGAGTCACCAGAAATAGGTGATAAGTAGTCAAACAGCTTGATGTCCTGGGACATTCCCTGTTTTGTCCTGCATATTTGCTCTGGGAAAAGAACATTTTAATATTAGCAGTTTGACAGAGAGTTGACTCAGTTCCCTCACTAGGGAGCCATTAATGACCACTACTCCTCTCTTCTTCCTTCAATCCTTATTGGATGCTCTTTCATCTGACAGTACCTGTGGATCCTCATCTTCATTACTTGGAAGGCAAGTAGCTGCTTCCTCCCCAGAGGGTCTAGCTTCTTCTGCACTGGCAAGAGACTAGTAACTGTTACCTATCTCCAAATGACCACTGGCTTTTTTACCCTTTCTCCTTTGTGTGATCTTTTCTACTGTCCATCCTCCTGTCACAAGTCTGTCTTTGAAGATCTATTTTTCTTTGTTTTCACATTGCCTCTCTTTCCCCTTCCTTCTTTCTTTTTTTCTTCCTTTCTCCTTCCCTCCCTCCCTCTCTCTCTTCCTTCCTCCCTCCCTTCCTTCCTCCCTCCCTTCCTTCCTCCCTCTCTTCTTCCCTCTCTCCCTCCCTCTGTCCCTCCCTCCCTTCCTTTCTTTCTTTCTTTCTTTCTTTCTTTCTTTCTTTCTTTCTTTCTTTCTTTCTTTCTTTCTTTCTTTCTTTCTCTCTTCCTTCCTTTCTTTCTTTCTTTCTTTCTCTCTTTCTTTCTTCTTCTCACTGATAGTCTAGAGAGTTGGGAGGCATTTCTATATACCTTCTCCTTGAAAAGAAAGGATGAGCATAGATGATAGTTACCTGATCACATACAAACAGCTAGTACTTTATGCTTGCCTCCACAAAGTTATCCCCAAAATCTTCCTTGTTGGAAGTGAGATCTTCAGCTTTTTTTATTTCTCCCAGTGCAAAGGAGTCATATCACACCTGTATTTAACTTACAGATGTTTAACAACAACACACACACACACTCACACATACATACAACATTGAAGCAGACACAGAGATAGATAGACACAGACAGGAACAGGACAGTTGCGTGGATGATTGTGCATATGCCGCAAAGCAGAAGATGAGAGACATGACTCTTCTGGTCCTTCAGCAGGACTCAGTTCCTGTTTGCCTTCTACATGGCAAGTGTGACTATTTTTTCCATACTTACTATAGGTCTAGAATATCCTTTTCATTATACTCACCAACAATCTAGTCTTTCTGCTTACGCTGACAGAGATAATGAGAGGGAGAGACTTAGTTGGCCTTCCTAGCATTTCTAGTCAGCTAAAAGACCCTTGTTTCTCTTTAATCAAGGTGAAAGAAGACTAAGAAAGAATTATGAGGTGGTATCACCCTTTATTATAATCATTTATTTTGATTCATTCATTCATTCATTCATTCATTCATTCATCCATTCACTCATTTATTTAAAAATATTTCCTCCATAATTTTCATTTTTTTTCTGACAGCTAAATCCTGACTCCCCTTTGTTTTCTTTTATTTGAGTACAAGTATCTCTTCTGCCTATCTTCTGATAAATAATTTACTTGTGTTTAATGAAGAATAAAATTTACATTCAGTTGTTTCCAAAACAACCATCTCAGATCCATATGGTTTCTAACACAAAAAGTCTTCCTTTAAAGATACCCTATCTTTTTTATAGCTACAACTATTCAAAAATATTCTATTGTACTTTGTGGACAACTTAAGGGATTTTCAAAGGTAAGTTTAACTATATGGGATTTTTGCTATAGGTATTGATTCTAGAACCCAACCCTCATGTAAGATGTGCCTCCATTGTAATTCTGAAGAATTTCTAAGACAAACCATGCTAAGTGGAGGTCTTCAGTTCTCAAGTTCAGACTTGTCACTTTCCTTTTCATGTTGAACTTGGCAGTCTTGCTCATCTTCCTTTTCTTTGCTCACTAACTTTATATCTCTTCTTAGTCTGTATGACCAATTTCCTTCTCCTTATTTGGAGTCTTCACTTCCTTCTCCTTTTCTTCTGCTTTCTCTTCCTTCTATGGCTTGAGTCCTCTTCCTCCTTTCTTTGTCTCCTTCAGCTTCAGTTTTTCTGGTCCTTCTGCTTAGGTCCTTTTCCCCAAATTCTTTCAACTCCTCTCAAATTTCGCTTTCACGATTTCAGCCTCTAGCTTTCTTCATAATCCCCCAAGTTCCTGTATAATTCTTCTTTCCAGCTTGAATCCTTTTCTTGCTTTTTTCAATCTAACCTTCTCCTACCAAAGCCTGAAGTAGATTCCTGGTTTAGCAAGAGTCTGATTAAGGGAGAAATGGAAGTTGTGGTCAGAGATGGGAATTTCAAAGTTCTAAGTCTTGGGTATAAAATAATTCTGAGCAATGAGAGGTCTAGGGTGTGGTCATCCTTGTGGGTAATTGAAATAGAGTGCAGATGAAGGTCATTAGAGATCAAGGAATTGTGAGGGCAGGGGAGGAATAAAACTTTCATTAACACAATAAAATTTATTTCCATTTTTAAAAGTTGAACTCCTATTGTACATAGTATAACGTCCATTTGAAGACATACTTCCCGCATGCAATTTGGTTGTGGACAACTCAGATGAGCAAATTTTTTTAGTGTTTTATCTTTGCTGCTTTCTGTTTGTGCTTGGGGTTGGAGTTTTGGGTTAGTTTGTTTTTGTTTGTTTGGCATTTCTTCTTTTGCATTTTTTTTTCAAGTCTAGCATGAAGCAGGACAGAATAAGTAGCTGGGGAGGAGGTCAGAGAAGGAATGATGGGAAATCCTACTGTATTAGGAGGAGACCATATGACTAGGCTGGATGGAATGATAACAGGGTTGGGCATAGAGAAGGAAGGAAGGAAGGGGGACAGTACTGATAAGTATGGACACAGTAGGGGGCAGAGAGGGTGTTGTGTTAAGAACCACACCCAGCCCTGTTCTTTCCTGTGACCTCTTAGAATTCTCTTGTGACTTTATTCAGGGTCATGAAACACTACACAACACCATCTAATAAGGGTGGGGACACAGTGTGACATAGTGGAAAGAACACTGGACTTGGAGCCCAAAGATCTGGGTTCAAGTTCCGGTTACCTCACTTACTAGCTTTGTGACTTTCAACAAATTGCTTAATTTCTTTGGGCTTTCAAGTTACCTCTTCTGCAAAATGAGAAGTTTGGAATAAATAAATTCCAGATTCTCTTTAAGCCCAAAACCACCAAAGGGGTGGCTGATATCTAGAACCGTAGACCCAGCTGCCCTTGATCACTCATTATACCTTGTCAGGATGTTCTTCCTCGGGTTATTCTTTCTTCTTGCTGCCCTGAAAGCCCACTTATCTTATTCAGTTCTTCCATGACAAAAGCACCAGACATATCTGCATCTATGTCTCCATGAGGTTTGACAAAAGGTGAAAAAGGCTACTGATTTTTTTTTGTGAGGCTGTTGGGGTTAAGTGACTTGCCCAGGGTCACACAGCTAGTGAATGTATGTGTCTGAGGCCAGATTTAAACTCAGGTCCTCTTGACTCCAGGGCCAGTGCTATATCCACTGTGCCATCTAGCTGCCACCTGCTAGTGAAAATTTTGTTGAAAAAGAGATATTTTTAACTTTGGTTCAAGACTTCTCCATCTGCACATTGACCAGCTGTAGAGAATATATATACATTTCAGTAAAACTTTTAAATTTATCTGTAAATTTATAAAAAGATTAAGTTGCAAAACTCTTTTTCTACTTACTAATTATGCAATAATCAGAATTCATTAAGCACTATTGTGTGCCAGGCACTATGAAAGTAATTTAAACTTTTATTATAGCACTTTAAGATTGACATAGCGCCCTGGGCACATTATCTCATCATATGCTCCCAACAACCCTAAGAGGTTTCTAAAAGTTTTTTTTTACCCTCCTGTTTTAGGATCTGAGGAAACTGAGGGTCATAGAAGGTAAGTGCCTTGCTCAGTGCCACATAGTAGCTGAAATTCTTAAGCAGGTCTTCTGACCCTCCAGTCCTCTTTATATTATTCATCTATTTTAATGTTGTTGTTGTTTAGTTGTTTAGACTTTTCACGACCCCATATAGGATTTTCTCAACAACGATACTGGAGCAATTTGCCACTTCCTTCTCTAGCTCATTTTACAAACGAGAAAACTGAGGCAAACAGGGTTGAATGACTTTCCCAAGGTCACACAGCTAGTAAGTGTCTGAGGCTGGACTTGAACTCAGGAAGAGGAGTCTTCTTGACTCCAGGTCTATCATTCCATTCACTGTGTCACCTAGCAGCCAGCATACTAGATAAGATAGATTACCAACCCATTCTATATGTATGTGAGCATATAGATGTGAGCATTTCCTCACAAATATACAGCTTAAGATGACTGTTCAAAGAGGACCAAAAGAGGAATCATATTTTGCTATTTTATTACTTATTGACTTTTCTTCAAAGTCAAGAATAACTGAGAAAACTAAAAACAACTGTAATGTTGTAAATCAAAGAATCCTAGGATCATAGAGTTCGAGCTAAAAGGACGTTAGAGGCCATCTAGCCCTCCTTTCCCAATTTTACATATAGAGAAATTAAGGTTCCTAGATTTACTGTCTTGTCTGAGGTCATGAAAGTCTTCAGTGTCAGGGCCAAGGACTGAATCCCAGTCTTCTAACTTCATATGTAGCTTTATCATAGTGCCATCCTTTGAAACCGTGTTTAGGTCATCTTGGACGGAAATGTCAGTATGTTTAATATCAGAAACATTTTTTAAAAGCTCTAGGTCCATAAATAAATAAACTTTTCAGGTACTTCCTGAAGGCAAGGATCTGGACAAGATGACTTCCCCCTCTTCCCCAATGCTTTTGCAATTCTAAGATCTAGGCTCATAATTAACTGGATCTACTCTTAAAATTCAACTGTGACCACTTTATTTCCATCAGATGACCACTAGGGGCCCTGCTAGCACTTTAGCAGGGTTTCACTTAGTGCCAACAGATAAGAGATCATTTACTGTAGTTGGAGTCCAGTTTACAAGCAGAACAACATAGAGATGTTTAACTTGTTGTAAAAAGCAGTCTCTTTTCTGCATAAAATACAAGACTCAGTTCATCAACTCACTCCCTTTCTCTACCTTTCCCTCCTTACTTTTTGAGGACCAGGGAGCCAATTTCTTTTTTAATGGCACCTTTTTGCAGATCTGGTCAGTGACCTATTTCCTTGACAACAAAGGACAGGCTTTACCAGACAGAAAAACAATAAAATTACAGGAGATAGGTAGGGCAATCTATGCACCCAAGATAAGGGTCAGCAATAAACACCCTGCTGGATGCATACCTCAAAGTAAAATGAGGGTAATACAAGAAAAGAATAGAAAAAGGTCTTGGTGAACAGCTAAACATGTCAAAAGCTCCTTTTTGAGTGGCTGATTCCTGATGAAAATAAACACTTTGGGAAAGTTTTTCCTTGTGCCAAAAGTAATTTCCAAGACCATCATTATTAATATTATTTAACCAACCAGTACTGGGGGCCCCATCATTTCCCCCAGAAGTTATATTGAGACTGAAGTTGAATGAAAGGGAATGAAATCATCTCATTTTTTGTACTGACTAAGATTTAACTCCCCAACTGATAAGATAGAATTGCAATCTGTTAAAATAAAATAAGTGTGTGGCCACAGAAGGCCAAACTAGCAGCAACTAGTAGAAATTATAAAGGGGAGGGGAATTTCTGCTCAATAGAAGCTGGGCACGGTGCAATTGATCTGTAAGAGACATCTTAGGGAACACATGCAGAGTTTTTCTACCTAGTCCATTCAATGATAAAGCATTTCAAAAATATGCATTTGTTCCAATGTGATTAATATATTAGGGAATTTTTTTTTCACACCTAACTAGAATTTTGAGTTTTCTTCTGTGAGATTCCTTCCTCCAAGAAAAATCAAGAAATAGAAAATTAAACCACTTTACAATAATTCACAAGTAACAACCATTCTGATGCTCGCTTTCACAAGCAATTTCAGGTCTTTATAAAATATCATATTTATTGTATACATTCTTGGAGCTACTGTTTGGCAAAAGTGATCTTAGGGAATTGGGCAGTAGGAGATGTGACCAAAGAAGGGCTAGCCTGTACCATTTCTGTCTCTTGCCTTTCTCCTTCTATCATCAAAGCCTGAGGTCAGGAGTTGCTGGCTTGCATATCTTTCTCTTGCAGCTGAGCATGGGTCGAACAGCAGCAGCCTGAGGCTACAGATTTGGCTACTATTTATTATTGCATTTATATAGCTCTTAACCATTTAACATGTATAAAAGCTGTGCTACAGTTTTTTTTTATTATCTGTTTCTCTGAGTTTTTGATCCCTAATTTATTTTCACTATAAACTCTGTGGTTTTCATTGTGTAATTTTGCACATCATAGTGCTTTTGGGGAATGAATATTACAGCAGAATTGACTGCGCTTCTGGTGGACCAAGTGGGAGCTTCAGACCTGCTTCTTCCCATCACCCTATGCTGAAAGGCTTGACTTTGAGATTATTGGCTGACCTGATAAGTCAGTACATATGTAAAAGGACTCTCTTCCCTCTCTTCTGAGCCCTCAGGGTTCTCTTCCTTTAAAGATTGTATCAGCTTGCTCTGTGGAAGAAAAGCTATAAGTCTGGATGGCATACTAAAAAGCAGAGACATCACCTTGCTGACCAAGGTCTGCATAGTCAGAGCTATGGATTTTCCAGTAGCAATGTATAGCTGTGATAGTTGGACTATAAGGAAAGCTGAGCACTGTAGAATTGAGGCTTTTGAATTGTGGTGCAGGAAAGAAGACTTTTGAGAGTCCCTCTGACAGCAAGGAGGTCAAATTGGTCAATACTTAAAGAAATTAATTCAGACTATTCACTGAAAGGTCAAATACTGAAGCTGAAGTTTAAATATTTTGGCCACATAATGAGAAGACAGGACTTATTGGAAAAGACCCTGATGTTGGGAAAGATTGAAGGCAAAAGGAGAAGGGGCCGGCAGAGGATGACATGGATAGATATGTTATGGAAACAATAAACGTAAGCTTGGATAGACTTCAGGAAATAGTGGAGGATAGAAGGGCCTGGTATGCTATAGTCATGAAGAGTCAGACAGGACTGACAAACAACAATCTTCCCTGGACTATTAAGCCCTTCCCATGAGAGGTGGAGGGATAGCTTGCCCTAACTCTTCTGCTCCTTCCTCTTAACCTTGTGATGTATGTGGTAAAGCTTGGAGGTGACTTCATGAGTTTAAGAGGTACTGGGCCTTTCCTGGTGAAGCTGACTGGAGAAGGAGTCCCTAGAAACTGTGTCAGTCCTCATGGAAAAGATAAACACAAACCACAGACAGACAAGAACAAGAAGACGGGCTAAAGCCTGGCCTGTTTTGCCAGAAGACATGAATGGTCAGTCAGTTAAGGAGCATTCATTAAATAACTGTTCACTATGGGGCAGGCACTATGCTAAATGTTAGAGACACAGAGAAAGGCCAAAAAAATGTTCCTACCCTCAAGAAGCATACATTCTATTGGGAAAGACAACATGTGAGTAACTAGGTACATAAAGGTACAGTGAATGACTCTGGTTGGCTATAATTCCCTCTTAGGATTCTAGGGGTACCCCTGAAGGGTTGGGGCAGGGATGAGGAATCTGCAGCCTCCTAGACACATGTGGCCCTCTAGGTCCTCAAGTGTAGACCTTTGACTGAATTCAAACTTCACAGGACAAATTTCCTTATTAAAAGGATTTGTTCTGTAAAACTTAGACTCAGTCAAAAGGCTGTACTCTTTCATACATTTCTTGTACATTTCTCTAATGTGGTTGGTTTGAGCTTCCATTCCAGTGTGGTTGACTGGCAGCGATTAACTCCACAATTCCATTCAATCAATTAACATTTATTTATTTATTTTTTACAAAGGAATAGTTATTTTGATGGTACAGAACATTTACCCCAAAAACTGGGAATCCACTCAGTCCTTGGAAGAGTGAACTTGAGAGCAGGGATTATTTCGCCTGTCCACTTCTTTATATCCCTAATATTTAGTCCAGTTTCTGGCACATAGCAAACTTAATAAATGCTTCTTGACTTGGCTTGAGTCTCAGCTAATGCTGGGCTGGGTTGCAAAGATTTTTCCTCAATTTTGAACTGGGTGGCTGGAAAATCAGGTGTGGACTCCACTCCCAGAGAGTGAACTGAACTGTCAAAGCTCCCAAGGCCATCTCTATCTCCAATCTCTCTCCTAGAAGCACTCTGAGTCAGCAACAATTTGACTTTATCTTGCAACTGTACTTTGATGACTCTGGAGGAAAGAGAAATGTGTGTGTATGTGTGTGTGTGTTGGCAGCAGGTGGAGGGGAATGGGCAAAACAGACAACAGAAGCAACAGTAAGGCCATGCACAATCAGTTTTATGCTTGGTTCACGTTAGAGAGGGCCAGAGGCACTCCCTATTATTCTACCCCCTCCCCTCAAAACAGATCATTCTCCTTTTTCAAGGCCAGAATTTTTTTTGGGGAAAATCCTCACTAAGAGCTTAGTGCCTTTTTGAAAGCCAGCTCCATAGCCAATTCAACGGGCTTCCTCTGTTATGGCTAGCAGATTAGAACCAGTTACAGAATGTCTGCCCATGTTTCTATTCTTTCCAAGGCAATTCCATTATATGTCATCATGTCTTTTGGAAATACGCTTCCCCTCCCCATAGGAGGGATTGCATCAGCCATGCACAATGGTGCTTGTGCCCTCTTATTAGGTTCCCATTTCATAGGATATTTACAGAATTCCTGAAGGTAATCTGAAAGAGGAAGTCATTAGCAGCTGGGGGGAGGGGAGGACCAGAAAGCCCTTCTTCAGAAGATGGAATTTGAACTGAGTCTTGAAGGAAGCCAGAGAAACTCAGAAGCAGAGATGAGAGGGAAGAGAATTCCAGATAGAGGAATGAAAGAATAAAAGCATGTAGTATTTGAGGAACTACCAGTAGGCCGATGTATCTGGATTGTAGTGAGGGGAGAAAGATATAAGAAGGTTGAAGAGATAAGAAGGGGCCCAGTTATAAAGGGCTTTAAATGCCAGAGGACTTTATCTTTGATCCTGGAGGTTATAGGGAACCACTGGAGTCCATTGAGCAGGGGAGATAACACCTTGGCAGTTCAGTGGGGGATGTATTGGAGAGGGGATATACTTGAGACCAATCAGAAAGCTATTGCAGTAGTCTAGGTGACAAGTCATGGTGTCTGAATTAGGGTTGTAGCTTGTGAGTGGAGAGAAGGGAATCTATATATGAGAGACATTGTGAAGGTAGAAACAAGATTTGGCTATGGATTATGGGGCAAGTGAGACTGACGAGTCAGGGATGACATTAAAGTTATGGGCCTGGGTGACACTGAGATTATGGGCCTTGGTGATTGGAAGGATGGTGAAATTCTTGATAGTAATAGGGAAATTCTGAAGAGTGAAAGGATTTGGGGGTGGGAGCGGTAAATGAGTTCTGTGTTGGAACAGAGGGCATCTAGTTTGTTCAAGATACAGTTTGAAAGGCACACTTGCAGCTCAGCACAGAGTCTAGGGATGAATATTTTGCTCTAAGAATCACTCTAATAGAAATGATCACTGATCCTGTAGTTAGTCAGTCAACAAGCATTTATTAAGTGCTCTGCTAAATGGTAAAGATAAAAAGAAAGAGAAAAGAGCATTCACATTCTCAAGGAGTTCACAGTCTAATGGGGGAGACAACAAGCAAATGCTATACATAAGCAAGCTATGAACAGAATAAATTGGAGATAATCAGTAGAGGTAAGATACTATAATTAAGGGAAATTGGAAAAAGCTTCTTTTTAGAAAGAGTGTTTTAGCACAGACTTGAAGGAAAACAAGGAAGCCAGGAGATAGAGATGAAGAAGGAGAGAATTCTAGATATGAGGGTCAGCCAGTGATAAGGCATGGAACTGGGAAGTAAAGTGTCTTCTGTGAGGAACAGTAAGGAGGCCAGTATTTCTGGATCATGGAGTATATGGAGAGAAGTGAAGTATAAGCTTGTACTGGATATACTTTCATCCCTTTCTAATTTTAGTCCCTTTGTGAACTAACTCAAATCTCACTTATTTCCACTCTCAATTCCCTTCTTCTTGTCATATCACCAATTAAACCTTGCCAAGCCCCAACCTTGGATTATTCTCACCATATGCTTCCTGAGTTTCTATTCAAAAAAGCATCCTGAATAGGCCTGCTACAAATGTGTTATCTAATCTCTCCTAGTCCCTCACTACATCAAGGCAAAAGATCTATGCTTCTCTGATTGATTCACAATTCCTCTTTTCCACAATAGCTTTTCTAAACATTCTTGTGTTTCTTCAAGCTTCCCATGGAAGCACCTTCCCACAACCTTCTCAGCTGAGGACCTCATCTTATATTGCCACAAAAAAATTTGAGACTATTTGATAAGTGCTCCCTCTCATCTCTCAAATCCTGATCTCCATCATCCAGACTTCTTCCTTAACTCTCTCCTCCTTTATCCCATTTCAGGTCAAGGAATAGCTTTTCTCTTTACCATGGCAAGCCCCTCTATGTACACCTTTGATCTCTTTCCCTCTGAACTTGTCCAGCAAATTGCCCCCACTATCATCCTTACTCTTTCTTTCATCATCAACCTCTCTTTATCTATTGGCTTCTTCCCTGTTGCATGTCTATGTCTCCCCCACTCTTAAAAAACAAACCAAAAACTCCCTTCATTTGATCTGACCATCCTTGCTACCTATTAGCCTAGATCTTTCTTTCCCTTTTTGGCTGAATTCCTTGAGAAAGCCAACTATAATTGGTGTGTCCACTTCCTTTCTTTCCTTTCTAAACCTTCTGCAATCTGGCTTCTGACCTCATTATTTAAGTGAAACTGCTCTCTCCAAAGTCACCAATCATCTTTAAACTGACAAATCAAATGTTCTTTTTATCAAATGAGATAACATTTGTAAAAATGCTTAGCACAATGCTTGGCACATAGTAATACTGGGTGCTCAACCTTCACTTTTGAAGAGAACCAATGACATGGGGTAATATCTTGACTTGTACATGAATTGAAGTAAGGGAGAGTTGAGCAAAGTTGGCAACTTCATTGTCTCTTCCAGAATCGTTGAAATCCAGTGACAGGACAAAAGTCAAGATGACTGGCCATGGCCTGGGATGCAATGGATGACCTTGGCATATTTGATCCCTGCACAAGCTCTTAGCACTTTACAGCCTGCTTTAGCTGCCTTCATGGCTGTTGGAACAAATTGTTCTTATTTGCCCATTCACTGAGGGAAGTATTCACATGCTTGGAGCAGACAAACCCCTGACTCAGTGATGAGTTTAAGGCCTGTTAGTTACCCGCAATCTTGTTTAGCCCATTTGCTGAGTTGGTTTTAGCCAGATGTGGCTGCTGTGCATGCTACAGCTTTTTGAGAGCTGGGTGATAGGTGGACACCAAACGTGCATAAGCAGCCCTGAAAGGGCTCAGAGGTGCTAGTCTTCCCTGAACATCCCATAGACTCCCTAGGACATAATAGGTACCTATATCAATGCTTATTCCTCCCTCCTCCTTGACCTCTCTGCAGCATTTGACACTGCTGGTCACCTTCTCTTTCTGGGATCTCTCTCCTCTCTAAGTTTTCATGACACTGCTCTCTCCTGGTTCTCCTCCTATCTGACCATTTTTCTCATTCTCTTCTGCTGGTTTTCTGTTCATGTCATGCCTACTTGGCCTAGGAAAGAACTGAGGGATGGGGGGAATGGTAGTCATAAAGAAAACAAAGAACATAACTAGTGGTCATAAGGCATAGTGAAAGGTAGAAATTTGGCAGGGATATGAGCCCCAAGGATGGAGGTACTGTCTTTTAAGTATCTACTGAGTCATCAACTCTTCCTTATTAGCAAGTAACAGGGCATTATCTCAAAGTGAATTGAGTAATATGTGGGTGGAAGCTGGCCCCCAGACTCCCACATGGCTTACTGGAAGCAGGTAGGGAAGATCTGAGCCAGGTTGAGATCTTGACTCTTATAGGCCAATTCAAACCCTTGCTCCAAAAGAATGAACTTTCTTTTCAGAGCTGTCCAAGAGTGAATTGAGGTGACAAGGAAGGTGGTAAACTTTATATCAATGGAAGTCTTCCAGTATAGATAGAATGGTCATTTGTTAGAGATTTTGTGGAAGATATTTGTGTTTCAGACAAGAACTGTACTTAATGACCTCTGAGTTCTCTTCTAATTCTATGATTCTCTAATTCTATGAATACTTATCCATTTCTGCTATTCCAATACATATATGACCTTAGGAAATCCACTTATCCCACCTAGACCCGAGTTTCCTCCTCTATAAAATGAGGGGGCTCAATTAGATAATCTCTAATAATGTTTCCAATTCTAGATAGATTTTACGATCCTAATAAATAGCTTTCTTCCTTTGATATCATGTTATTTTGTTTTCCACCTAGCAGGCAGCACACATCTGAAGAAGTACATGATTTAGAGGAACAAAATGAAGAGAATAATTTAGAACATGACAATAATTTAGCTTTAGATAACTGGATTTTTTTGATGGTGTAAGTGGGACCTACGAATAGTGCTCCCTCCTATCACTTTGAGGAGTTCTCAGGAAAGGGGAAAATCTAACAAAACTTTGCAAAAGTACTATCATAGCCTGCTTATTTTTTTTAAAAGATTGTTCAGAGAGGGGAGGATTTATTTTAGGGGGTTATCTTTCATGGTTCCCTTTATACTACTATGATCAATTCAGATAGCAGATGTACTCATTATTTCCTAGGTTTATAGATAAGCATCATGGCTAAGTTGTTCTACTATTTTTGTGTGTGTAAATCTCCACCTATAAAGATTTGCCTAAGCCCAAACTAGAAGCATTGCGTCTCCATAGCCAAACTGGGCTTAGCAGCAGGCTTGGCTGATGGTGGTTGCTCATTAAATTTGGTTGACAAATTAAACACCTAGGGTTATATGAAGTCAAATACTAGAACAACCTTTCTTCCTGCTCTCATCTCTTTCTTGTCCCATGATGAAAGATCATATCCCAGAGTATGATCAAACCAGAGCATTTGGAGATGCCTGGAAACCATCTGGAAGAGCCCTCTTCTTACTTTCGTTTTTTATATATCCCACAACTATTTTTGGATCTCCATTAGTGCGAAATAAAGGATCTACTGCCCTAGAATGATATCATCTTTATTAAAAGTATAGCACTATAATGATAATCTAGTTTTTTTTAGAAAGAAATTTAAGTGTAACATAACATGATTAGCTTACTCTTTCTCTCTCCTTTCTCCTTGAATATGGCTGGTTGGTTCTTCCCTCTGTGTGCTTTGGTGGGTATAACCCCTGGAGTGATAGAGTGAGAAGGGATTTCCTGCTCTAGAGAGAAGACAGGCAAAGCCATGAAGTCTACAGTGGATTCCTCTTTACGAACACCAGCCACGTAGACTTTTTTTTTTAGTGTTTCTCATACTCTACATTCCATTTCCTATCTCCGTAATTTTGCACTGGCTGTCCCTTATGCCTGAAATGCACTTCTTCCTCACTTCTAACTCTTGCAATCCCTAATTTTCTTCAAGCTCAGCTCAAGTCCTACATGAAGGCTTTTCTGACCCACTCCCCACCCCTCACCCTCACCCCAGCCCCATCTTTCTGCCAAAATTACCTTTGTATGTATTTTTCAATGTAACACCAGCATTAATAACCTCCCCCACAAACTATGAGTATTGTTACTGTATTTTTAAGAGGCAATGGAATCTTTGAGTTACTGTTTAGCTATATTTCTCTGGGGAATCTGTGAGGAGACTGTGAATTTAACTGCTGCTTTGGTGGTACTATTAACTGTGATGGCTGAAAAGAGGACAGAGAAAAGGAACTAAACAAACTTATTTCCTGAAAGCACTAGGTGTGATCTTTATCATGGGAAGAAACATAAGAGAATTCTTGAGAAAAGACTTTAGTACTCTAAGTGAACTGAATGAAAGATATCCCCCTAAAATAAATGGTCCCCTCCCTGAACAGCCATATATTTATGAAATTGAATATTTGGCAGTTGTAATGATACTTAAAAGTGAATTTGGCTGCACTCTTTTTTATAGCTGATATGTTGTAAAGAAATATTTATGTCTTTGTTTTATTGCTAGTTACATGGTTACAATCTTTCTTATAGCTGATATGTTGTAAAGAAATATTTATGTCTTTGTTTTATTGTTGGTTACACTGTGAGTCAGTCAGTCGACAAACATTTATAAAGCTCCTACCATGTACCAGGCATTGTGCTAAGCCCTGCAGGTACAAAGAAAGGCAAAAGACAATCTCTGTTCTCAAAGAACTCATAGACTGATGGGGAGACAATATGCAAACAACTGTGTACAAGCAAACTACATATAGGACATATTGGAGAGAAAAAATGGTTAATTAATAATGTAATCCATAACCCAGATGCTTACTTAAATCCACACGATTAGAGGATTTGATTTAGAGAGGAGTGAGCTTATGGGAAAACATAAACTGGGGCAAGGGCTCAGAGTCAGTTAGTTAATTAAATGAGAGAGATGATGCAATTTTAACAATTAATAAGAAAATATCAAAACATGTTCCTTGATTTCCTTATAGCCTTGAATGAGAAGGAATAAGAAAAATAAGCTAGTAGCAGGTAGAAAGAGAGGTGATCAGCCCCACCTAAGCTACATGTGAGGGTATCACCCTCTAAAATCCTTACTATATATGTAGAAATCAAGGCAACTAGATAGTACAGTGAATAGAGTGCCTGGCCTAGAGTCAGGAAGACCTAAGTTAAAATCTAACCTCAAATACTTACTAGTTGGGTGATCCATGTCAAGTCACTTAACCTCTATTTTCCTCAGTTTCTTCGTCTTTGAAATGGGGATAATAATAGCACCTAACCTCCAGAGTTATTGTAGAGATCAAATGAGATAATAATTGAAAGCAGTTAGCTTAGTGTTGGCACATAGTAAGCACTATGTAAATGTTGCCTATTATATATGCTGTTGGATATATGTACACATATATACATGTATGTATGTATACACATATGTATACACACAAACACATATATTTATATGACACACATAGACACACATTATTTAGGTGTCTCAGAGGATAAAGCACTGGGCCTAGAGTTTGGGAAGACTTAAGTTCAAATTTGGCCTCAGACGCTTAATAGCTGTATGACTCTGGTCGTCACGTAATCCTATTTGCCTCTGTTTCCTCATCTGTAAAATGAGCTGGAGAAGGAAATGGCAAACTACTCTAGTATCTTTGCCAAGAAAATCCCAAATGAGGTTATGAATTGTCAGACGTGATTGAGAAAAACAACTGAAAAACACACACACACACACACGCACACACATATTACATATATATCTATATACACACATACACAATTGTTATGCATATCAGTCTATCTATATCTATCTGTATGTCTGTCTATCTATATCAACTTCTTTCTCTCCATAGTCATGTAGGCTCCTTGAGGGGCAGGGACTATTTCAGTTTTACCTTTGATTCCCCAAAGCCTAGCATGGTGTCTGGCACACAGTAGGGCTTTAATAAATACTGTTGATTAATAAATCAACTGATCTTGGCTCTAGAGGAATGTCTGTACACTCTACCTGGGAGCTTCTACAGCACTTTGGAAAAAGGTTTGGGCTTAAGATTACAGAGACTGGTTTGTATTTAACAGGTACTTAATGAACTGAATTGAAGTAAATGAAGTTGCTGAATTGAAATGACATAGCAGAACTCTGAGTCTGAGTTTTAAAAATGAGGCAGCATAATGCGATAGAATGAGTACCTGACTGGGGATTGGGAGACTCAGTTAGATAAAGCAATCTAGTACAGTACCTTTGACATAGTAAGTGCTTCATAAATTGGTTTTAATCAAATATTTTCAAATGTTCCTTCCAGCATGAGGATGGTTCTCCATATATGGTTTGTAGTCTGTTATTCAGAAATTGTCCTGATACTATATTTGTGTTGAACTATATATTAGATACGTAGAAAGAGTTATTGACTTAAAGTTGATAAAATGTTAGCCTTTGAGTCATGAAGACCTGACACATACTGGCTTTGTGACCATGGGGCAAATCATTTAATCCTTCAACACTCAGACAATTCTCTGAGACTATAAATTACAGAATGAATGACTGTCAACATACGTTGGTAGAGATAATTTCCTCACCTGGAACTCCCTATGTGATGGAAATTCCAGTTCTAATCCGTGTGTGTGTGTGTGTGTGTGTGTGTGTGTGTGTGTTCATATATACATCTGTGCTTTAACAATTTACCTTTTTTACATGTTATCTCTTCTTGCATTTACTTTAAGAGTCTCTGGGACATCTGAAGAACAGTATTCAGTTGTACCACAAGCATTATCTACCAAGTATGAAAAAAACATGAGTTCCTCTTATGAATAACTGGTTTACATACTGAGAGGTTTTCATTTTATTACAGTAACTTATTGCCTAGTTGTTTAATACACCGTCTTTAGGCTCAGCCCCAAGCTCAGCCTGTTCTTGATATTTTAAAAGTTATCCCATCCACCCCCACCCCAGAACACCTGGCTGATTATGCAATAGCACATACAGGAAAAAATGCCTTTTATGGTCTCTGTATTGGTAATTCAAAATATTTTATTTGGCATAATATTTCAGAAACATTCTAGCATCACTCACTTAAATGGCTCCATTTACCGTTTAAGCAAGGTACATGCAGGCACTCAGGACCATGGCTCCTGAGCATACTGAATAAACTCCATTTGCCTCATGTTTTATTCTACACCCAAAGAGAACATCGACTAGCAATTAGCACATGAAACCTGGCACTGCACTTTGTTACCTAAACCAAGCAAAGCAAAAAGAGCTTTAGGGATTTTCATCAATAAGCTTAATAGGCAGCCTAAAGCATGCTAGATGGGGGAAGTCTATCACAGCATCCTTGAAATGAGAGATGAAAGAGTGTTGGGTCTTAAATCAGAAAGGCCATCTTCCTGGAATCTGGAATGCATTTGTATTTCCTCACAATAGCATTTTGAGCAAATCTGATCTACAATGTGGTCCTTTGTATACATTACTACACTTTTTAAAGATAAAAATGAATGAGATTTGTTCATTAAAATAGAGGCAGCAAAGAAATTGAATTTCATAACAAATAAAATAAGGAGCTATTAAAATACTTAGTTTGTGTTAATACTGTTCCTGCCTTCATGTAATTTGTAGTTTAATGGGGATAACATAGGTAGGTAGCATAACTAACTATAGATATCATAGATAACTATAATACATGAAATAAGTATGATGTAAGAAAGCTATGGAACAGATCAGTATAATGGAAGGAGCACTGGATTTGGCATAGAAGAGTTGGGTTCAAGTCTCAACTTTGTGGACCAGTGAACAATGCTCCTTGAACCTCAGTTTCCTGATCTGCAAAAGGTTGAAGTTGTGTTAGATGATCTCTAAGATTGTTTCCAATCCTAATTCATATGAGTTTACTATATGAAGTCTTGAGGGAAGGTCATTACTGGCAGAGAAAGCTTTATGAAAAAAAGGGTGAGACCCAAACCAAGAATGTTGATTAAAGAACAACCCATCACACAGCATTTCATTACAGATGACTTGAAATGTCCTCTTTGCTTATGAAAAGCATTGGGGCATCTGGGTGCTGTAGGGGATAGAACTCCCGTCCTGACCAAAGAAGACCTGAATTAAATTTTACCTTAAACACTTACGAGCTATATGACCCTAAACAAGTCACTTAATTGCTGTTTATCTCAGTTTCTTCAATTGTAAAATGTGGATAGTAATAACACCTACCTCTCAAGGATGTTGTGAGAATCAAATGAGATAATAATTGTAGAGTATTTAGCACAGTGCCTGGAATATAGTAAGTATTATATAAATGTTACCTGTTTATTATGATCATCATTGTTGTTATTGTTGTGATCTGAGACAGCCAGTATTAAGATCAGTGAAAGTTCTGTATAGACAAAATGACCTCCATGATTTCAAGATGATGACTAGCTATCTAAATAAGCATTATATCTCTTCTACTTCCAATGTCATGCTTTGCCTACAGTTAGCAATTACCAAATGTTTGCTAAATGGAATTGAATCTCATTGGCCTAGGACTAACCTTACTTGATCTCTCTTTCCTCCCTGTTCCTCCCCCCCCATTCTCTGCACAAATAATAAGTCACACTTATAGCACTGAAAGGTTTATAAAGCACTTTCCTCAGAATGATGCTGCAAGGTAGAAATTCCCCCCTCAACTCCATAAGCATTTATTAAGCACCTTCTGTGTGTAATGTACTACCAAACAACAACAACAACAACAACAACAACTAACCAGTCCTTTTCCCTCAGGGAGTTTACATTATGAAAATAATATGACATGTGAACAGATAAATGAATATAGTATTAAGGGGAGGATAATGAATTATTATTCCAGGGGCAGCTAGGTGGCACAGCAGATAGAGCCCTGGCCCTGGATTCAGGAATACCTGAGTTCAAATCTGACCTCAGACACATAACACTTACTATCTGTGTGACCCTGGGCAAGTCACTTAACCCCATTGACTAGCAAAAAAATAAACAAAAAAACCAGGAAGAATTATTATTCCAATTTAACAGATGAAGAAACTAGGTCCAGGGCAGTTATGTGGCTTGCCATCGACCACACAGAGAAAAATGTTGGGGCTGGAACTTACATCTAGGTCTCATAAATATATATCCAGTTATTTACAATACACACTCTCTATATGAATGTTTATATAGACATGTATATTTATAAACATGTGTATGCATATACAAATACATACATATAAGAGGGAATGTGGTGTGGTAGCTAGAGAACTTATCTTAGAGTTAGGGAGACCTGGCTTTAAGTCTGGTCTCTGATACCTACTGTCTTTGTGACCTTTGGGAAGTCACTTACTGAGCTCTCCAGACAACTAGAGAAAGAGCCAACAAGGAGTTCTGTGTACCAGTGAAACCACTAGCCCTGGTCCGTTCCAGTCTTATTGTAAAAAGCTCCATGAGTCTTATCACCCTACACTTCTCCTTGCTATGGAAGTGGAAGGGGGTGTCCAAGCTTGAGGACCATTTTGTGCTTTTCTTTGCTTCATGGATTGCCTTGGCCAAAGAATTCATCACTTAGTGGCCAACATATGCGTAGTTGAGACCAGTACTGCAAGTGGTTGATGAATTGGACCCAGGGAGAAGAGAGCAAGCTAAAGTGTTTTTGGGAAATTTTGTGATGCTTTTATTGATCCCAAGCTGTTCTTTTGTGAAAAGAGCAATCTTTTCAACATAGATACAGGTGTTCTCCTGGAAATACTGCAGAGCTGTGAACCTTGAAACCCCTCTGATATTTCAGGGATCAAAGTTGTGGATGATCCAAAGAGCAGCAGAGAGAGTCGTGATAAGGGTGATAAGGCTGGGGCATATTTTCAATGATATCTGTGCTCCAGAAGTGGATAAAGGGATATAGAGGATATGTGTGACCAGAAATGGACTTGTTTTGCTTTTCTATTTGTATTCTCAGCTTTGATTGTAGTGCTTGGAAAATAGTAGTCACTTAAGAAATGTCTTTATATTCATTTTGTTCTGAATATGTGCACTGATCACCTAGTTCTTTGAGCTGTTCATCCAATTGTATGCTACAGTCCAGAAATTAGACATTTCTGATGCACTTGATTTTTCCTGAGTGTATAGTGGGATCATTACAGAACTCATTTAGGAGCCTCTGTAACAATTTGGCCCTGTTAGAATCAGTTCATTGTCACTTTCAGGTAGGGCCTCGCCCTTTTTAGGGAATCTTTTCATTTGAACTCCGACACTCTCCATAACAGCAGCTAACACTTTTGGCAAGTGATATTTCTTAGTTTTATACTTTGCTGATGTTAGTAATTATAGGTCTTTAAAATTAAGGTTTCTTAATTGTCATAACCTTCAAGGAATCTTATATGATTTTAACATGTATATTTAAAATATTTTCATACATAACATTTTAAAATATGGGAGACATCTTTTTGAAGGAGAATATTTGAAGTGGAATTTTGCCCTCCTAGATAAAATGCTTTTTTAATAGTCAATTAAAATGATCATGATGGAATCTGATTTCCCCTCAAAATTTTTGTCAGGTAGAGACTGAACTGTAGGATTATAAAGAGGTGATCTGCTGTGGAATGTCATTGGTGAAACCCTGACTCTTCTCATCAAATTTTGGTCAAGTATACCATATGTTTACACATATGCATACACATATATACCTATATACATATACACACATGTGTATGTGTTGATATACATATATTCACACATACATATTTGTGTGTAGCTATAATACATATTATATATGTACAAATACAAAATTCTCCTAAATATCTTTTTTGAGTCAATTAATTTTTATTTTATTTTTCTCAATTACATGTAAAAAAAAATTTGAATTCCAAATGCTCTCCCTCCCTCCTTTCCCTCTTGTCACAATGAGAAGGTAACAATTTGATACAGATTGTACATGTGCAGTCATGCAATACATTTCCGTATCAGCCATGTTGCAAAAGAAAACACAGACCAAAAAACCCAAAAATAATAAAGAAGGTTTAAAAAAAGTATACTTCAATCTGCATTCAGACTCCATCAGTTTTTTCTCTGGAGGTAAATAGCATTTTTTCCTTATATGCCATTTGAAATTATCTTGGATCATTGTATTGATGAGAATAGCTAAGTCATTCATAGTTGATCATTGTACAATATTGCTATTACTGTGTACAATGTTCTCTTGGTTTTGCTCTCTTCACTTTGCATCAGTTCATGTAATTCTTCCCAGGTTTTTCTTAAACCATCTTGTTCGTCAGTTCTTATAGTACAATAGTACCCCTTCACAATCATATACCACAACTTGTTCAGCCATTCCTCAACTGAGGAGTATCCTCTCAATTTCCAATTCTTTGCCACCACAAAAAGAGCTACTATACATATTTTTATATGCATAGGTCATTTTCTTTTTCCTGGATCCCCACAGACCTAGTAGTGGTCAAAGGATATGCATAATTTTATGGTTCTTTGGGCATAGTTCCAAATTGCTCTTCAGAATGCTTGGATCAGTTCACAACTCTGCCAACAGTGCATTAGCATCTGAATTTTCCCATGTCTCCTCCAACATTTATCTTTTTCCTTTTCTGTCATAGTAGCCAATCTGATAGTTGTGAAGTGGTATCTTAGAATTGTTTAATTTACATTTCTCTTATCAATAATGACAGTGCATTTTTTTCATATGACTATAGATGGCTTTGATTTCTTCATCTGAAAACTTCTTGTTCATATCCTTTGACCATTTATTAACTGGGGAATGACTTGCAGTATTATAAATTTGACTCAGTTCTCTATGGATTTGAGAAATGAGACTTTTATCAGAGAAATTTGATGTAAACCCCCTCTCTCCCTTCAGTTTTCTGCTTTCCTTCTACTCTTGTCTGCACTGGTTTTGTTTGTGCAAAACCTTTTTTAATTTAACATAATCAAAACTGTCCATTTTCTATCCTGTAATGCTCTTTATTACTTGTTTGGTCATAATTTTTCCCCTTATCCATAAATCCAAGAGGTAAAATACCCCATGCTTCCCTAATTTGCTTTTGACATCACCTATGCCTAAGTCATGTATTCATTTTCACCTTATCTAGGTATACAATATAAGATATTGGTCTCTTACCTAGTTTCTGGCAAACTGCTTTCCAATTTTCTCAGCAATTTTTCTGAAATAGTGATTTCTTGTCTCAAAACCTTGGATTTTTGTTAAACATCAGATTATTAATCATTATTATTATTATTTTTATTATTATTGTCAAACACTAGATTATTATGGTCATTTTCTACTGCACATTGTGTATCTAATCTATTCCTTTTATTCACCACTCTATTTCTTAGCTAGTACCAGGTTGTTTTGATGATTACTATTTTGTAATTCAGTTTGAGATCTGATACTGCTAAGCCACCTTCCTTCACATTTTTTCATTGATTCCTTTGATAATTCTTGATCTTTTGTTTTTCCAGATAAATTTTGTTATTATTTTTCTACCTCTATGCATTTTTTGGTAATTTGATTGGTACGGCATCAAATAAATAAATTAATTTAAGTAGAATTGTCATTTTTATTATATTGGCTTGGCTTATCCATGAGTAGTTACTATTTCTCCAATTGTTTAAATCTGATTTTATTTGTGTGAAAAGTGTTTTGTAACTGTTTTCATATAGTCCCTTGCTTTATCTTGGTAGGTAGACTCCCAAGTATTTTATATTGTCTGCAGTTATTTTAAATGGAATTTCTCCTTCTATCTCTTCCTGCTAGACTTTGTTGGTAATATATAGGTGTGCTAATGATTTGTGTGAGTTTATTTTATATCCTGCAACTTTCCTGAAGTTGTTAATTATTTCAACCAAATTTTAGTTAATTCTCTAAGATTCTCTAAATATACTATCAAATCATCTGCAAAGAGTGATAGTTCTGTTTTCTCATTTCCTATTCTAATTCCTTCAATTTCTTTTTCTTCTTTTATTGCTATAGCTAGCATTTCTAGTGCAATATTGAACAATAGTGGTTCACATAGGCATCCTTGTTCTATCCCTGATCTTATTGGGAAGGGTTTTAGCTTATTCTCTTTAGAGATAATACTTGCTGATGGTTTGAAATTGTAGTACTTATCATTTTAAGGATTTATTCCTTTCTATTGGCTTTTGTTTGTTTCTTTGTTTTTGTGAGGCAATTGGGGTTAAGTGATTTGCTCAAGGTCACACAGCTAGTAAGTGTCAAGTGTCTGAGACCGAATTTGAACTCAGCTCCTCCTGACTCCAAGGCCAGTGCTCTATCCATTGTGCCACCTAGCTGCCCCTTTTCTAGTGTTTTTAATAGGAATGAGTGTTGCATTTTGCCAAAAGCTTTTTCTGCATCTATTGAGATAATCATCTAATTTTTGTTGGTTTTGTTATTGATATGGTCAGTTATGCTGTTAGTTTTCCTAATATTGAACCAGCCCTGAATTTATAAATCCCACCTGGTCATAGTATTTGATCTTTGTAATATATTGTTGTAATCTCCTTGCTAGATTTAAAAATTTTGCATCAATATTCATTAGGGAAATTGGTCTATATTTTTCTTTCTCTGTTTTTGCTCTTCCTGGTTTAGGTATCAACACCATCAATATCTTAAAGAGATTAGAAAGTAGGCAGTAGTGGTTGAAAATTATTAATATTCTTTCAGTAGCCTTCTGTGGCTAGTAATAATAACAGGGTTATGATTTTTTAAAAACATTTGTTATTCATCCCTCTTTTGGATATTTTGAGAACCAATCCCTTAATACTCTCAAAATTGTGTTACCTTCAGTATGGACTTCCTCTGCAAGTAAAGAAAAATTAGTCCAGTTGCTCTTCATATCTTTGTTTTCTTTGATGCCATTTCTGCTTCCTTGTGCAATACATTAGGAATTGTGATGTTAGAGTCCAAATATGTTGGCTCCACTGTGATTGATGGAGAAAAGAATTTGTTATAGAAATTTTACAGATTTTTTCCATTTTTATCTGTTCATTGAACTCCTTCCAATTCCATCCTTAAATACCCCCAGGTTGATTTAGCTAGTTGGATGTCTTGCCAAACTTTCTGTAAACTAGATTTTCCTTCTACTGTTTCTTGATATTTTATGAGGCTATATAGCTTAAAATCATCCACCATCCTTCTTTGTAAGATTTTGCAAATTAACCCTTTTGAAATAACTGATAGCAATGCTTATGTCAGTTCTAGCAAAGAGATTACCACATTTTGCAGCTTTCTGGTGTGTTCTAGTACTCAGCTAATTAGCATTTTGGGTTTTCTTTAGTTAAAAGTCTTAACCAAAATTAATCAAGTTTACAGACATTGGATATTCAGAGGAAAGAAAATAAGAAGAGATATTCTTTGAACAGTTTTAGTTGTATTATATTTCTTTCTGTTTCACTCTTATAATTGTGTTATAAAATGTTAATATTGTTCCTCTCACTCCTATTATTACTTTAAGATCCAACTGGAATATGTATCATTTAAAGATTTCTATTGTGAATACAGTATGTTTTATTATGCAGTAGAGAAAAATAGTTTTAACACATGACCATGTGTTTGTAAGAATTGAATTTAATTTTTTATGGACAGGATCAAGTAGAAATTTCAACTTTCAACAATTATACTTATCAAAAGTTTATACAGTTAAAAAATGGGCATCCTTGCCAAGGAGATCTTAGGATAATAGCACAATAACTCTACAACTTCAAGGGACCTCACAATCTATCTAGTCCAACCCTTTCTTTTTATAGATGAGGAAACAGAATCTAGAAAAGTTAAGTGATTTGGCCAAGATCATGGTGATCGTAATAGGTAGGAATTGAATCCAGGTCCTCTAGCTATAGGACCAGTCTTCTAGGCTTTTTTGTGGCAATTGATTTATTTTGCTTAAATTTGCTTCAGAAATGGTCATGGTCAATGATGATGTTTGTTCTTTTATCCATTTCCAATTTTTAATAGTTTAAACATTACTGATAAGTGTGTTTAAGTAGGATATGTGTTAGATTTGCCTCAATCGTAAGCCATATACTTGGGATCACAGGACCATAGATTTAGAGGTAGAAAAGACCTTTGAAGCCATTAAGTCCAACCCCCTCATCTTTCAGATGAGAGAAATGAGGGCCAGAGAAGTTTAGTGACTTTCCCAAAGTCACAATATGTAAATGGCAGGATTTAAACTCAGTACTTCTGACTCCCAATCCATCTTACTTTCCATTGTACTACAATTGATTTTTATTTCTGCTCTCTCAAGTCAATAGTCTCACTGTACAGAGTCGACACAAAAATAAGTTCTGTGTCTGTAACCAATCATTTCTTGCCTTTTAGAATATAATTAACTTTATCTTTTGTGATAGTATTTTGTCCTCTTGACTTCTCAGAGCATTTATGATTTATATGTACAAGATTTCTGTGTAGCCCTAGGATTCTTTCATTTCTTAATCATGAAGTGTTTCTGTCATTGCATTTTACCATTCTACCTTTGGAAGTAGTAGAAATAGTGATGTCTCTGAAGTTGGAGGATGTGGGTTCAAATCCTACCTCTGACTCTTACTACCTGTGTGAGCTAAGACAAATCAATTGAATTATATAAAACTCAATTTCCCCATCTGTAAAATAAGAAGATTGGACTAGATAGCATCTGAGATCCCTGTCAACTCTAGGTATATGATTCTATGAATTTCTGAATCATTTTATTGAACTCACTGAGTATTAAAGTGTATGTTGATTTAATTTGGAAGAACTTCATAGAATTGTTCTGCCTCCTAATCCTCTGAAACAGATGTTGGCACAAGTTACAATTATTTTCATGATGATCTTTTTGTAAATACTTACAATGAGCATCAAAATCTCTCAGCTTTAGGCATTCTCTCTGGCTATACCCCCACCCTTGGAATTCTCTCCCTCCTCTACTCTGACTACTGACTGCCCTGGCTTCCTTTAAGTCTCAACTAAAATCCTATCTTCTACAGGAAACTTTCCCCAACCCTTCTTAATTCCAGTGCTTTCCCTTTACTAATTATTTCCCTCTTTATCCTCTATATAGTTCATTTTGTATATATTTGTTTGCACATTTTCTCCCCATTAGATTGTAAGCTCCTTGAGGGCAAGGACTGTCTTTTGCCTCTTTTTATATCCCTAGTGCTTAACATAGTGGCTGGCACATAGTAGGTATTTAATAAATATTGATTGATTGATTGCAATATGAGATGAACAAGTGCCCCAGGAAATGATTTTTCTTTCTGCCTTTGGATGCCTGAGAGAAAGCAACTCAGCCATTTCCTTTATCTCCAAAGAGAACTATGTACCATCTTTCAATTAGCTGCAATTTCTTTTTCCCTTTCACTTTCATTTACATAAGACTGTCAAAATGAATAAGATTCAATTCTTCTAAATGGTCACCCAATAAGGCTTTCAGACTTAGAATATCTACAGTTAAACTGATGATTATAGGTACACTAAGAACTGTGTGATTCTTAGCCACCAATTGAGGATCAAAGCTCTCCAGAGCTTTCTTATCTTACTCTCAACCCTGGAGGAGATAAACCTGCTCAACATTGGAGCAGAACTGATCTTATTGAGGATTGGAGGGTGAATACATCAATCATGTTTCATTACTCTATAAAGGGCTAACCCCAAGCCAGCACTCTTCTGACCACTGCTTTGACCATCAGACAGAGCCAGAGAGTTGCCATATTCTCCCATTCCATTCTGCTTTTGACATCTTGCTCAGGAATAGATAACGTTACCTTAGTGTGCCTAAATAATCCACTCACATTCTCTCTCAACCTCCTTTCCCTAGCTTGCCCTCCTTTTCTCTAATACCCTGCAGGCAACTCTAAACCCCTTGCCAGAGGAGATTGTTAAATTTTCAGTGCAAATATTTACTCATCAGAAATGGGCATGGCTAAAAATCAAGGCTCAATTTATTGTTTTGTTGATTGTACAGACAGACTGTGTTAATAATGCAGATTAAATTTAGAAGTTTGTGCTTCCATTCTTGGGGGGAGGGGAAGAGCTTGGTTGTTAAGCATTTATTTATATCCTTATATCTTTACTTTTATACTTATATATGCCTCTATCCACCGAGGTTATCAGTATCCCTCAGTTGTTCTTTCACTCTACCCTCCTTTTCCATTGTTCCCTCTTTATTCTTGATTATATTGATAACAAACTGCCCTTAATGTAAGACCTTTGCCCTCATCCCAGACATTACTAGGCATATATTTTACTTTTAATTTTGTAGGTTCTTGTTGTTTCCCTTAATAGAACGTAAGGTCAGTAAGGGCTGGTAATGCTTCATTTCTATCTTTGAATGCCTGGCAAAGAGTAAGTGCTACTGACAGGTCTATCTCCCCCCCTCCCCTCTTCCCTGCACTCCTTTCCTCTTTTCCATGGAAGCAAAAGAGGACTACACAACTCTAAGGACCATTTTGTCTTTTTCCTTTTTCCATCAATTGTCATAGCCAAATAATTCATTACCAGTTGGCCAAACTCTTGGTGGTGAGCCTCTCTAGGCTTAATAAGGCTGATCCTCAAATAGTCTGTGTCAGGAGCTATACTTGAAGCCTTTCCAGTGTGATAGAACTTTAGAAAGCTTTTGCTCTACTAGTGTAACATTCAAGAAGATTCATGCCATGATGGGGCATCAGAGTAGAATTTTGTGGAATTTTCTCTGTATATCTGCTTAAAATATGTTGGTCAGTGAGCGACCTGTGCATCTATATATCTCTTTTGACAACTCCTCTTTTTTTTTCTCCCCATCAGAATTGCTTGTTTCTTTGGAATTTAATTCTTGGTAATCTTGGTAATCTGTTCCACCTGGGATGACTTCTCCAAAAGACTTTTTAGGGCATGAAAGCACTCCAATTCTTTCTCTTAACACTTTGAAATTTATTCCCCTAAAATCTAAGCTGCCTATTACACCCAACCTTCCTTTCGATCTTCAATGTGAAGTCTAAGATGGAAGGCCCAATTCCACCTAAGGTTCCTATGATTTCTATTTTATGAGTTCCTCCTTGTTGGTCAAATAAGGTCTAGAATATTGGCCACCTAGTAAGAAGAGACTATGGTATACTATTGTGACACTTGTAGCCACCAGTGACATTTTATGTGTACAATTTGAGACACTTGGAACATTGTAGAAATAGCAGCAGCCCAAACTAGCTAATTTGGTACCTCCCTTAAGCAGACAGAAATGTTGCTGTATTAATTATTCTGCCAAAGTCTGAGGTGTCCACTGGGTGGCTCAGTTCTTTGATATGATTGTGGTATATAGCCTCCCCAGTGGCTGCAATGTACCCATTGGCCACCAGAGTATGCTCAGCCTGAGAATGAATATATTGCTCCTTCCATCACAGAAACATATAACTTCAACCAGTACATTAAGCAGTTTAAAACCAATGCTGATTATGTTTGGATTTTAGGGAGAGGGTGATATGGAATATTGTTCAAAGTTAAAAATAGAAAATCTATGGTTCTCTTTCAGAACATTCCCAGGACTTAGCTACTCAACATATTGCGACTGTTTCACTTATTAAACATAGCAAAAAGGAAAGGAAAAATGTTCCACAGTGCCCTTCTTCAATCAGCTTCTGAAACTTCTCCCACTTATTCTCCCAGATCTTAGTACCTGGAAAATAATTCCAAACCACTTACTCCTGAAAGTTGTGGAAAGTATTAAGGAAGGGATTGTGTATCTGGGACCGTCCCAGCATCAGGGACTACACAAAGGAAAGCAAGGAAGTCATGATCTGAGAAGGATGTCTTCTCATCCATCTCATGGATTTTCAGTCGTTGCCTGTCCTTGCTGCTCTAGAATGGAATCAGCACTGATCTCTGCTAACTAGGTCTCCTGGCAATTTCTTCATTAGAAAGGATGATTAAATGAGACTGGAGATTATTGGGAAATAACATTTATGTTTTTAAAAAAGCATCAGTAAAATAATGAATAAATTTAAATTAAAACGTCATACTTGCTTTATTTTAATAAAGAAGATTATGGAATATTTTAAGATTCTGTAAATTCATGTTTATCAAAAGGAAAATCATGATTAGAGTATTCACAATCTATCCTGTTGTGGCACTAGATCTGCTGTGTGTATTTTTTTTTTCCTAAGGATTTCAGATGGAATTGTCAGAGTATATTAGTTATAGCTTTTGTCTGCACTTCTATTTGTCCCTTTGCTTTAGGGGTGGCTTTAACAAGACATACGGTGTAGTTTATCTTTACTTAAAATTAAAGATTTAGTTCATTTCAGTATCCATTGGCCATGGATATTTCCAACTCTTCAACAATAATGTTTCTTTCTCCACAAAAATACACCCGTGATATCTTACTGAGATGAAGGCGACCCTTGACCCTTGGAGACAATGGTAAGTAGAACACAGACTTGCACAGGGCTATCACGCTGGAAAGGCTTCAGGGACTTGGTAACTAATAGAATTTGTTGTTGTCTGAGGATCAGGCTAGCTAGATCAATTGAATATGAAAAAATAATCTTGAAGGCCTCTTCCAATTCTAAATCCTATGAAAGTGTATACCGAGTTCTTATGGCATCCTAACTTTAAGTCTTTGAAATAATAGGCCTTTAATACATCTTCATCATGTTGCCTGCCATAGAAAGGGTCTTTACCAAGAGCTCACCAGGCTTGCTTTGATTCACTTTTGAAGTAGTTCTATATTCTTTCTTTTGAGAAGCTGAAAAGACCATACCTGTTTAAATTCTTTATTTTCCCGTGATTGGAGAGAGAAAATTTGATAGCCAGTAAATAAAGGCTGGAAAACACATCAATCTGGCCATGATATCAGTACATATTCTGAATAGCTTATATTGAGTCTAGGATAAGAGAATGCTGAATGAACTTGAATGGGTGGGTCTACAAAGTTAAATCTCAAATTCACCAGGAAATGTTATAGGCATGAGGAACTTTTGTCAAAGAGCAAGCCAGAAAGTTTAGGTATCATGGTTTATTCTTATATGGACTCCTAATTAGCTTTTCCTGGTATGTACACACACACACACACACACACACACACACACACACACACACACACACACATATTTTCTGAATCTTATATATTCTCTTTTTCCTTTTAAGTAAACCTTAGAAAATTCTAGAGTGTGTTAGATAAATGAAAAAGGGGAGCAAATGTCAGGCTTAGTCACATTGGGATAGTAGCATATAATGAGGGATCAGGTTCAGCTCCCCTCAGAACCCAGGGAGTCAAGTATACTTAGGAACTAGAAAGGTTCTGGGGGCCCAGTACTTTGATTTGGGGTTTGCTACCTGAATGATGGTTTCAAGAGCCAGGTTGAAAACAATGCTAGTGGTCTTGGGGCCACTGCCATTCCTGGTATTTTTGAGTGTGTCTACCTATACATGGCAATTGGTTGGTGGCTACAAGGACTTAGGCTGGAAGGAAGACCTGGGGTTTTGGGGACACTCACATTTTCTGGGCCCAAGTCAATGTCTTTATTTTTGTCTATTTCCTTTTTTTCCCATTTGAGTGAAAGGCTTATTTAAATATGTTGAGTTGCAACTGCTCTAATTCCACTAAGTGGCTTCTCATCTTTTTTCCTTTTTTAAAAAATAATTTGCTGCTGATGTTAACTTTTGCAAGCAGTTAAGGTCTAAGAAGTGTGTTTCTTAGCACACATCACCCCCTTTTCTCTTACCATTATGACAGAAATAGAAAAAGACCACACAGGATTAAAGGCCATTTTGTATTTGCACCTGTTTCAAGAGTTATCATGGCAAAAATAATTATTTCGTATTTGCTAATATAACACAGTGGAACTTTTACAAAGGGAATATTTACTTCAAAAGGTATGATCACAAAAATGCAAACACACTCCTTCCAACAATTCCTCTCCACCTCCTGTACAATCTCAGTTTCTAGAGGTGGGGAGAAGAATAGATTCATAGCTTAGCTCAGGCTCCATAGAGTCCCAATTCCAAGTTCAAGACCCTCATTGGGTTTGAGTCTCAGGTCATTTATGCTGGACTAACTATACCACCTGGCCTGCAATCCTGGTTTCTAAGTCACTGTGGCTCAAATTTCTGATCCCATAAGGATCACCTCTGGCACCTGAAACTGAGGACAACCAACATAGAACATAAAGAAATACCACCAGACTCATTTTTTGGAGCCACAGACATGAGAGGTAAGTAGGAGAAGACAAGCCCCTATACTCTCACTGGTTCAGCTCTTAGCATCCATCCACCTATTGGGCATAGCAGATAGGAGTAGCAGAGGAGAGTGAGACCTAAAAGATGGCAGAAAGAGTGAGTGATTTCCAGGACTCACCATTTTTAAAGACAACAGGAGCTAATCAAAGGAGGCTACCTCGCCCATGTGGTAGGGGAAGGAGAGTGCTCCATGATAGACAAACTGAGCATGCTCAGCACTAGCACTCTTGTAATAAGTCTTTCTACTTACTTATGTTGGTCTTTGGACAATATATTCAGTCTATTATTTGGCCAACATTAAAAGTCTTCCTAGCTTTTCTAAAATCTTCCAGAACTTGGGCTAAGCTGCCAAAGCCTTTGAGAACCCAGGGTCATTTTTATACTATGATGTAGCATTGGAATAAAACTTTAAAGGAGATTCCAAACAGAACCAAATAAATCTTAGAAAATGTGTATAGTATGTTGTTATTTTTATACTTTTTATTAACTCCCCGCACTCTTAGTAATCTACAGAAAAAAATCTTTGATAAATATCTCGGTATGATCACCTGGAAAGCACACTGATAGGATGAGGCAAGTTTATTGGCAGCCAATTACTCAATAAAATAAGCTACCATTTGCTATTTCAGTCCTTGATTTGCAAAGTCCATTTTCTTCCCAATTGGTCTCATAATGTCTTGGATAAGAAAGAAAAATATCAAAAACAGTTCAAAGACTATTGATCATGGCCCCTGCATTTATATCTCACTTAAATCCCCAAAGATCCCAAACCTAAAATAAATGTGGTTTTTACACCTTACAGATGAAGGGCCGTCATAGTTCAAAAGAGTTCCATAAATGACATAAGCTTTCCTGACACTTCTTTTTAGTAGCTATCCCCCTCTTCAGCCTTACCTTGCTTTGCCTTTCTCTCCCTGCACTACATTTTTTTTCTTTAACAATAGTCACTAGACACATTAACATTTTGGCAGACGAAGGGGTAAAATACCTGAAGTCAGAATTTAAAGGTACCTTTCATAAAGTCCCGTTTAATCACCATGTAAAGAAGTCCAAGTCTAAACTGAGTGATGGCCAGTTTGCCTAGACTCAATGAATGAGGTGTAACAGAATTCTAAATTATGAGTTGTCAAAATTTCTGGAAAGTATCTATGAGTTGATTCAGATTCTAACCAGGAGGAAGTATGGTTACTCTGTGGCAAGGGAGCCAAACATTCCAGCCAATTAAGAAGCCAGTGGGGCTCTTTAAAAAGAAGGAGTTAGTGCTGAGAAGGTATCTTTGATTTGTTATTCCCTGAAGCCCTGGTCAGAGAAAAAGAGCCAAACTGCAACAAGTACCTCTGCCCCTCATTAGGTTGCTTTCCCCCATTTTTTTCAAATAACAAAATAACAGCTACTTTTCCAACTTTTCCATCCCAACTATTATTGAAATTGTATGTTTTCCATTATTTTTTTTTACCCAGACTTCCTTATTTGGATCAAAAGGAAGGTGTCAATAACGGCAATGCTACCTGATTTAATCCATTGGAGAACTCAGTAGGCTAGTCATATAGTCACCTGGTAATATGATAGAAGGAGCATGTAACCTATTCAACTCAATTTAATTCATGCCTGTGTCAAAGGCATTACTAGGTGCTGAAGATACAAGACAAAAACAAAATACTCCCTTCCCTCAAAGAGTTTATATTCTATGGGGAAGGGAGGAGAGCTTGACTTTGTTTGCTTCATTGAAACCATGGTGCAAGAACATTCCACTTTGCCATCTCTTCTGGCTCTGGGGACTCTTGAATCTCTGGATGGAGTGTTTGTTGCACATAAATATGCCCTCCTTTACCTTATCACTCATTACAAAGTCAGCATTACTTGTAATACAATCATGAATGCCACAGAATCCCCAAGCCTGGAAGGGTTTATGCCCATTGGAACCAATCACTCACCATCCCTATAACTTTCCCAACCAAAATGGCCTTCTTTGGAAATTATTACACCATGTTTGTTCTCTTCTCTGTTCGCATGTAAGCTCCTTGAGGGTAGAGATTATCTTTGCTTTCTATGTAATAAATGCTCAATCAAAATCAATCAATCAACAAACATTTATCAAGTGCCTAATATGTGCCAGGTACTGCACAAAGCACTACGGATACAAAGAGGCAAAAGACAGTTCATGCTTGGAAAGAGTTCACAGTATAATGTGGGAGACAGTATGCAAACAAGTACTTATAAATATATAGCTATATGCAAGATAAATAGGAAACAATCAAAAGAAGGAAAAGCATTCAAATTAAGAGGGTTTGGAGAAGCATTCTTTTTTTTTTTTCTTGGTGAGGCACACAGCTAGTGAGTGTTATGTGTCTGAGGCTGGATTTGAATTCAGGTCCTCCTGACTCCAGGACCAGTGCTCTATCCACTGTGCCACCTAGCTGCCCTTGGAGAAGGCTTCTTGCAGAAGGTAGGATTTTTTTGGAACTTAAACGAAGTGAAGGAGGTTAGTGATCAGAGTTGAGAAGGAAATGTGTTCCGGGTATGGGGGCCAGCCAGAGAAAATTCCTGGAACCAAGAGATGGAATGTCTTGTTCATGGGACAGCCAGGAGGCCAGTGTCACTGGATTGAAGAGCACATGTTGGGGAATAAGGTATAAGAAGACTAGAAAGGTAAAAGGTGACTATGTTATGCAGTGCTTTGAATGCTAAATAGCATTTTGTATTTGATCCTTCAGGGAATTGGAAGCCACTGGAGTTATTGATTAAGAGGGTGACATGATCAGACCTATGTTTTAGGAAAATCACTTTAGTGGCTGAATGAAGGATGGATTGGAGAGTGGAGGCACTTGAGGCACTTTTTATTAACTCCCCAAACTCTCAGAAGTCTACAGGAAAACAAATCTGCAAGCCTTCTGCAACAATCAAGGCATAAGGTGATAAGAGCCTGCACTACAGTGGTAGCAGCATCAGAGGAGAGAGGAGGGCATATTTGAGAGATGTCGCAAAGTTGATATCAGCAAGCCTTGGTAAGGGTGAGAGACAGTGAAGAATCCAGGATGACTCACTCCTAGGTTGTGAGCCAGAGGGACTAGTAGGATGGTGTTGTCCTCTATGGTATTAGGGAAGGTAGGAGGTTAGGAGGGTTTAGGGGGAAAGAAAGCGAGTTGTTTTGGACACATTAAGATTAAGATGTCTACTGGACTTCTAGTTTGAGTTGTCTGATGAAAAAAAAGTTAGGTGCCTGCTGCCTCCTAGAGCTCAAACATTGGAGGCTGGGCTGCTTCCAGAACCCTTAGGATTTGGTCAATGGTTAATGTAACATCCTTTTGGGCTACCTGCTATTCTCAGCTTATATTCTTCAAGGGTTTGTTACCCAGGTTCAAGAGATGAAGTGGGTCTTTACTCATAAACCTATAGCTCATATTATCCGACCAATGTGTTTACTTTTGAATAGACATCCAGAGGAATGAATGAATGAATGAATGGACCAATGAATGAAGGAAGAAAAGAAAAAGGCATCTATTAATGCTTTTATTAAAGCATTTATTCATTATTAAGTTGTTTGTTATTCCAAGCACTGTACTAAGTGCTGGCAATATAAATATAAAAATCAAGAAAGTCCTTGTTCTCAAGGAATGTTTAGAAGATCACAGATCTAGAATTGTAGGGACCTGAAAGGACATCTAATGTTATTCTCTCATTTTACAGATGAGGAAATCATATTATTATCAATAGAAATATTAAGTAAATTGTTCAAGGTTACATAGGTTGTATCAGAACTAAGATCTGAACCCAGGACATCTTGATTCCAAAGACAGCGTTATGGTCATCATATCAATACACATAAGGGACTGATGGCCTGGGATGATGTTTTGGTGTGGGAAATCATAGGGATTGTTTAAAAAAAAACTAGGATAATCAAATGACACACCCTTTCCAGAAGCACTGGAAGTACTGATTAGATTGCAATTCCCAGAACAATGAGGGGGAGGGGGAGTGCACAGTAGAAGATTTTAAGAAGTCTGGATTTGTTTTGAGTTGGGCTTGATATAGAGGTCTCTCACTTATGTGAAAAGCCTGGCTGTGGGGCAGAAATTTTGGTTTGGAGGATGCAGCAGGTGGTAGCATGGAAGATGGATCAGGTGAAGAGGATACAATTAACTCAAAGCAAAGACATTTTTATAAATGGAAATAAGAAAAAACAGTAATAAAACATCCATCTCATAAGCCTGGGGCATACTGTCCCACAAATACATACATTATCAGTGGGAAGAGTAGATTCACAGAGTTCATAAATGGAGAGGTACACATCTAGGGAATAAAACTTATATGTCCTGTGCTGCCAGGCCTCCTGAATATCTTCTTGAGATGTCTTCCTGATGCTCTTTGAGCCACTATTGATCATGTCACTCTGGCCTAATATTTGGCCATGGTCTCAGGTTTCAACTTAGATGAATTCCTGGTGTATAATAATGCAAAGAATTGGAAAGAATTGGAACTGGAACCCATACCCTAGGACCAGAGGATATTTGATTGTAGTTTCCACCATCTTAAGCTTCTAGCTCAACTGAAATCCTAGCCTCTGATATTGCCACACTTTTTTGGGAAGAACCAGAGCCCATATCCTAGGACCAGCAGGAGTCTCAGTCCTAGGGCTTGCCTCTTGAGAAATAGGATTCACATTTCAAGTACCAGACTCTAGCTTCTCTTTCTGACTCTACTGATTCATAGCTACCTTCTTTTTGAATACCTCACCCAAGGTCAATTTCTTCATTTTTAAACTCTGTTCTGTGCATCCACATAATTAAGTGGACAGAGAAAATATAATCAATCCGTGCTTAAGGGGCAAGTTCATTTTTCAAATCTTCGGCAAATGTTCAGCCACTTTTGTGACCTTTTCATATGCAAATGTGGCAGCTGAACATCTGAAAGGGCCTTTTGCTAACACCTTTATAAACTGCAAATGTGGCCACTTCAGAGTCATAAGTCTCTGTTACCTGCTCCTGACATCCTGCAAACCTCATCACTCAAAAGTCTGAAAGTCCAGAAATTTGATCAAGTGAATTGGGGGAACTCAACTCATTAGAATTTCCTGATCATTCTCCCTTTCCTATTTTATAAATGAAGAAATTGAAGCTCTGAGTGACGTGTTCAGGTTCTCTTAGCTAGTCAGTAGTACAACTTGGAAAAGAACTGAGGTCTCCTGATTTCTAGGTTAGTATACTATGCACTAACCTACATTCTCCACTAAAACCAGGGAAGATACAAAAGAAATATAAGAAATCTTTGGTTTCAAGGAGTTATAATCTTCAAGGGAACATAAAAACTATACACATGGAGCAATTAGATAGTATTGTAAATACTGTTAAAAATTTAAAAAAAAGGAAAGATGAGTATGGAATGCAGTTATCCTGGGTTGGCTTCATGGAGCAAGTGTTTTGAGCAGGGCTTTGATAGAAGTGTGGAATTTGGTTTAGTAGAGAGAAAGGAGGGTTTTAATTGGGAAGACACAGCATTAATGAAGGCACAGAAACAGAAATGAGCAGGGTATACTTGGATTACTGGAAAGATATTAGCTTGATTGCAGCGTGAGGCCCAGGTTGAGAAAGTAATGGTGAAATAGTTCAGATCTTATCCGACAGGCAATAGAGATCCATTGAGCCTGAGCTAACATGATTAAAATGATGTTTTATAAAGGTTATTCTTGGTAGCCACGTGCAGAATAGATCAAAATGGGGCAAATTTAGCCAGGAGCTAAATGTATTTTGCCATAATATAGGTTAGAGGTGTTTGTGGGTCTAGACTATGATCTACAAAAGTAGAGAAATGGCCAAATGTGAGAGACATTGTGGAAGATTTAGAAAATGATTGGCCATAGGGATTGGAGTAAAAAAAAAAAAAGGAAAGATATTGTGGCAAATATAGAAGAGCAGGAAAATGATGGCACCATGGGCACAAGTAGTTGAATTGGGAAGTGGAATCTGTGTGGTGAGTTCAGTTTTAAACATATTAAGTTGGAGGTAATAGTATACCATTTGAATCTAGATAACAACAATTCACGCTTATATCACATTTAAAATTTGTACTTTCTTTACAATAACCTTATGAGATAGGTAGGAAGGTGAGAGGAGTACCTTCCCTTCTCCCCACTTTGGCCTAGATTTGTGACTTCATCAATGGAGGGAACGCCTAATGAAAAAATCTATGTGTTCTAGAATGTTTATAGCAGCTCTCTTTGTGGTGGGAAAGAACTGGAAATTGCAGGGATGCCCATCGGTTGGGGAATGGCTGAACAAGTTGTGGTATATTATTGTGATGGAATACTATTATGCTATAAGAAATGAAGAGTAGGCAGATTTCTGAAAAACCTAGAAACACTTGTATGGACTGGTGCTGAGTGAAATGAGCAGAACCAAGAGAACACTGTATACAGTAACAGCAATATTGTTTTAAGAATGACTTTGAGTAAATAAGTTATTTTGAATATTATAAATACCCAAATTAACTATAAAGGACAAATTAACTATAAAGGACTACTATTTGCATCCAGAGAAAGAACTGATAAATAGAAGTATAAATATGATTATAAATACATATATACACACACTTGTGTGTGTGTGTGTGTGTATGTGTGTGTGTGTGTGTGTCTGTATCTGTGTCTAATGGCAGCCACCTCTAGGGCAGTGGGGAGGGGAAGGAAGAAAAAAATTACATGGTGATTTTGTTGTATATTTGAAAGGAAAAGCAAGTAGATTTGCAGTTTCATGTACAGTGCTTCCTTATTCCATAAATTAAAAAGAAAAGAAAAAGAAAAAACATCTTCACCAAAGCAGATCAACAAGTCTCTGTAACTTAGTCCAAGAGAACTGCCAGTGTGCTGAAAGACTGAGTAAATTGCCCTTGTTCACTTAGATGGCAAATGTCAGAGATAGACTAAACTCAGGTCTTTCTGGCTGCAAAGCCTGCCATCTATCTACTAGGCCAGGGCTGAGAAACTGAGGAAAAATGAAGCTCAGAGATTTTTAGTGATTTTCCAGTGGTCATGCTGTAGGTCTCCTGATTTCAAATGCCATGGCAAAACATTGTCTCTTCTGAGGTCATGGCAGGTAATAATAAACAAACAAACAAACGGCAAAGCTGTGCTTAGAATTTTGGTTCTATGACTATAGCCTCCAGCATACTCTCCAACACACCTCAAAGGTAAGTATGGCACCTTGATGAGACAAGGTATGAAAAGGAAAAGGAAGTTAGGTGTGGCTGTCCAGGTGCTAAAGAGGTGAGGAGAGTAACAACTTCTGAACTTCAGGTTCCTCAGAGGAAGTAGGGCTAGTTCTCCAGAGGAACTCCTAGCAAGAATGACAAAGATTGAGGAGCTCACTTAGCAAGTATGGGGAACTGTGTAGGGATAAAGATGGAGATAGGGAACAGACCTGGGATTTTATTGGTAACAAGAACTCCCAGTTAGGGAGAAATTCTTCTACCTTCTCTTCAACTTAGTCTTATAGAGTTAGG
Organism: Phascolarctos cinereus; assembly: GCF_003287225.1. Taxonomy (NCBI): domain Eukaryota; kingdom Metazoa; phylum Chordata; class Mammalia; order Diprotodontia; family Phascolarctidae; genus Phascolarctos; species Phascolarctos cinereus. The sequence continues at coordinate 545,148,541 of NW_027555847.1, read as the reverse complement.
GACTTTAATATTTTTATTGCTGCCATGGCCAAGTGACTTCTATGTCTGACTTTCAGGCAAGTTTCCCCTTTAGAAGGGAAAGTAGCCATCTCCTTCATCATTTCTTACAGCACAATAATCAACTGTGAAAGACTTAGCTATTCTGGTCAATACAGTGATCTACGACAGCTTCAAAGGACTCATGATAAAAAATGCTATCCGTCTCTAGGGGGAGAACAGATGGACTCTGAGCACAGATTGAAGCATATTTTTCCCTTTATTTTTCTTGCTTTTTTTTTCAATGTCACTAATCTGGAAATGTTTTACATCATTTCATATCTATATCTACCTATCTGTCTGTCTGTCTGTCTATCTATCTATCTATCTATCTATCTATCTATCTATCTATCTATCTATCTATAATGGGTAGGTCATCATTTCATATCTATATCTACCTATCTGTCTGTCTGTCTATCTGCCTATCTATCTATCTATCTATCTATCTATCTATCTATCTATCTATAATGGGTAGGTTATTTCTTGCCTTCTCATTGGGTGGGGGAGGGGTGGAGCAAGGGAGGAAATGTAAATAAAAAGAAAAAAAGAAAAAAGAAAGGAAAGTAAAATAATTGCAGGAGCATCTCTATATTGTTCAGGTTATCAAGAAGAACGAGGTGTTCCAAGGGGGAAAGTAGGGCTTCAATGTGAAAGCAAGCAAGACAAAGGAACTGAAGAGGCAGATAAGAATCTTGAGCTACATTAGGAGTTTGGAGGGTGAAAGAACGTTGCTTGGGAGGGAAGAAGGAAAACCAGTGATACCTGTGGCTAAGAAACAAATATGAGGCACTTCCTGATGTGGAGGGAAGTCAAAATTCATTTGGTCACAAATAATACTGCAAACAGAACCTAGGAATATTTGCCAGAAATTATAAGGTCTTGGGCAAGAAACTGAAGGTCCTAGAGATATGGATAGTATTTTCATTTCTGTTGCCTACTGAAGGCAAGGGCTTTAGAAGGGTAGGGCAGATTTGGGTAGTGAAGAGTCAGTTAAAAGGACAGTATTTGAGAATGGGAATCTTTGGACTTGGGGAAGGCTTGACTTAAATAGCAGTCTTAACAAGACTGATTGGAATGTGTTTGTTTGGCATCATTTTTTAAAAAATTTTTAGGCAGTTGGGGTTCAGTGACTTGCCCAGGGTCACACAGCTAGTAAGTGTCAAGTGTTTGGTCTGAGGCCAGATTTGAACTCAGGTCCTCCTGACTTCAGGGCTGGTGCTCTATCCACTGCACCACCTAGTTGCCCCACTTGTTTAGCATCTTGAAAATCTGATCAGAACTTTAAACTGAAAAAGAAAAGGAGCCATGGGTGGGGGGTTGGGGGTGGGGCTGGAGAGAACTACTTACATAAATCCACAAATTACAAACTTTAGAAAAGTGGTCTCCAAACTTTTTCGATTGTGTACTCCTATTAGAAAAAAAAAGTTGTGTGTTTATATTTGTGAGATTGTGTATGTTTGCTTATTTATAAATTACATGCATGTACTACTATACTAATGATTATAGACACTAAAATTTAAACAAATATAGAAATTCAAAGAGATTAAAAAATTTAAGAGATAATGATGAAATAATGTTTAGTCTTAGAGTGAATAAGGAGCCACCAGAGTTTATTGAGTGTAGAGTGGTGTGACAAGATTATATCTGTGTTTTTAGGAAAATCACTTCAACAACTATATGGAGGATAGATTAGACACAGCTTGAGGCAGGGAGATCAACTAAGAGGTTATTGCAATAGTCTAGACTAGAGCTGGTTAAGGACTGAATGGGGCAGTGGCTCTATGACGAGAGAAGAGACTTGATATAAGAGGATGTGTAAAGGTAGAAAAGGCAAGATTTTACAACTGATTGCATAGGGTTAGGGAATATGAGGATTCATCAAGACTGAAAACCTGTGAGACTGAAGGATGGCATTACTTGCAACAGATAATAAGGAAGTTTAGAAAAGTGGTGTGTTTTGGGGAAAGAAAATGTAACCACAACACCTCTATGTCCACTTATGTGTTACTTAAATTCTTTGCCTTCAAAAAATGAAGAGTGTGTATAGTAGGGAACTTATTCACTGTCCAGCACCCCAGAGACTTAGCGGGTGCCTGAGACATCAAGATTCACCATACCCTGATGATGTACTGACCAGATGCATTTCCAGATGGAGACTGGATCCAGGAAAGCCAAGTGCCATTGTATCCTTGCTGTGTTTGGACAAAATAAATCTCCTTTGTTCAATGACTCATGAGTTCCTCATTTCATTCCAAAATCAAATTTGAACTAAGGACACTGTACTTTGCTCTGTTCTAATCACATCTGGAGTATTGTGTTAAAACTCTGGGCACCATATTTTAGGAAACATGAAATAAGTGAGAATATGCTAAAGTAGGAAATCAAAAGACAATTGGAATAACACGCAAGTTTGACATTGGAATACAAAATGAAGCAGGGCAGAGACTAATAGAATTTTGTCAAGATAACTTGCTATTCATAGCAAATACTCTTTTTCAACAATCCCAAAGGTGACTCTACACATGGACATCACCAGATGGTCAATAAAGAAATCAGATTGATTATTACTTTGTAGCCAAAGGCAGAGAAACTTTATACAATCAGCTAAAACAAGACCTGGAGCTGACTGCGGATCAGATCATGAGCTTTTTATTGAAAAATTCACACTTAAATTGAAGAAAGTAAAGAAAACCATCAGACCAAATAGGTATGAGCTAAACAACATACCTTATGATTATGAAGTGGAGGTGATGAATAGATTCAAGGGACTTGATCTGGTAGATAGAGTGCCTCAAGAACTATGGACAGAGGTTTGCAATATTGTACAGGAGGCAACAATAAAAAACATTCCAAAGAAAAAGAAGATCAAAAAAGCAAAACGACTGATGAGGCTTTCAAAATAGCTGACGAAAAAAGGAAAGCAAAAGGTAGCCAATTGAATGTAGAATTCCAGAAAACAGCAAGGAGAGATAAGATTTTCTTAAATGAGCAAGGCAAAGAAATAGAAGAAAGCAATAGAATGGGAAATATGAGATCTCTTCAAGAAAATTAGAGATATTAAGGGAAAGTTTCATGTAAAATTGAGTATGATAAAAGACAATGGCTGGGAAAGCAGAAGAGATACTGAAAAGGTGGCAAGAATATCCAAAAGAACTATACAAGAAAGATCTTAACATGATGGATAACACAATGGTGTGGTTACTGATCTAGAGCCAGATATCCAGGAAATGAAGTCAAGTGGGTCTTAGGAAGCATTGCTAACAATAAGACTAGTGGAAATGATGGAATTCCATCTGAGCTATTTAAAACCCTAAAAGATGATGCTGTTAAAGTGCTGCAGTCAATGTGCCAGTAAGTTTGGAAAACACAAAAGTAGCCACTGGATTGGAAAAGATAAGTTTATATTCCAAAACTGAAGAAGGTCAATGCCAAAGAATGCTCAAATTACTGAACAATTGTACTTATTTCACATGCCTGCAAGCTAGGCTTCAGCAATATGTGAACCAAAAATTACCAGAAGGCTAGTTTTCAAGGAAGCAGAGCAACTAGAGACCAAATTGCCAGCATTGACAGGATTATGGAGAAAGCAATGGCGTTCCAGAAAAAATCTACTTTTGCATGATTGACTACACTAAAGTCTTTGACTATGTGAATCACAATATAATGTGGCAAATTCTTAAATCAGCTTACTTGTCTTCTCAGGAGCCTGTATGCAGTCCAAGAAGCAACAGTTAGAATCAAACATGGAATAACTGATTGGTTTAAGATTGGAAAGGCAGTATGAAAAGGCTATATATTGTAATCTTATTTACTTATATGAAGAATATATCACACAAGATGCTGGGCTGACTGAATCAAAAGCCAGAATTAAGGTTGCTGGGAGAAATATCAACAATCTCAAATATGCAGATGATACCATGCTGATGGAAGAAAGTGAAGAGGAATTAAGAAGCTTCTTGATGAAGGTGAGAAAGGAGACTATAAAAGCTGGCTTGAAGCTTAACATCAAAAAACTAAGATCTTAGCAACTGGTCCCATCACTTCCTTGCAAATAGAAAGAGATGAAATGGAAGCAGTGTCAGATTTTATATCATTGGGCTCAAAGATCACTGTAGATGGCGAACCACAGCTATGAAATCAAGAGATATTTCCTCCTTGGAAGGAAAGCTATGGCAAATCTGGACAGCATACTAAAAAGCAGAGACATCACATTGCTGACAAAGGTCTGTACAGTCAAAGCTATGGTTTTTCCAAGAGCAATGTATGGCTGTGAGAGTTGGACTATAAGGAAAACTGAGCACCACAGAATCAACACCTTCAAATTGTGCTGCTGAAGAAAACTTTTGAGAGTCCCTTTGACAGCAAGGAAGTCAAATCAGTCAATACTTTAAAAAGTTATTTCAGATTGTTCATTAGAAGGTCAAATACTGGAGCTGAAGCTTAAATACTTTGGCCACATAATGAGATAGGACTCATTGGAAAAGACTCTTAAAAATTACAATTTTACCTAAACTAATCCATTTATTTAATACCAATTACCAAAAACTTATTTCACTGAGTCAGAAAAAATAATAACAAAATTCATTTGAAAGAACAAAAGGTCAAGAATATCAAAGGAATTAGTGAAAAAATATGAAGGAAGGAGGCTTGGTAGTACCAGGTCTTAAACTATACTATAAGTCAGTAATTATGAAAACTATCTGGGACCAGCTAAGAAATAGAAAAGTAGATCAGTGGAACAGAGAAACATATAATACACAGTAGCAAATGATTATAATAACCTTGTGCTTGACAAATGTAAAGATTTAAGCTTTGGGGATAAGAATTCATTCATTATTTAGATAAAAAAATGTTAGGAAAGCTGGAAAGCATTCTGGCAGAAATTGTGTATGTATCAGTATCTTGCACCATTTACCAAGATAAGGTCAAAATATCATAAGAAAATTAGAAGAATGTAGAACATATCACCTATCAGACTTATGTGTTGGAGAACAATTTGTGAATAAGCAAGAGATAGAAAGTATTGTGAGGTGTAAAATAGATACTTTTGATTACATTAAATTTAAAAAGTTTTTTTGTACAAATAAAACCAATGTAGCCAAGATTAGGACAACAGAAAATTGAGAGAAAATTCCTATAGACATTTTCTTAGATAAAAGTCTCATATCTGAAATACATAAAAAATTTTGTCAAATTTGTAAGAATGTGAGTCATTCCCCAATTGAAAAATGTTCAAAAGATATAAACGGGCAGTTTTTTAATGAAGAAATCAAAACTATGTATGTCATATAAAAATGCTTTAAATCATTATTGAGTAGAGAAATACAAATTAAAACAACTTTGATATATCATCTTACACCTGCCCGATTGGTTAAAACGAGAGAAAGGGAAAATGACAAATGTTGGAGGGGGTGTGGAAAAATTGGGACACTAATTCATTTTTGGTGAAACTATGAACTGATCCAGCCATTTTGGAGAGCTTTCTGTAATTATGCCCCAAAAGTTATAAAATGTAAATATCCTTTGACCCAGCAATACCCCAATTAGTTTTGTTTCTGAAGATAATTAGGGAGAAAGGAAAAGAACCTATATGTTTTAAAATATCTACAGTAGCTCTCTTTGTAGTGGCAAAGAACTGAAAGTTGAGGGAATGCCTGTCAACTGAGGAATGGCTAAACAAGTTGCAGTATATGATTGAGAGAGGATACTACTGTGCTGTAAGAAATGATGAGAAGATTGATTTTAGAAAAAACATAGAAAGATGCATTAAATAAGGAAGAGTAAAATAAGCAAAACCAAGAGAATGATGTATATGGCAACAGCAAGATTGTTCCAAGAACAACTTTGAACAACTAAGTCATTTTGAATATTATAAACACTCAAATCAACTACAAAGGACCTGTGAAGGAAGATGCTATCCACATCCAGAAAAAGAACTGATAAATAGAAAAATGTATAATATGGTTTTACATGTATATGTATATTTGTGTCTAATGGTAGCCTTCTCTAGGGTTGGGTGGGGAGGGAGGGGAAAAAAATAAAAAGTGCACAGCAACAGAAAACTTGGAAGCACAGGAAAGCAGAGTATTTTTGAAAATGGTGTGTAGTATTTATTACAATTTTTTAAGTAAACAATATGAAATGGAAATTCATAGTTTCACATTGAATCCTCTTTTTATGTTGTGCTTTGTGCATGGAAATGCTCTTTTATTTTGCCTTTCTGTCTTTAAATTAAAAATCAACAAAAATGCTTTTTTTTAAAGGAAAGACTCTGATGTTGGGAAAGACTGAAGGCAAAAAGAAAAGTGGATGGTAGAGGATGAGATGGATGGATAGTATCTTGGAAACAACAAACATGAACTTGGACAGATTTTGAGAGATGGTGGAGGATAGAAGGGCCTGGCATGCTATTATCCATGGTCTCAGGAAGAGTTAGAAATGATTGAACAACTGAACGATAACAAAGGAGAGGAGGCAGGCAAAACGTCTTGAATTCATGCTTATTGAAAGATCAAAGGATGTTTCTCATAGAGAAGAGATGACTTAGGGTAGGAGAAGAGAATGTGAGCTATCTTCAAGTATCTGAAGTGCTGTCACAGAGAAAAAGAGAATTAGGCTTGTTCAGCTTCCTTGCAGGAGAACTGGGAGCAATGGATGGAATTTGCCAAGAAGCAAACAGTCTTTATATAAGGAAAAATTCCATAACATTGAAAGCTATTGAAAAATTAAATAGATTGTCTCACAAATGAGTGGGTTCAGCCTTCACTGGAAGTCTCCAGGAAATGACTGGGATGGCCAGTTGTTGGAAATGTTGGGATTGTTGTTTAGGTATGGGTTGAATTAGGTGAAACTTGTGTTTCTTCCCAACTCTGAAATTCAGTGATTCTACAATCTCTCACTGAGGTTCAAATGAGATAATGTTTGGGAAAATGCATTAGAAACCTTAAAGCATTCTATAAATGGGAGGTTTTTTAAAAAATCATTATTATTATTATTCTCTA